>NC_133341.1:28499130-29099130 GCF_030506205.2 Paramisgurnus dabryanus | reverse complement strand
AAATATTTCCATGTCAAAAAACCCAAATCCAGTCATGGACCCGTTGCGGTAATGAAAATTTCCCCCTTAAATATGGAAAACACATAAAAATTGTTTTTTATGATGTCATTTGAAATCATGTGCAACATAGTACATGAAGAGCTGTTTGTAACTGTATGCTTCTTATTTTGATAGCATTTACTTTTATTATTAAATGTTTCATGACACCTCGCAAGTCTAATTTCGCAAGAATCACCCAGACGACTCCGGGCCGGTTCCGCACCAGAACTGCTGACTTTGGTATGGATCCAGTGCAGATCTGTCCCGGAGTCGTCTGCTGTCTGAAATAAATGGTGCAAACATGGTGTGACCGTTGGTGTGATTTCCCTAAAGGGACTTTGATGTCAATTGGAGACATGTGTCTTCCCATAAACATCCAGTGCAGGCGCAGACCCCTAAAAAACATGGATGGAGACTATTAGATGAAACTTAAGATCCCAAGACAGTATTGACTATTGAACAGACAGCATTTCTATCCATAACAGCCTTGATTTTTCTGTCTTCTCTGAATAAGGTTTATAAAATAAACTTTTTCACATACTGTATTTATTCGAATACAAGCCACCCTCACTGGCCAAACAAGAGTCCTTTAAATGAGAGTCAGGGAGTAAATGATGATAATGATGATTCGGTCTAACCGAAAAGGACCAGCAGAGGCAGGCTGTGGATCTGGCACGCAACAATGTTTAGTTCTGCTGCTATTTCACTGCAAAAGTTTAAAATCTGGCAGGAGCTGCACCTGCCCGCCAGTCACCAGGGAAACCAGCCAATATGTTTGCGCACGTGTATATGTGTGAGAGAGCCTTCGGGGGGATGTGCGTGCTCTCTGTCCATCTGTGGTCATCTACAGACCAGCTGCTATTGTCTCGACGGTTGTGATGTGTTATATACACATATCGTGTTATTGCAGAGAGCAGGACAGACACTTAACACCCATGGATACAAACATGCACATATGGTCAAATCCCTTTTTTCATCACATAGGCACAGCCACGTTCACACTTAGGCGCATACTCGCACAAATCCCACCGCACAATAAACAGTTGGGTGCTTGATATCAAACGGTGAGACTGAATTGCAGGATATTAGAGAACAACCATGCAGCGAGCCAAGCGCCACGCCCATAAACCAGCCATCTGATCTCATCATCACACAATCACAATTTGATATAATCTTAGCATTATACAATTACAAGTCATGCAATTGCATACAGTATCACACAATCAATTGCAGCGTTACATAATCACAACTAGACAAGAAACATCACACAGAAATCCAGCATCAGATGCACCACAACCATCCTACAATCAAATTGCAATCTTAAAACAGCGTTATGCAATAATATAAATACATAAATTTTAATGCTGCAACATTTCTCATCATCTTACAATCTCAACATCACAGAATCACAATAGATGAGATCCCAGTTACTATAATTGTGTTTCTCTACTGTATACTGTGTGTATAGCATGGCTTTTAGCCACCATTAATCTTTTCTTCTTTCTGTCCAACAGGCATCCCATCGCAAAAAAAAAAGATGAAAGTAGTAGTATATATAGCACCTCTCCCCCGCCTCTCTCTTATCCTCCCCACCCCTGTCTTTATATGTGATTGTAATTAAAGATAGAGGCATTGCATGGTAGTCCTGGAGAAAATAATTAAATGAAGCAATGGAGGGTGGTTGTAGTTTAGAGAGACAGAAAGAGTCAGAGCGAGAGAGGTAAAGGTTATTGAGGTCACATGGAGAACAAGATTAAGGAATAGAAACAAAGTGGAGAGCAACTGTATGTTAAGTGGGGATAGGTTTAAAATTAAGAAATATCAATGAACATTCTGTAAAATAACAGATTCTAAAAGATAAAACATTTTACAATAGACATGGTCTATTAAAAGCAAGCTTATAATTTAGTTGGGAAAAATCAGTAGACAGTCAGTAAACAAGAAGCACCTGTCCTTAAACATGAACTGTGAAAATGTTAAACATGTTAAACTCAGGGTTCCCACAACTTAGTAAACTTCAAATTCAACGACCTTTCAAGGATTTTCCAGATCCAATACCCTCACATTCAACGACTAAATGGGAGGACATATTTCAAATGAGAGCAAGGTTATATTGTGTTACCTTTTAAGATACATTGTCAAAGTTCCCTTTCGAGGGAACTAGCGCTGCGTCACTTCGGTGACACTTTGAGGATGCCTCCAAGTGCCTCTGAATGTGTATATCAAATTTAACCAATGTTGAGGCATAACAACAAAGACAGGGATGACACGGGAACCTGGAAGAATATCGCTATCTGAAATATTGCCAAAGACGCCGTTACAGGGAAGTATGGCAAGGGAGACGCAGCGTCTCGTTCCCTTTCTCAGGGAACAACAGTTACATATGTAACCCGAGATGTTTTCATGTATCAAACACAACTATACAAAAAAGCATTTTGGTATGAATCGACATGAAAGCGACCGCGCCGCTTTCCAATGCGGCATTCTGAAAAGTTTAAAGTGGACATTTTACAAGACCTTTTTAAGATGTCAAATAAATCCTTGATGTCCCCAGAGTACGTATGTGAAGTTTCAGCTCAAAATATCATATAGATAATCTATTATAACATGTTAAAATTGCCACTTTGTTGGTGCAGGCAAAAATGTGTCGTTCTGGGTGTCGCGTTTTAAAGGAAAATGAGCTGATCTCTACACTAAATGGCAGTGCCATGGTTGGATAGTGCAGATTAAGGGGCAGTATTATCCCCTTTTGACATCACAGGGGGAGCCAGATTTCAATTACCAGTTTTTTCACATGCTTGCAGAGAATGGTTTTCCATAACTAAGTTTCTGGGTTGATCTTTTTCACATTTTTTAGGTTGATACAAGCACTGGGGACCCAATTATATCATTTAAACGTGGAAAAAGTCAGAGATTATCATGAAAATTTTCATGATATGTCCCCTTTACATATTTTCAACTGACTGCGACGCATTGCGCCTGGAAAAAAAAGAGCTTTCTGTTTGCCCTTGCCGCATTTCTGCATTCGAAATAACGTACAGTATGTGCGCACGCAAACAAAATGTGAAATGTGAACCGTCCCTTATGATGGTTATGTTACAAAGCTATAAAATTATATTTGACATACATACCATTTTAATTTAACTGAATAGATTTTATTAGGGGTGTAACGATTAACCGTGCAAATGCGCGTTTTCTCAATGAATGAATTTGAATGAATTACGGTGAAATCCCGGCACATCCGAACACCAGAGGGCGCTCTCATGCAGAAACTCCCTTTGTGCCACAGAAGAAGTAGCATTACAAACGCTATTCTAGGAAATGTCTACAGAAATATTTATAGGCTGTTCTTCAAATTGTTTCAGGTATTTTCATGATAATAAAGAATATTTTGAATGATTTTTATTTAACGAGTGTTGCTTTTTTTAAATCCACGTTATAAATGCCTTCGGCTCGTTATGATTTTAGATTGATAAGGACTTCCTACTGACCAAATGCTGTAGTACACGCACAAGCTGGGCATGAAACAAAGAATCGCAGCCTTGCGATTCAGAATCGATTTCAGACAGGCATCTTTAATGGGACACGCGATTGAATCGTTACATCCCAAGATTTTATCGTATTATTTTTATGTTTAATGTATTATTATTTTATTATTAACCTATTAATGCATTCATTATTTGGAGGTCCCCCAGTAATACCACCACAGACCCCCAAGGGTCCCCGGACCCCCTGTTGAAAACCCATGCCATAGAAGAACAATTTTTACTTGTAATTTTTATATATTCTAAACACTAGACAACAAAGAGAGCACTATACTCTTTTGTCCTGCTGTATGGTTAAAGCTTGTTATCAGAAGCTGTCATTGTGAATCTCTTTCATTGACTTGGCAGCATGAGTACTAACTGTCTGAAACTATCTCATCTCATAGATCCTTCACACAGAAAGATGTGCTAGCACAGCATCTCTTAGCCAGATTAACTCCCTGTCATCTATTCTACACCAGGTGTAGTCTGACTCTGATCTGATCATTCAGAACAGATGATGAGGTCTAAAGATGACACTACAGTTCCAGAGAGAGGTGATATCGCAGGTGGGTTATTTTACATGTATGCATTTGGGAGAAGCTTTTATATAAAGCAACTTTTATCTGCATGTTCAACTGAGAATCGAACCCATGACGTTTTGCGGTGCTAACTCAATGCTACCAATTTGCAACACCTCATTAACCATAACTATACAACAGTTTTTCATGCTTGTGTCATACTGCTTCAATATATTTGACAATGCTCCCTTTTCTTCCAGGTTATTTCTTTTGAGGCGGCACTGGGTCCAAAGCAATTCACAGTCAAGGTGCATTTCACAGTTTTTGGTTGCATCACCCTGCAGGACTTCTGTGGTCTAATAAATTACAGTGTCATGGAGACTGCAAGGACAATCGAATGGGCCAGAACAATGGAGCACACGTCTGAGAGTGTATATCTGTAAGCAGGACAAAATAAAAAAAAAATCATATGTTTCACAGTGCAAACATGTACAGTACAGTATGGTAATGACTGAGCCTTCTTCTTATGTAGACATCATTAAAATTATACATCAGAAGATCAGTTACTGTACTCTTCTTAAAACCCAATATTAAATTATAAATCTTTTCCATACAAAAGCTTTTGTTGTTATTTCTTTTAAAGTCCATGTAACGCAGATGTGTTCTCAGTTTGTCACACCACAGAATGTGTTATTAACACCCCAGCCAAATCTGAATGACAAAAAACGGCAAGTAAATAAAACAAGTTATCGCAATCTTGGAAAAAAGACAGGTTTCTCTGTTCTCAAACCACGGGGGCGTGCCCGCTGTCAGGGCTAAAACCACGGTCACTCGCGGAAAAGCCATCATCTCTATCAACTTTCATATACAGCTGCAACCTGAATGGATGCTCGCGATTGTGTTGGAGACAGGGCCATGCTCGATTTTACCCCCGCCCAAATAATCCTGAACTGTCTAAAGGGTTCAACGGTATTTCATGCTTTTGACTTATTAGCTAAACAAATGCAAAGTGTCAAAAAAGCAGTTGGATGTGTTACAGAGTATTTCTGCACCGAATGCACTTCGCCAGGGTTCGTACAAGTTTCTGAAAGTTTTTTTTTTCTAATTCGGGTCCAGTTGATGCTTCAGGGGTAAGCTAAACGTAACACTATACTTATTAAAAGCTATACTTTTTATTGGCACTTCCCCCGGAAAACCACGCCCACCGAGAGCGAGTACAGAGGACGCTAAGTTACAGACATCACTTCACGCGACAGCTTTGTTTTTTGTTTTTTTAAGACTCAGCAATGGCGCCGAAGAAGTGTGTTTTTGGATGTATGGAGAAGAAAGCCAGCATTATGAAAACAATGGATATAATTTTTGTATCCGGGTAGCAGGGGATTTTTGCGTTTGTGTTTGTTTAAAGCTGGATTTTGTTGAAAAATCCCAACCGGGTCATGAGTTACATGCAGTAAGACTTCTGTGTTATGTTGGAAATAGGCACGTAAGTGCATATTATATAAACGACACAAACATGTAGTGAATTATAGGTTATCTCATCAGTGTTGTATGTTGCATGACTCGTGACTCGCTCCTCCCGCAACTCGTAACTCCTCCTTCCGAATTTTTTCGTACGTTATCAGAAAGAATCGGTAAAGCTGATCTGTCTTTTATAAATCTGATAAAACTAAAGACTTTTCGGAGATATGAAGGATGTAATACTACTCTATAGATACTCCAGATTAACATCAGATACGCAGAAACGATGTGTTATGGGAGCTTTACGATGTAACTCCACATAGTACTGCATAGTTCACAGTCTTTGTAACATGTTTTAGCAATACACATTTGTAATAAAGAAAATGACGGAAATGACTTTACATGTTTTAAAAGGGATAGTTCACCCAAAAATGAAAATTCTGTCAGCATTTACTCCCTCTCTTGTTGTTACAAACCTGTATAAATTTCTTTTTTTCTGATAAACACAAAGATATTTTGAGGAATGTTTGTAGCTAAACTGTTCATGAGCCCTATTCACATCCATAGTATTATTTGTTCCTACTATGGAAGTGAATGGGGCTGATCAAAGAATTTATACAGGTTTGTAACAACATAGAGTGAGAGAATTATGACAGAATTATATATAATCCTTAATGGCATTTGAAATCTACTTCTTTACTATATGGTAGGCGAAAATCAGTAAGTGAGGAAGGTAGCGTGTCTAAATTCATAGAATTCGAAAAACGGTAGGTGAAAAGTTACCAGATGACCTACTACTTCCAGATGGATTTTTAACCTCCTTTGTTGTACACAAACGTGGACAATTACACTGCTTCATGTTCTAAGAAAAATATTTGGTTATTATATTTTTGGGTTCTTTCAGAAATCTAAAAATCTAAAATGCAAGCCAAACCAAAGCTCGGGTCTTAGTAGGTTAAGTGTGCATTGGATAGACACTTTTTTTGTCATAAAGAGATCTTATTATAATAATGCCCCTTAATCTTCACTATCCAACCACAGCACTGCCATTTCAGTGTTTCCGCTATATACATTCAACCGTGGCGGGCCGCCACGCCTAAAACATCCCCGCCACGCCTGCGGTTGTGGATAGAAGGGATACAGCAAACGAAATCTCGCCGGATGGGCACTGTTTTATCCTAATCCTTCACCCAAACCCAACTCTAAACACAACATTTCACAGGATTGTAGGATGTATGTGTATCTCATGTAGCCAGAGCCGCTGTTTTCATCCTAAAAATCCTACCTCCAAATCTAATCCTAAACTTTTTGCCATTTTCTGTATCCCTTCTAGACAAAACCCACAGCCGCAGCTCGCAAAATAAATAAAGCTATACCGAAATGTCCGCCCAGCAAGAAAGAAAAAAATTCCTTTCTGGATTCGCGTTGTTCACTCATTTATAAATGAATCTCCTAAAATATCATTATTTCCCCCATGGGTTTAGTTCATGCACAAATAGATTTAAATCAATGGATGATGATTAGGCTACGTCTCTGTTTTGAGAAATAATAATAAAATAAATAAGTCTACACGAAATATGTTATAATTATCAGATTGACAAAACGAATAAAAAAGTTTTGAGTTGCTGTTCTTTTTTTGTGATGCGCTGTTAAACCAAAGCAGCAGAAAGCACGTCATGTTTTTAATTATTTTAAATAAGCACAAGGTTTTCTCCTTATTGTGAGTTTACATAAATAAAAATACACAATTTACAGATTCGAATGTTATTTTACTTTTATCTGTCTGGCAATAAATTAAGGGTAATTTAAGTTGCAAGGTCATCAAGCGTATGCTGTTCACAGGCGCATATACACGGACGCAGCGCAGGGCTGCGAGAAAAGACATGATTAAACTTTCGATTTAACATATTACGAGTTTTTTGGACATTCATTTGTAATCACTGTACTCATATTATCAACTTATCTGGCCATTAGTTATTCAGTATAGGCTATAAGCGCAGCGCGCTGCTGACCGCTCAGCTGTCAGTCAATCTGTGCTTTAGATCGACACTCACAAAGTTTCACATTAAATGATAAGATGTTTGTCCAAAAACAAAAGGCTAAATACTGAATACAACTCATATAGGACTGCAAGACATAAGTTGAATCTGTTTGGAAGGAAACTTATTCCCGTGGAAGAGAAGGACGTTGGTAATAAAAACTGGAGGCAGACGGTGAGACTGTTTCATCTGTTTTCAGACGAAACAACAGGGTCGGGGTACCCGCGGGTGAAACTTCTAATATTTGATGTAACGGGTGTAATAATATTAACGTGTTATATGCGTTGTAGATCCAGGTCGGGACTCAATATGCGAGAGTAAACTGCGGGTCTAACATCCAAGAACAGAATTCGACTCGATTCCGATAGGTAACAGATTTTAAATGTCCCCGTGCTTATTTGTGTTTAAGATCTGTCTGCGAAGGGCATAAAGGTTTCTATAACTGCGCGATTTGCGGTGTGACCGGGTCGGGGTCTTTATGTCAGACAGGCCGGGTGTGGAATAAAATTGCTGCCTGCTGATGTCGGATAAATGTTCTGTCAATCACAGCGGTGCGGATTATCAAACAGGACTGTGCGTGACTTTGCAACAGCAAACCCGAGCACGAACTTGCACACTACATTAAAACTACAATGAAAGATTTCTATGAAGCTATAAAACTTACGTATTTTTAAGAAAATACAGTTTAGATCAAACATAGAAAAGCAATATGCTATAAATATAAGGAAAAGTAAATGACAGCATGAAAATGATAAAAAATACATGTTAGTTTACTGTAGCCTATTTTCTACATTAAAAAAAAATAATGTACATTTATAATCATCATGGGCGCCCCCTGCCGCCACAGCTGGAAAAAATCCTAGAGGAAACACTGCATTTAGTGCAGAGAGAAAGAGAGAGAAAACAAATAATTGACAGCACAATTGAGTTTCAATTTCAACAAACCACCATCATTGTGATCAGTGTTTGAATTTCATCAGCTCATTTGCATTTTAAAGGACACACCCAAAATGGCACATTTTTGCTCACACCTACAAAGTGTCAATTTTAACATGTTATAATAAATTACCTATATGGTATTTTGAGCTAAAACTTCACATGTATACTCTGGGGACACCAAAGATGTATTTTACATCTTAAAAAAGTCTTGTTTAAAGAGAATAGCGGAGTTCACACCACAACTATAACGATAAAGATACAATGAGCGATATCATTGGGATCACTTTCTGAGCGCTTTTTTTTCTAACTGATGAACGATAAACCAATGACAGACAATCAAATCTATTTGAACTTCAAGTGCAAGCGCATTTTAAAGCAGACATATCATGCTTTTAAGTCTGTCCTTTTTATATATAAATCATCTATTTTAGGTCTATATAAAGCGGAACTGCAGTGCTTGGGTCTGAATTCCTCATTATTATAGCTCCACAGGCCCCCTTTTTACCCCTTTTCTGATGTTCATCTGAGAGCAACGTCATACCCTGCCCCCTCTCCAGGTTGCAGAGGTGACACTCGGTTAAACTCCACCCCGTTCTGCCATTTTTGTAGTTTTATAGCAGAGATACTATTATCTAGCGGCACAGAAACTTTTTATGCACTCGTTATTCACAAAATGTCAACAACGGAAGACTTGTCCATCCAGCCGTACATGTTCGAGCCAGAGTCGGAAACGGAGCGAGATGAAAATGAAGACATCTTCATATGGAGGTATCGCAATGTTGTGAGGCTGCAGCCTCCGGAGGTCGCATTTCTTGGCTGCATACGTCATCAAGACTGTCTTATTTCAGAATATTAACAATTATAAAGTTGACTATTATTCTTAGTTAATCGTAAGTTGTTGTAATGTGCTCATGACTGTGCAAATTTAATGCTCAATTAACTTAATTAAACCAGGCTTGATGACCAAAAAGCGATCTCCGCAGGCTGCAGCCTTCGGATTGAGAAACGGCACTGCTAAACCAGGACCACCGTGTACTTTACTTTTTTTAAGTTATTTACAGCTTACCGAAGTGCTCTGCTCGTCGTCTCCAAAGATAGAAGTAATTGACCCCTCAATCAGACGAAGTCTATCGGCAAATCCTTCTTTATAGTGGCGGAGATTGGTGAATTAGTTATCCTTGAAGTGCTTCGGGCACACAAAAATGACTTTACCCACAGATATGGGTACATTTCTTACGCTCTCATAACTTCTGCATCCTTGAGCTTGGACTACAATATCGCAGCGAGAAATAAAAAATGGCGGATTGCTCGAAGTGTTGGGCTAGAAGTCGATGTCCTTATTTGGCAGTTCCGCTGCAAATACTGTGACGTAATTGTTCAAAAAACGTAATAGATCATAGAAAAATCAAAACAGGTTGGAAAATATGACCAAAAAAGAATATAAAGATATCAACAAAGCACCTGAAGAGACTAATTTCAACTTTTATGTACTTATAAACACTACAAATATACAACAAAATGCATTTAAGAGCTAAGAAAGTGGATTTAGCATGATATGTCTCCTTTAAATGACAGATGACACTGTGGAGAAGTTCATTGCTGAGGTCTATAACATAAAATGGCCTCAGGTATCAGCGCTGTTGCAGTTGCGAAATACGTAATGCTTTTTATTCTACTACATTGACTACACCAAAAGGTAAGATATTAGACTACACAAACTACTTGATTCACACTTTAGAGTTACGCAAACGCTGCGTTTTGAGGACATCTGCTGGTTATCTGCTGTGTAAAAGCAACAAGAACAGTTGAACAATTACAAGCGTTTTTAATAAAGGAAATATGCAATATTAGTTAATGCCATTGAAGGTAAATGATTTGCGCGAGTACTGCACTATAATGTGAATTCTCTGCCAAATGTATAAATGTAAATGAGAATGCATGTAATCACGTCAATTATATTTTAAAGTTATCTCCTGTTCAGTTTGCACACTTTTCGGTAACACTTTATTTTACAACCCGCAAAGTACCGCGTAATTAAACCGAATTTACAGCGTATCTATTTGTAACAACAGAGTACCTCTACAGTACGTACTTGTAGTTATAAGGGAACAATATTTTAAGTTTGGGGTAATAAGGGGGTAAAAATATATGGAAAATTATTCTCTAAGTATTTCATAACTACAGGGTACCTTTTGTAATATTACGTGGTATGTATGACTTACGTCTATGGGTAATATGGTCTATGTGTAATTTTTTTTCATATATGCTACTTACCTGATGAAGTGTATTGTATAGCCTACAGTTGATGTCTACAAGCCACGTCGGCAAATAAAATATAACACACAATAAAAATAATAGCAACTTGTACCTCTTTGATCTGTATATGTATACATGAGTTACCAGGTAACTCTTATATTTGCAGGCTGTAAATTAAAGTGGGGCTTATTCCCCGCTTGTTCTGTGTATGTACCAGGTAACTCTTATATTTGCGGGCTGTAAATTAAAGTGGGGCTTATTCCCCGCTTGTTCTGTGTATGTACCAGGTAACTCTTATATTTGCGGGCTGTAAATTAAAGTGGGGCTTATTCCCCGCTTGTTCTGTGTATGTACCAGGTAACTCTTATATTTGCGGGCTGTAAATTAAAGCGGGGCTTATTCCCCGCTTGTTCTGTGTATGTACCAAGTAACTCTTATATTTGCGGGCTGTAAATTAAAGTGGGGCTTATTCCCCGCTTGTTCTGTGTATGTACCAGGTAACTCTTATATTTGCGGGCTGTAAATTAAAGTGGGGCTTATTCCCCGCTTGTTCTGTGTCTGTACCAGGTAACTCTTATATTTGCGGGCTGTAAATTAAAGCGGGGCTTATTCCCCGCTTGTTCTGTGTATGTACCAAGTAACTCTTATATTTGCGGGCTGTAAATTAAAGTGGGGCTTATTCCCCGCTTGTTCTGTGTATGTACCAGGTAACTCTTATATTTGCGGGCTGTAAATTAAAGTGGGGCTTATTCCCCGCTTGTTCTGTGTCTGTACCAGGTAACTCTTATATTTGCGGGCTGTAAATTAAAGCGGGGCTTATTCCCCGCTTGTTCTGTGTATGTACCAAGTAACTCTTATATTTGCGGGCTGTAAATTAAAGTGGGGCTTATTCCCCGCTTGTTCTGTGTATGTACCAGGTAACTCACATATTTGCGGGCTGTAAACTAAAGTGGTGCTTTGTTCACCTCTTGTTATAAAAGTTATAGGGTAAATACCATAAACATACAGAATATTGTTATTTTTATTTTAAAACAACTTATTTCAAAACATCTTTAAAACACTATAATTAAGCCAACACTTAATTTTTATTAACACAAAACTTTTATTTCAAATAAAAAGTTATGACAATTTTTCATTGTTTTTGCGGCTTGGCTTCCTCTGTTGGTGTTCTTGTCCACTCGGATGATGAGTTGATGTCGTCTCACAAATGCATTACATATAAAAAACATAAATGAAAGCCTTCAGTAAATGTTTCTTCACTGTGCCTTGACAGAAACAGAGTTTTCTGAGCCAGTTAATAACTTTAGGCTAACGTATGTGCTAGCTAAACTGCTGCTACCGTTAGCTGGCAACTTTCTTGAAAAAACATTGTTTGAAATGCGTTAGTCATGTATTAACAAAACCAGTTACCTTATTCAACATGCGGATCCTGCTCACATCACTCGCAGCCGTACTCCACAGTGTAGAACAATTTTAAAAACTCTTAAAGAAATTTCACCTCAGGATCGCGTTCCAGCAAACCTCCTGCAGACGGCCGCACGCTCTACACCTGCGCAGTAGCCTACGCATGTAGTCGTCTTTTGCTTTAGTGGGAGCTGATATCTGCTGTTGTTTCATTCTGGTTTGCCATTGCATAAATTATATTTGGCTAAAATACTTGTGTTTACACATGTTGCAAAGTTTTATTCTACCAATGATAACACCTATTAAAAATAAACAAATAGCATGCTGCTTTGTGGTCATTATTGTGTCATTTGAAATAAAAGTAAATAAATTGCAAAGCACCACTTCAAATATGTCCGCAAATGTAAGAGTTTTTTCTGGTAAATAGGGAATAAGTTGCTATTTTTATTGTACTTACCTAAAAAAAAAGAGAACCACATTAAATCAGCTGGACTTTTGTTATTAAAAGCAAGTATAGGCTACTAAAATAAAAGTGATGTGCTGTTTTATTTATTTGCAGATGTGGCTCGTAGACATCGACTGTATACAACATTCAGTAGTCAATATGAAAAATTCACCATAAAAAAAATAAAACATAATTTCCACATAGACTTGACTAAGTCATAGGTACCCTGTAGTTATAAAATACTTAGAGTATAAATAATTTATAATTCTTCATATTCTTACACCCTTATTACCCCAAACTTAAAATATTATTCCCTTATACCTACAAGTACGTACTGTAGAGGTACCCTGTTGTTACAAATAGGTACGCTGTAAATTCGGTTTAATTACGCGGTACTTTGCGGGTCGTAAAATAAAGTGTTACCCACTTTTCTTTTCTTTTTTGTGCGAACAGACGTTTACCTGTTGTCCATGTGGGAAGTCCATGTCTACAACTATTCCAACTTGCTGTTATCATTTGAATTTATTCAAGGCATGTTCGCTTACTGCCCAGATTGTTTCTGTAATCCCTGGGGAGCAGTGGCGTTTCAATTCTGCTCGGCTGCCAACATAACAACATCTAGTCATCCAACTGCAGTGTTCCTTATCGCACCGGCGTGAGGGAGCTAAGGCCTCTGAGCTTCAAAAACACATGCTGTGTGTGACGACACAGCCCATAATTACTGTGCAATTATGGTCACTTGAGTGAATCTGTCAGTAAAAAGTCGAAACGACTGAGATGCCTTGGTAACCTAACACATGCATGGACTCTAAATCAGGCTGGACTCCTATAAAGATGGATCAGTACGATATAAAAGACACTGACGTATGTTTCATGCATGCATGCACATATATTGCAGTGTTCCTGTAGCTCAGTTGAAAGAGCTTTGCATTAGCAAAAGGTTATGGTTGAAACACACATGCTAATGAAAAAACATATATTTTTAATACACTGTAAGTCCCTTCGGATAAAAGCATCTGCTAAATGCATAAATGTAAATGTTAATGCATATAACAAAGAGAAAGAAGGAAGATAAAGGGTTTGTGGAGCTGCAAGGAATATGAAGGCAGGTTTTTGATTGGTGGGGGTTGTTGGGAATTGGAAGCAGTTGGCCTTGAAAATCCCAGATTATCCATACAGCATAAATTCATCCAACCCAACATGAGATGTCTACCGAGAACTCAAATATGAGCCATCGCAGCTGTTCACACTGGGTAATAACACTCAAGAATTGATTTCAAAATCTGAAGGCAACAGAGACATGAGACACGCATCCTGCTGTATGCTCCCTTCAGGGGGTCTGAAACCCATCAATACGAGATTTTTCTAAATGCATAAACCGACTGAATTAATTTTCCTGGAGATCTCCTTGGTGCAGCCTGGTGAATATTAAAGAAATCGTTACACAAGAATTTTCCATAATAATCCATTTTGCCATGAGACTGGCAAAGACTTTGGTGTGCTATCCACGTACCCTAACAATTTGCACTTCACAGTGTTTTAGAGGCATTTTTTCACTTAAACAGGAGCTAATTTTTTAGCTCCCTTGCTTGGGGCTTCCTCTGAGCTTTCACAATTCCCCCCACTTTATAGCCCCATAACTGCAGGCAATAACGGTGGCAGTGCGGTGTTAATTCACTGGCAGTAAATCCACTGACTCTGGAACAGGTATGTGTGTGGAGTGCAGACACAACCAGATCACAATCTTGTTTTAAAGCAACACCAAAGAGTTTTTTTTACCTTAAAATAACGCTTCCAAAACAGTTTCAGTCGTTCATCCACTCTAAACAGGGTGAACAGCACTTTCACATTCGCTTTGCAGCCCTCTATCGGCCAAAACCGCACTAAAGAAGTTTCCAACCGTCGGGTAGGCGTCCTGTAGTCCGAGTGAATACTACAAAAACTTGCTTTACGGCAGACCTACAATCCAATCAGAGCCAGCTATGCCTAAGTATTTATGACAGTGGGTAATGGACAATTACGCTTCTAACCTGTAGGGGGAGCAAAGAGCCAAAACTCTTTGGTGTTGCTTTAAAAACCAACGCATTCAAGAGCACATTCACCATGGTAAACATTATAAATGGTTGTCCAGGTCAGAGCCGATGGTGTAGTGGGCAGCGCTCCGACATATATCCGGCAACCCGAGTTTCGAATCCCGGCTCGAGGTCCTTTGCCGATCCCATACCCCTCTTTCCACCCTCTACTTTCCTGTCGCCTCTCAAAAACTACTGTCTATCAATAAAGGCAAAAATGGGCCAAAAAAATAAATAAATAAACAAATAAAAGGTTGTCCAGGGTTGTAGCCTTATTTAGTAGCCTTATTTTTCTGAGATTTAATTACACAGAATATATACGATACATTTATTTTACAAAATGTCATAAAACCGTGGGGCCCGCACCATCTCAGGGCCCCCAATTTGAGAATTACTTAACCTATGCTGGGTTGTTACCACCCAAAAATCCCGGGTCGTTTTAAGCCATTGTTGGGTAAAATATAAAAAATATCATTTAACCACAACGCTGGGTTCGTCACTTTTTGACCCATTTGACCCAAACCGTGGGGCCCCGCACCATCTCAGGGCCTCCAATTTGAGAATGACTTAACCTATGCTGGGTTGTTGCCACCCAAAATCCTGGGTCGTTTTAAGCCATTGTTGGGTAAAATATAAAAAAAAATCATTTAACCACAACGCTGGGTTTGTCCCTTTTTGACCCATTGCTGGGTTAAAAATAACACAACAATTTTCAGAGTGTATTTTGCACATTGCACTCCAAAAAAGCTTGGTTGTTTCAATCCATAGTTGGGTAAAATAAGGACAAACCCAACAGCTGGTTCAAATTAAATGAAATGTCCATATCTGACCCAATTTTAGGTTGAAATAACCCAACACAAGTTAATTTAAACCCAGCGGTTGGTTTTGTCCATATTTTACCCAGCAATGGGTTGCCCTGACCTCTGGAAGCCTCATTTCATCTTTGCTTTAAACTTTTTAATATTATTCCTGTCTGGATTTATCATTTTCACCTTTAATACTGTTACGCTCTCTTTGCTATTTTTATTACCAGCTCTTTCTCTCTTTCTAGCTCTCTGGAGGTGTGGAGACTGTGGCGAGAGTATTTGTCAGAAACAGACAAGCTCCACTGAGCTCTGCGATGGGCAGACCTTAAACTAAACTCAGACATATTCACAAGCACACCGCCTCATACTCCGTCCATAGCAGACTTAATCTTGCATTCATTGTATTGTGAAAAGCACTAAACAAAATAAAATAAAAATGTTGAGTTGTTTCAACCCATGGTTGGGTAAAATATGGACAAACCAAACTGTTGGTTGGGGCTGGTCGATATTGACCAAAAAATCATATCTCAGTAATTTGTAGATGAATGTCGATTACAATAAATATCTCAATATTTTCGATGAAGTGGAATGAACGTTCACATGCAAGTGCAAGCCTTATGTGAGCTGTCAAAATGATCTTTATTGAAAAGGCATATGATGAAAAAAACAGGGTTTCCTCCCTGTGTGAAAATATTCAGCTGCACAACATCTGATCTCAATGTACGTCTGATCTTAGTGTACATTTGTAGCAGAGCTTCTGTTGCAAATAAAGGAGGGTCGTATTAGACCATACATATATAGACTGTAGCTGTGTCCCAATTCAAGGGCTGCGACTCTCTAAAGATGCGACCTCAAAAAGGGAGCACTCTGTCTTTAAAGGTGACAGCCTCTGAAGTCTACGAAGAGACCTGAAATGAGACAGTCTAGCCTTCAGAGGATCCATAATTTGCGTCACCTGCTGTATACGCGCCCGCTCGCCTGTCAGCGGGACACAGCAGAGACGTTTCTGACTTATTAAAATAAATATGGAACCAGAAAAATATTAATTTTTTTAAAAAATATAACCAACAGTATATCAAATTAATCAACCTTAGAAATATACGCAGCATACACAGAATAATATAAATACAAAACATAACTTATAATACTAAAGCAATGACAAGAAACCTTTTTCTGCTACCTTTTTAATGAAGGTTTTGAATGTTTATTTTAAATATACAGCCGTTATATTTAGCTGTCACACGCGCGCAATGAATCATGGGATAGCTTATGTTGTTGTGAAGGATCTATTCGTTCTATCCTTAGCAGCGCGAAGAAATACGGACGCATTTTGAGGCTTCATTTTAAGAATCTCTTGAATTGAGACAGCCTTACTAACCTTAAGTCGCGCTGCTGTGATGCAAGTAGTCCTATAATACATCCTTCAAAGGTTGCAGCCTTTGAATTGGGACACAGGTTGTACTTTCTCATCCTGTATCTCGATAGGAAAATACATATAAATATCCAAAACTCTATATACTGCCCAGCTGGTCTAAGATAACCTTGAAAATGTCAATATTGATCCAACCATGTGTTAAAATAACCTAGCAATTTCTGTCCATATTTTACCCAACCATGGGAACAGAGATGCACTGTGATAATCATTAACTGATTATAATTAACATTACATTAAATGTTAATTTGTTTTCAAATTAACAATTGATTAAGTTGTAAATAGAAAAAAGGACTAAAATTAGCAAAAATGAAAACTGCTCTACAACAACACACACAGACCAAAAGAAACAAAAATACAAGGAAAGGACCAGCGGGAAACTCTTACAGACACAGGAAAACCTCAGATGAAGACACACACATTTGAGGTGAGATCATTAGTTCTGTCTTATTTTCTTACCCATTGTATTACTCTATTATCATCCCATTCTCACACCAACCCGCCCTTTTCTCAGCATTACTTCCTGATGAAATTATGTTTTATGCAATGTACTCATATAAAGTTAATTTTCTATTCCAGGAAAAACACTGACACAGAAATGTTCAATGCCTACACATCATGAATCTGAAAGCTTTTTTCAGTATTACCGTGATGAAATCAATTTGGTTACAAGTTAACTTTCATCTGGTTTGTTTGCTTCGGCAAACAGTTTATTCCCTGACCTTTCACTTGCTAACATTTATATGAAATATTTGCAATGTTCTTTCTCTCTTTTCTCTCTCTCTCTCTCTCAGGACTTGCTCTCTATTTAAAGGTATGTTTTAAACTGATATGTGTTTAACAAGACCGGCTCTAAGCATATAGTGTTATGCAAACTGCCAGAACAAAAAAAAATACATTCCAGAGGGTTTAAAAGCAAAAATGTTCAGCTCATATTTTAAATCACTTACATGGTTTCTCCGATGCCATTAAACTGGTCATTATTCAGAGAAATAGCTAAAGTATGTTAAATGATCTAACTTTTACAGTAAGATTCTCTTTTAAGCAGAGGTCTTAAACATTATTCAGGACAAGGACGCCTTAAAGTCAAAATGAAATTGAAATGAAACTATAATTTGATTTGGAACATTGTGTTATTTTAAAAAAAATGACTTATCTGTGAGCTTCATTCTTTTTAAAAAATGAATATGCCCTCATAATCTTTCATCAAAAATGCAAATCTCTTCCCATCCTTAAAACGATCTCTCTTACTTCCGGCGGGGTAGATCGCAGTGATTAGTAATTAGCAACATGACCCAACTTTAAATGATCCAATCAGTTCTTGATGGACGAATTCAAGTCCAGCCCTACCTTTTTTATTTCAGATGCCGTTTCACTCGGATATACATCACCACAGGGAAAACAAGACAATTGCAACTTTCATTTCAATGTGACTTTGATGGATAGAGAGGTGGAGCAAGGCACCAGTAAATTAATCAAGTTAACCCTCAAATGGTCCTCGTTTCCTGTTTACACATTTTTGGTCTATATGACCCCAAAATTGAAAGCACAATTGTAAGAAAAATATATAATATTTATATATTATAATATAATATTTTCAATAATACAAATAATATGTATTATAATATGTGTTTTGAGAGATTTTAATTACTTTTGTACCCATTTACCACAAAACCCCCAATTACGCCATTAGCTTGCGTTGCGAAATATAGATTTTTTTATTGAAAAAATCACTTAAATGATTATCTTAATTTAATTTAAATTGTTTCTGGATACTGATCTAGGTGTTAGGTGTAGAATTCCACCTTTTGATGGTTAGAGATAAACCTAAAGGAATTACAGTTTAATAAAGAAATAGCTTTGACCAGCAGAGGGCTATAGAAAACCATTCATTTTACTGGATATGGGCAACTGCTTACATCACTACTTTAGTGATACATTTGGGGAATTTATGTATATTTTAACATTAGAAAGGACGTTAAAAATAAATATAATTTCAAATAGTACATTTTTTTGTAAATTTTTATGCATTTTGAAATGTCTGTGTTTGTATATATATTATTATTAATTAATTTATTTATTTATTTATTTGACAATGGAAAAAAAATATTTTTAATTGGGGTCAAAGACCAGATGAATATTTTTTTTACATACCTTAAGAACAACCGAATCAAGCCCAGTTTTTTGTGTATGTAGATAGGTTATTTAGGAAAAGTCACAAAATGTTATATCTTTGAGATGAAGGGAACCACTTTTTTAACTAATGAAATGCCGATTGGGGTCATAGACCCCAAGGACCAATTGAGGCTTTAGACTGGATTTGTTTATGAGGGTTACGTTCAAACATCTTAAAAAAATTTTTTTTGGTATACATAGTCACATACTGTTAACATACTGTACTACATAATATTTTTAATTTACTGAATAGATTTTAATATGGGAACCTTCATTTTAATCAATTTCAATTTTATTTTTAGCCTATTAATGCATTTTTTGTTGCCTAAATTTCTTTTTTTTTTTTTTTTTTAAAGAAAAATTTGAATTCAAACTATACTTGAAGGACCATTTGAGTTTTCATATAGCTTTCTACTTATAGTCTTACTGCTAAAGGGGACCTTGTGTCAAAATATTGCAATGCAGTAGTTCTCAAACTGGGTTGCGGGTTCGCAGCATGGTGCCAGGGGCCCAGTTTTATGACATTTTATAAAATACATTAATTGATCATACATTTTGTATAAACAGACCTCAGAAAAATAAGGCTACTAATCAGTAGCACTTTTTTATTATTTAATATGTTTTGTCTAATTTAAATTCTAAAACCAAAAGTTTAACATGGTTTTATTGCATGAACTTTGGGAGACACAAAGCCAAAACGTTTAAGAACCACTGCTGTAATGCAAAACAATGTAGTGTACATATAATCCGATTGTAAGTACGGTAAATGTGATTTTTCCAAATCCAAGTTATCTTGTGTGATGACAGAGTCACAGATGCTATCCAATAAGTTTAACTTGAAACATTTGTTTAATTGCATCTTGAAGGCATTCAAGTGAATCAAACTGATATTTTATTAAAGCTGCCATCCAAAGTCTCATATCACGCGTATGCATTAGAGTTTGACACGACAACATCAGGACATCTGTGATGTGATATTGCGAGACTTGGTGCGCGCGTGCCAAGCCCGATTTCACGCATCCGAGCCAAACACATCGAGAGGGCCATCAGAAATCATCACTTTTCTCCACGGGATACTTGTGTCATCCTGACACCACCAAATCCACGGTGGCAGATCTGCCTGAATGAGACTGCCACTGTTGGAGCCATATGTGTCCTGACAGCTGTGTGCTTCTAATGTGTTACTGGAGCAGGATCTTTCCAAAACCTAGCCGAACTTATTTTATCATCTCATTAACCGGTTAAAGTTTACTGTGAGGCTTAAAATAAACTCCACTGTCACTTTTAATTGAGACGATAATTTATTATGTGGCATTTTCCCTGTGTTTGTGTGTTACGTGTGAGTTAGCTTTAATTTGTCTGTAATGTGTGGATAAAACTGGGCCAGGTATTCAGGGAGACGTAAAAGAGAAGCCTCAGCACTCTGAAAGTAACGTTCTCTACTGTAGCACGGATGAGAAACACAACGTCTGGATTATTCAAGTTTTCTCTTTATACTTCTGGTAAAGAACCAGAACTTCAGAAGTTGGGCAGAGTTTGTTTAAAGGGCACCTATTTCATTGCTAAAAAACAACTTTTTTTATTTTGTGTATTTGGTATAATACAATGTGTTTGCATGGTTTATGGTTAAAAAACACATTATTTTCCACATTCCGTACATTACTGTTTATCGTTTATTTTTGTGTGCTTCTCTCAGCAAGTGAATGCAATGCAACAACAAAGCATTTGTAGCAGCAGCAAAACACAGCAAAAGAGGCAGAAGACGTTGTGAATGCTAACAGATTGGCAGAAAAACCTTTGCCAGCACCAACTGAAACGCTTCAAACTTTGACTGTTGCCATCATAGGCTTGATTTTATGTGACATTTTTTCCCTCATTATTAATTTTTCTTTAATTAAAAAAGTTTTTTCTTAGTTTGTTGTTGTTGTTAATGCCACAATTGCAACAGAGATTGTGCCTTCTTTAAAGAGCAATTATTGTGTGACAAATGGTAAGGAGCGTCATATTTCTGGCTGACTTCAGAGGTATTTAAGCCAATCACAATGTACAGATTAGCTGGCCAATCAGGAACACAGCACAAAACTTGTCCAAAATCAATGGCCCTTATTTATCATTCTTGCGTAGAAACGGGCGTATGTGTTGGCGTAAGATTATCCTTACACTCGTCTCACCGCCTGATTTATGTAACTGTGCGTACCTCTGAAATTCAGGTGTACGCAATATCTGCCCTTCATAAATGCGGCGGCTGAAAACGATCGTCATTAGAATTACACGCCCATATAAATTCAAGTCTCCACCTCCCCCACGCCCTCATTTTACGACATTGACACATGGAAGACGGCAAAGACGAGAAACCAGGGAAGTGGAAAGAAACAAAATTGTTTTATTTGGGAGTTTAAAGAGCAGGATTAAGAACACATTAATAATTGCATGACGTTTTGTAATATTTGTATTATTATTTTTATTATTAATGACGCTTAATTGATATTTAGAAGAATAATTATTTATTATTATTATTTAATGTTGCCTACATCTAAATTATATGTCTGCTTAATGGTTCGGTTAAGTTTTTTTAAAATAATATTTTAAAATGATGTAGTAACTTTTGTAGTGTGTTTTTCTGTATGCTGTTTGTTAGCTAAGATCCAGTTTCATACGGAGCTCCGGATTTAATTCAAATTAACAATTTGTTTCCACGACATCCACATGTTTTACTAGACTAATTCATAATTTGAAGTAATAATAATTGTAATAGTAATTACGAAATATTATAATAATTAATTCCAAGGAACAAACTGTTGAATATTTATATTTATGGCCATACTTTAAACTAAATAAGAAAAAGAAGTGTCCATATGTAGCATAAAAGATAATTCGTGGCCATGATTTTGTCCGCATGTCATCATGATCGGATTTATGGCTCCATTCAACACAAACATTTTACTTTACCTATTCATGTGTAGCTATTTATTTATCATCGAATGGTATAGCTTACATTTTGATGCATTATTACCATGTTTTCGTAGCACATCCTTGTGCTTTCTTGCAATGTGCCGCTTCAGATTCCAGGATGAATATTTGCTAACTTTTACAGTCTCTCCGCACTTCCTTTTAATGTTTTCTTCCTGTCCAATCTTAACTTTTATTTTTACTTTACATTTATGTATAAGGCTTGAATTCCACAACTTATTGGTAGACGTTTTTACAGATTCTCGAACTAGCAAATTATCAAAGGGCGTTCTGGGTTCAACGAGCGGTGCTGAGCGAGCGGACTTTTTAGAAAGGCGCTTTGATGGTAATATTACCGCACCGCTCAAGGCTCCGCTCCGCTCACATGCTTTGCCCTGAAACGTCAGGTAAAGCGCCCAGGCTCTCAACTGAAGGAATACATATGCATACAAATCAAATGCTTTGGTAAAGTCTCTCAAATTAAACATTGAAGTCCATGTTGCATAAAAATAAACACTGAAGTTTGTAATTATTATGTTTTTTTTTTTTACAGTGGGTCATAATATATCCTATATTTTAGTTTGTCAGTGCGTTTTGTGGTGTTAGGAAGTGTTTGCGCATTTCTGCACTAACTCAAAATGTGCGTACACCACCTCCTGAGCAGGCGTAGGATTTGAGCGTGCCGTACGCCAACGTCCATATTGATAAATCTCAAAGTCACCGTGGTTTTGGGTGTACGCCAGGTTTACGCTGGAAATTTGGTGTACGTACTTTTGATAAATGAGGGCCAATGTGTTTGACAAAGGATCTGGAGCTACAAAAATTTACGGTATTCGTAAAATAATGTGTTTTTTTAACTATAAACCATGTGAACAAATTATATTATACCAAATACACAAAATAAAGTTTTTTAGCAATTTAATAGGTGCACTTTAAAGAGTAAAATGAAACGTTCATGTTATATATTTTTGTTGCATTTGTGAGTTATAAAAAAATTCTCTGTTTAAGGGGTGAATCACATATGGCGTCTTTTGCGTGCTCAAGTTCGCTATTTCAAATGTAGGTGCAGTATGCAAATTTTTTCCAAGCCATTGCCCCGCATCGAGTTAAAACTTTTTAACCTTTCAGAATGCGACAAGCGCACCGCAGGTCATGTGACAAAAACCTATGCGCCTAACGTTTTAAGTGCATTTTTCGGCACAACATGAACAGCCCCTAACTAGGCACGTAATATTAGGCTAAATTACCAATAAATGAATCAAATCAAATTGTAATTGCACCGAAGAAATTGTTGATGTACGGCAAACATCGCATAGCTGTTGGGATAATCGGTAGGGATGCACCGATACCACTTTTTTTAATACGAGTACGAGTACTTGCATTTCAGTACTTGCCGATACCGATACCGAGTACTTAAAAAAAAACATGATTTAAATTTACAGGTAACAGCTTTAGTCATATAATTTAAGAAAAAAAACAAGGGATTAGTTTTCCAGTTTGTTGTAAACTCTGCCTCTTTGGACAACACAAGAGGCATTAACCCCTTACACGCCGCTCAAACATAGACATTTCTCAGACCGTGGTATCGATTCCCGGTATCGGGGGACTTTTAACGAGTACTTTAGAAAATGTGGTATCGAGGCCGATACCCGATACCAGTATCGGTATCGGTGCATCCCTAATAATCGGCTATGTTGTAACACAATAAACTGTCTGATTTACACCCCTAAAGTCATTGGGGATTCTGATCAAAAAAGAAATGCAAGGCATAAGTAAGTTCCTCTCAAACAGAGCTATTTCAATCTGTTGATGTCATCCAGTATTTCTCATATTGGAAAACAAAATAATCGCAAATATGATCAGTTTCCAAGTGATAATGTGTAGGCACTTCCATCCCTCATTTAATGCAAATCTATTACTGTAATTTTTTTTATGTTTTATCCACCGAATCAACATACAATTTTTATAGCACAGCTTTTATCAAAGACAAAGGACCAGATATGTGCTGAAGATAAAATGGACTCCTTTCCCAGGGTCAGCCAAAAATATTATTAGGTCACAATGAAATGTATGGTAACCTAACTGACGATTTACACTGAAGATATTTTTCCACTTATTATTCATCTTTAAGAAAGAAAACATGTTTACATATTAGTAAGCACGTATGTCAGATTGCTTTAAAAACAGTAAATTTAAGAAAATGTGACCCTGCAGGCTAAAATCTCATAATCTAACAATGAGATTAAGAACAACAAAGATTCATTTCAATCATTAATTTCACATTGATTACAATCTTTGACATGGCCTTTTTCAATATTAAATACATCAAGGTTATATTTTCACAGAATGTTCTGTACATTATGTATAATGGTTTTATGTAAAAAATAGTCAATTACAAAAAAAGTGATTGAGAAGTTGGGTTTTCACAGACTGGGTAACATATGTGAAACTGTTTCATGCATTGCGATTATTGTGATATGTGTGGCACATTTGCGCCACATAAACCTGTGTTTTCCCACTACGAAAAATTGTAACTTCAAAGCAAAACAGCAAAGCCTAGCAAATGTTTTTCCCTTCCGAATGTCATACTGCAATACTGATATTTTATTATTCAATCCAACATATCTCACAACTGAGCCAGGTTAAGGAATCAATTTGTTTAAGGTTTCAGACAGGAATTTGATTTTCAATCTCAAGGGTTGAGATTGAACAACAGGGCCCTCTTGCTATTACCCAGGATGCATCGGCATATCATTACAATCCCTTTCAGAAGAGAGGCGGGTCAGTCGTATTATAACCACACTGACTGTGGTTGTAAATCCAACCATCCAAATTCAATCACCATGCAGTCAAAAAAGAAATACACTTTAAAAAGGAGGGGTAAAAAGCAACCTAAATCGTGAAAACACAATCCATTATTTATAAAAAAGTAAGATTGTGGAAAAGCAGTTCCTTATACTATATTGATCTTTTTTCTTTTGTACAACACACCAAACGTATATCACAAATGCTGTTGCCTCATGTTAAAGACACAAACATCAACAAGGGGATTTTTGCTACCTGAGGCTCAATGTTTCAGGATGACTTGTGTCAGCACCTGCCCTTACTGAGCTATGGATTTACACACCACTAGGCAGCAATCTGTGATGTGACTGCTGGCCCAGGGTGCTAAGTGTCACTCTGAGCGATCGAGCAAGGTGGCAAAAAGTTACAGAAATTCAACGCTTACATTAGTCCTAAAGCGGCACAGTGATTTGTATACTTATACTGACTAACAAGAAATTGTAACATTCATTTCCAAAAATATCAATGTCTACATCATACATGTACTGTAGCATTTCACAGTGTTTTAGGATTAGAGGTGCACCGATATATTGCCTTCTCAATGAATTACGGTGAAATGGCGCTACATCCAAAAGCCAGGGGGCGCTCTCGTGCAGAAACTCAATATGCGCTGCAGACTATACACACGCAGCTCCAGGAAATGGCTTAAGGATATATTTATATTGCTGTTCTTTAAACCTTTTCAGGTATTTTCATGTAAATAAAGAATATGTATGATGATTATGTTTGACGAGTGTTGCGTTTTTAAATGCATGTAATAAACGAGTCAAACTAACAGTGATTTCAGATCGATAAGGACTTACTGATCAAAAGCTGTAGTATATAAAATACCTGTGAATATTATCGGCTGTGCGATTAAGATTAGTTATCGGCCACGTATTATTGATGTATATCGGGATTTATTGGTGCAACCCTACTTAGGACAGCAATATATATTTAAAAAATAATGAAAATATCGCAAGTGGGCATGTTGCAATATACATCACAATGATTGGTAATAACTGAAACATTTTAATTCTTAAAAAAAATGTTATGTTTTAGGTCAATGCAGATAGCAGAGAGACTGGTGAAACCGACAAAATTATGTATGTTGTTAAAATGTTCAGTTTCTAAATATATTTTATTATTATTCAATGTGATTTTACAAACATAAAGCATTATTGTATTGTATATCATATACAGTATCGTACGGTTATCACATAGGCCTATGTGGCCCTGGACCACAAAACCTGTGATAATGGTAATTTTTTATTGTTTTATGTATCATCTATCATGAATCATGAATCAATAAGCTTTACACTGATGTATGATTTGTAAGGATAGGACCATATTCAGCCAAGATACAGCCTTTTGAAAGTCCTGCATCTGAGGATGCAAAAAATCTAAACATTCAAGGAAAATCACCTTTAAAGTTGTCCATATGAAGTTAGCAACACATATTAATAATAACAAATATTTTTTTTATATATATTTGTAGCTACCCCACTCGATTGATGGTCAATACTCATTAACTGATGTTTTTCATTAGCGTTTTATTCGTGACACTCATGTAGACACCGTAAGAGCTACAACAAAACAGACAGATAAAAACAAACACTGTCACTCAAACACATTAACTAACATCACAATAAACAATACAAAAACAAAACATATACCTTATAACCCTCAAGTGGGATGCACAAGACTTAATGGGGGGAGAAAACCGTTGTGCCTTTCGGACTGCGTCCTCCGCAAAGTTAAACACACACACACCTAGCGCAAACAGAGCGTGCTTTATACACGCCAATCCACGCTAAGGCCGTATCATAATAAAAGTCCTTCAAAAAATGAATAAATACAGACCTTATAAATTCAAACAAATTTGCAATCCTTTACACTCCCACCAAATCATGAGTTATAATAAACAAATGATTTCAAAATTACAACAACACTTCAAACAATACAAATCCAAATATAACAACAAAACAAAAACTTAAGTCTCCAACAATAAAACCAGTTTCTGAACAGGACGTTCAATTACAGAAACTTCCCTAAACATTCTTTCTTCCAAGATTTTTGTAAAAGATGAACCCTAAGTCTCATCGCAAACCAACCATAGATTTGGATGGACATGTACATAGGAGACTACAACATGATTTATCCCTGGGATCCAAAAACCCTTTAAACAAATTTCATTGATGGTAAATCCTTTACCTTGATGTTTAATTCCTTCATGGCAATCAGCTATGATAATTTCTGTGATATAATGGTCCTTAGGGATAATTGTGAGATGTTTCAACAGACTAAGAGAAGAGTTGCTGAGTCTTTCTCCCACCTTAAGCACACAATCACTATCAAGAAATGGATCAAGGTAGTACAATTGATTGTAGGATGACAATTGGCTACCCTTACTTAGTGCATTGAATTCAGTTTCGAACACATGTCTTTGCAAAAGTTTGATTATAAAGCACTCAGCCTTTCCTCTTTCCTCAACTGTAGAGAGTCCCTTTGACTTGTCCTTACGAATCCGCCGTTGAATTGCTCCTATTACCCGAGACCAAGACGAGAACTTTGACAGGTGATTTACAATAGTTCCCTGTTCCACTGCCTTTGCATAAAGTATTTGAGAACATCTGACTTCAGACTCACTTAGTTGTAATTCTGTAATCTCATTGGCAGGAAGAACAATCTTCTTATTAGATAAAGGCACTTCATCAGTAAGACCTCTTGAAACATGGTCTACAGGATTGTCCTTTGTTGGAACGTACCGATTTCCACCTTGATTCCCTCCATCCTTAACTTCCTCTGCCTCTCTTCTGTCAATGATTTCCTCCATAAATTTCACACAGTGCTCCTTATACCTTTGGTCCTTTAACAGTTTTCTCTTTTGATGATTAGGTCTCACAAGAGCAAGTTTTCTGTTATCTGGCAAATTTTGTCTTGCTTTAAAAGGAAGAGCTATTTCATAGTGTCCGGAGCTATTTTCCTTCATTCCGTCACTTAATTTATTTAAAAAGGCAATGTCATCTTGAGAACGAGGTTTATCATCATTTGCATCCTTCAAATCTTGAGAACGAGGTTTATCATCATTTGCATCCTTCAAATCAAATCCTAGAATGCGTATGGCATCTGCTGGAGCCAGTGGAGGAACTTCTTTAACTGAAAGTCTATGGCAGAGACTAGTAATACCTGAAGAGTCAAGCTTGGGTAATGAAGGTCCAACAATGCTCCAACCCAAATCAGTCTTGACAGCATAAGGTTCGTCATTCTCTCCTAAAATCGTTTGTCTTGGTGCCAGCGCCCTAGCACAATTATAGCCAATCAAGAGACCGGCTTCACAGTCTTTCAAAGAGGGAATCTCATCAACAATTGCAGAAAAGTGAGTCCAACGTTTAGCTGTTTCACACGTAGGTATGTGTGCATGGTTAACTGGGATGCAATCCTTAGTATATACAGGAGGGAGATCAATATAAGTGGCAGAACTATAACCCCTTACACGAATTCCTGAAATCCTTTCACTCTTTACAATGGTATCCTTTTCAGTCATGGTAGTCAATTTCAACTTGACTGGAGATTTATCTGCCTGTAGGGCATTGCTCACTTCTTGATCGATAAAGGTTGTATCACTCTGTGAATCGAGCAAGGCATAAACAAGTTTTTCGGTACTCATGTTGTTAGCTGATGATAGCCATACTGGCACAACCATGGAGGTATAAGATGATCCCTTTCCGGCCACACTCAGAGACAGAACGGCTGTTGAATCATCTTCTTCCCTTGGAGCAGATACGGTTAATGAAGCCAGCCTTTCTGTTTTACTGAAATTATCATCATGAAGGCAAGTAGGATGTTTCCCTTTACACAAGTTACAGAGATGACGATGACGACAGTCCCTTGCACTATGACCAGTTTTCAAACATCCATAACAAAGATGATTTTCCTTTACATATGCTCGTCGTTCTGCCAATGTCTTGGTCATCAATTTGGAACAATCATAAAGCTGATGTTCAGAATCTTGACAAAACACACAAGGAGGTTTGACGTATTTCTCAATGATATTTGGTCTATTATGTTCCAAATCAGTCTGAGTATTAAAGACATTAGCCTTGTTTCCTTTGAACTCGCTGAGATTTTGTCTGTTGACAGATGTTAAACTGAGAGCATAAGATGACGTGACTGGGTTACAACTAATCTCTGCCTCTAATGAGACAAATGTCGCAAAGGTTTTAAAGTCAGGAAAATTCTTATTATCTCTTAAAGTTTGCGTAACTTGTCGATTCCAGCGCGAAGCCACCCAATCAGGTAATTTTTTAACTAACCTTTGGTTCTCATCACAGTCATTGAGAATTTGTAGACTTGCAACATGAGGTATGGCCTCCTGACAAGCATTAAGGAAATCTGAAAATTCTCTAAGTCCAATAGCATCCTTTGATTGAATTTTTGGCCAATCTGCAAGCTTCTGGCGAAAAGCGCGTTGAATCACAAATGGTTGACCGTACCTTTTATCCAATTTGCTCCAGGCATCCTTATAAGCTTCGTCATCACTCCTGTAGAAGGTACCATCAAGGGTTTTATATGCCGATCCACCCACATACCTTTTTAGATAATAAAGTTTATCAGCAGCAGATATACTTTTCCGATCAATCAATGACATAAAGGAAGCCTTCCACTCAACATACTGAATGGGGTCACCATTAAACACAAAGGGTTCTGGAGCTGGTAATCTGTTCAAATTTATACTGTCTTGTAAGGCTTGAACAAGAGAAGGCAATTCAGTTTGAGAAAGAGATATATCATTAGCAGGTTGGCTAGAAAGGCTTGGAGGCAGACAATGTTGTTCCATGATAACACGGTTTGTTGAAGGATGGTCAAAGTCCTGCACTGTTATCCGATTATAAGCCTCAAACCTTGCCTGCGCTACTTTCAAATCCTTTTCCGCTTGTAGCTGCTCTAGTTCGCGTTTTTGAGCATCTAAGTCTCTCTCTTGTTTTTCTTGCAAATCTTGAATTTTCTTCTTCCGTTTATTTTCCTCCATTAGCATTTTATACTCCACTTCCTTTGCCGCCAATTCTGCAGCTGCTTCAGCATGTTTTGACGCTACACATGAAGATGCAGCATGATGACTTAACTGAGAACTAGATTTGTGACTAATTCGAGAAACCGTGGACCCATATATAGAACGAGCATAGCTGGATTCGAGTAGATCCTTTAAACGATGTTTTACTTGCTCTACATCAAATTCATCAATGCCTGATATTCTTTCATAGGCAACCTTTATTAAATCTGTTGTCACTGCCTCGCAAGCATCAACACGACGTCTCAGTTCAGTAGATGGCGTGACGTGATTTCTAATGTCAACATAGACACGCATAACCTTATCCTTTTCATCTTCTAGAGTATCAATAAGGGTTGCTAACTGACTCTCAGTAAGATCAGACTTGAGTTGAACTCTTGTTTTACGTGCTAACATTTTCCAGTATTCATACATAGAATTAAGCTTTCTTTCTTTCTTTAAAGCTTCCTCATTTTGAAAAGCAAGCATTTTTTCTGTGGGATTTCGTGGACGAACAGAACGTCGAGTACCTTGAGATTCTGTTAGATCTTCTCGAAGTTTACTGTTAAGTTCACTCAAGGTTTGTTCTGCTCGAAGTTTACCTTTAAGCTCACTCAAAGTCTGTTCTTTAAACTCAATTGTCTCAGTTATCTGTTGTCTCTTTGAAATCTCTGTTGATGTTTGATACTCATTATTAAGGGTTTCAATATCCTGTTGAAGATTACTAATCAACCTTTCACATTCAACCTGATCAAAGTTTGACTCTGTCATTTTTGTTCAGCTCTTGTCATTCACCGAATTAACACACAGTAATATAAAAATGTCCAACACAATTAAAATATCAATTAAATTCCCAGGGTGTAATCATGTAGCCTTGGACATTAATATCAAATGTTTGGTTTTTAAATAACCCCTTTTAAATACAAATATTTCCCTTAAAACTTATATAAATATCACTTTCAACCACAACAAATAATTTGGTCTTTCAAAAAACCTTAAACATTAAAAAACCTTGTTTAAACGTAAATGTCTTTTGTTTGGTTAACTATTTCACCTTAATATTCCTTTACAGCTGGAAAGGTGCGTCGAAAAATGTCACCTGAGGAAGAACACAGTCTTTCGGAGTCCGTAGTGTATCGTTTAGTCCTTAATTTCAACCGTAGTTATCCACAAACGAAGCATATTTTTCCTTTAACCATCAGAAATCGACCTGCTGCCCGTGAACACTCACTGCTCAGAGACCCGTCAGCATGGACACCAATTGGTATGCAGCAGACTCGAACGATGAATGGCCAAGCTCTTACTGTAGCTACCCCACTCGATTGATGGTCAATACTCATTAACTGATGTTTTTCATTAGCGTTTTATTCGTGACACTCATGTAGACACCGTAAGAGCTACAACAAAACAGACAGATAAAAACAAACACTGTCACTCAAACACATTAACTAACATCACAATAAACAATACAAAAACAAAACATATACCTTATAACCCTCAAGTGGGATGCACAAGACTTAATGGGGGGAGAAAACCGTTGTGCCTTTCGGACTGCGTCCTCCGCAAAGTTAAACACACACACACCTAGCGCAAACAGAGCGTGCTTTATACACGCCAATCCACGCTAAGGCCGTATCATAATAAAAGTCCTTCAAAAAATGAATAAATACAGACCTTATAAATTCAAACAAATTTGCAATCCTTTACAATATTTACCATAGGAAATCTACAAAATAACATCATGGAACTCCATCTTTACTTAATACCCAAATGATGTTTTGGCATTAAAAATAATATATTGATAATTTTGAACAATATAATATATTTTTGGCTATTGCTACAAATACACCCGTGCTATACAACTGGTTTTGTGGTACAGGGTCACACATTGCTTTTTAAAATATTGTGCAGGCCTAAAGTTTATCAAAGCCTTGGATCGCTGGTGAATTTCAAATATATCTCCGATGATTCTTAAAGGAATACTCCACTTTCTAAAAAAGAAAAAAATTCCAATAATTTACTCACCCCCTTGTCTTCTAAAATGTTGATGTCTTCAGTCGAGAAGAAATAAAGTTTTTAAAGGAAAACATTCCAGGATTTTATTCAATAGACTTTATTGGACCTCAACAGTTTACAGTTTAAATGCAGTTTAAAATAGCTGTTTCAACGCAGTTTCAAAGGTCTCTAAACAATCTCAAACTAGGCATTAGAGTCTTATCTAGTGAAACGATTGTCATTTTAGGCAAGAAAAAAAAATATGATGTACTTTAAACCACAACTTTCCGGTGGCAAATGGCAATTTTAAACTGCATTTAAACTGTAAACTCTTGGGGTCGACCAAACAAAGAAAGACATCGACATTTTGGATAACATTGAGTTGAGTAAATTATCAAGATTTTTTTAAGACAGTGAGATAATCGTTTAAGATTTTAAAGCTTTGGTACAGAGTAACCTAATCTGAACTATGCATGCTATTCCAATGTGACAGAAATTACACACAGTACCTTTAAATTGACTGAATGCTGTTGCCATCCCAAATACTGTAATGATGAAGCTATTGAATGCTAATGGTGTTTGACTGTACAAACCTAGAGGTCTAGCCTCTTAATTGTCCTCTCTAAATCCATGTCCATCTGCTGGACGCCATCCAGTCAAATAGCCTGTCGGTATGAAACACTTCTGGAGTACCGCTGGGGCGGCGTGTGGGAATTCTTAATTAACATGGTTTCACCATTAATATCCTCAAGATCAATAAACGACAAGCACGGCATTAATGTAGCATTAACCCATTTATGGAGATTAACAACACTTGAGTGCATTGTTCATTAACGCTAACCTTCAAACGTTGCGTATGCACTTGAGAACGCCATCACTTTTTAAACATAAACTGCAATGCAGTGTGTCTGTTCATTGAACGCACATTTATTAAATGGACGAACAATGTGTATAAAAATAAAATAAGGCCAGGCAAGGGCAACAGAAAATGCCTGATGGAAAATTGCACACAGTAACCAGCAAGGAAAGCTTTGAGATGCTGAGACACACACACACACACACACACACACACACACATCCCTGGAAGAATGCTGACAGCAAACAGTGTTTTCTCTTGATATGAGCTGAGCTAACTCATCCAGTCACTCACCCGCTGGGGTCTCATCCATCCTGTCTGAGACAGAGCTCAAGTGATTGCCCCTCTCCACTGATGTTGAGGTGAGAAATAAGGTGAAGAACATTTGCATCCTATGGATCGGATATTTTCAGGATAAAAATCAGTGTTTTCTGACCTGCAGAAAAAACATGCATTTAGAATGACAATGAAAATATTTTCAACATAATATCTCCTAACAGGTGTTTTTGTGTGCATCTGTATAACATATTCTGCTTAAAAATCTTTGAATTGTTTATTTTGCCCACTGTAAAAATGCTTGACAGTTGCTCACACTGTTAAAATATAGTCCAAATATATCACCAGCTGTCACGGGAGCAGTACCATTTAAAGGGTGACATATCATGAAATCTGACTTTTTCAATGTTCAAGTGCTATAATTGGGTCCCCAGTGCTTCTATCAACCTAGAAAATGTGAAAAAGATCAACCCAGTAACTTAGTTTTGGTAAACCATTCTCTGCAAGCCTGTGAAAAATAGGTAATGGAATTTGGCACCACTTGTGATGTCAGAAGGGGATAATACCACCCCTTGATCTGCACTATCCAACCATGGCACTGCTATTTAGTGAAGACATCAACTCATTTGCATTTTAAAGGACACACCCCCAAAACGGCACATTTTTGCTCACACCTACAAAGTGGCAATTTTAACATGTTATAATAAATTATCTAGACGGTATTTTGACCTAGAACTTTACAAATGTACTCTGGGGACAAGAAAGATTTATTTGACATTTTAAAAAAGTCTTGTGAAATGTCACCATTAAGTAAAAAACAAGGTATAGACAGCATAGGCATATATATATAAGCGGTTGGTCTTGTATCACACTGAAGCAGGGTTTCCTGCAGCACTTTTCAGTTCGGGCGGCCCACCTAAGCTGGGATACCCTATCACCTTAACAAGGTCGTCCAAAAAAAAAAATTTGCTGCACAAAAGGCTGTCAAGTGCATCTCGGAGAATTCACACCGTGAGCGGGCACTCGCCACATGGCCAAAATGAGAGAAAGACATGGTCCGTCACTGTCTGGAGGATAACTAGCCTGTTGATAAAACATTTAAATTAATAATCTAGTATGTGTTCATTTTCTGTCATAGTTTCTTCAAAATTTAGTTTAATTTGTGTGTTTTAAATAAAAAAATATTTTCATCATGATGCGTACGCCCCGCCCCTTTGATTGCACGCCCCCGGCCCGCCCACCGGCACAACCCTACCACCTTAACTAACACATTTTCTGCTGGAAACCCTGTGAAGGGTACGATAACAACCGACTGCCTGTACATTATCCCACTTAAAACACAGCTATTTACATCATAAGTATGTAAAGAATATTAAATATTGATTTGAAATATTTTATAAGGGTGTTTTTAATCGTATGCAGACCTTCTGCGAGGAAAACTTTTAATTTTCTATTATTATTTTTTTAAGATAAGATAAATGTCATGAACACACTATTTGGTTGAATAATTTTTAAATATAATGTCATATGTTATTAAAAAACATATTTATATTTAATTTAATGTGTAATAATGAACTGTTCCTGTCAAAATGATTTGCAGCATACAGGTTACCGTGTGTTATTGGTTTCGACCTGGCCAATCAGAATCAAACATTCAAAAGAGCCGTGTAATAAAAAGATCCTGTACCATTAGCAGGGTTCCCACACCTTAGTTAACTTCAAATTCAAGGACATTTCAATAACTTTCCAGGTTCAATATCTCAAATTCAACTTCAAGTACTAAATGTGGGGACACATTTCAATGTGAGAGCAAGTGTTACCTTTTAAGATACATTGTTAAAGTTCCCTTTCGAGGGAACTTGCGCTGCGTCACTGCGGTGACACTTTGGGGATGCCTTCAAGGGTAAGTGTGTCTGAACTAAAAAGACAGTGTGACGTGGGAGCCAGGAAGTATATTGCTATCTGAAATTTTGCCAAAGACGGCGTTACAGGGATGCAGGAAGTATGGCAAGGGAGACGCAGGGCCTTGGTCCCTTCTCAGGGAACAACAGTTACATACGTAACCAGAGACATTTTCATGTGTCAAACACAACTATGCAAAAAAGCATATAGGTACGAATCAACATTCGATTACAGAAGATATAAGCATTTAAAGCGAACAGTTTAGCACGTGTTTAAAAAGTCTAGAATTTATATGATATTATCATACACTACACAGGAAATAATATGATTTTTTGCATGAAATAGATTCAAGCACTTTCAATGACCTATATCTATGCATGTATATTTTCAAAAACTTCCCAGGGCCTTGCATTAGGTAAAGATATGAATATATGTGGTACCAATATGTATCTTTGACTAATAAGGTTTCTTTGGTGTCAATGAGATACTATGAACTCTTTAGGTACACAGCTGTATTTTTTAAAGGGTACAGCCACAGTGACAGCTGGGGTATATATTTTGACCATGTTTTACTGACTGTACAGATTGCTTTTTTATGTTGATGTTCTTCAAACCTATTAAATTATTGGTCAGTTTACCCAGAAAAGAGATACTGTAACGTTTAAAAGTGATAATCTGCTAAGTTAATTTGATTATGTTTTAAAACTACACCAGCATATACTGTACTGTAGATGCACTGAAAACTAAAAGGCAGACTTTTAGCAACACAGTTTCTTTTTTTTTTGCAATGACAATATTTGTCTTACTGACTATCTGATACACAATATAAAATATCAAACTTAAAAGATAAGTACACATGTGTCAAGCAGGCTCACAAACCCCAGGTTGTTTCCATGGGACCATATGCTGCTTTGTATAATAAAGCATCTTCTATACTGTAACTATGCAGATTGGGAAAAGCCGTTTGCCTCCTTACAACGTGATTGTGTGGGCCTGTCAGTGCATTTCCCAGCAGTGAGGCATAGGGGATGATTCAAGACGAGGAAGAGATTAATCCTACCAACAAACACACTCACTCATTCGTCTTCAAGCATATTTCACAGCTTGGTATGAGGGTGGAGCTTTGTGCTTTGAGATTTCTTTAAAGGGAAGTCATCTCATCAGACCATGTTTAAGAGACACAGTAAACAGCATAACAAAAAACAAGAAAACAAATTCAAACTTACTGCATGAATCTTTCTAAAAGCAGTTTGGTAAATAAAAATCAAAACGTCATTCATTTAACTTGGGGTGTCTTTAAAAGGCATGCTGGGAAGTGAACGTAGGTGATTGCTGCTCTCTGCTGTTGAGCTGTGGTACTAACAGACTGTCAGAAAAATGTTTTACCTTTTTTTTTGACAGATGCATACAGTTGACAACAGCTTGTTATGCAAAATCAATTAAATTAAGATAACTTTCTTTGTGATTAATACTGCCAAGTAAACAAAATAAGCATTATATATTTTACATGGAAGTAAAAAGACAAATCAAGATATCCAAAAGGTATTTTATATAAGGTCCCCTTTAAAAATGTACACAAACATAGGCAATGTACACATATCTGTACTTAAATGATACATTTTAGGACCTTTTTAAGGGGTACTGCACCAGTGACAACTTGGGATAATTTTTTTAAATATTTTTTCTGCCCATCAATCAATCCTTATGAATAAATCTGTAAACCTGGTGGAGTTAATAAATCTATTCAACATTAGGTATGAAGACATTTAAATAAAATCCAATCCTACAAATGGATGCAAACAAAACACAATTAGCATTAGAGTCGCTTTATGAATATGTTAATTTGAACTTATGTGTGTACGTGTATGCGTATGAATGTGTTTAGTATTTAGCATCTTACAAATTTGTTTTGACCACAGTGTCAAGGAAATCCACTGACATTAGGAGGAACTGCATTGCTTGCTGTGTTTAGTATCAAAGGTTAAAACATTGTCAACATCAGACAGATCATTTGAATTTCTTTGACATTGGCAGAACAGTCTGAATGCATATAGTGTTTTATTTAGTCTGCAAGCCATTACGTTCCCAAGTGTTGAATTTCAATCAGGGCTTGTTTAACTTGAGGAAAATTTACTATTTCTCATTCGATTTACGCTGCCACAAGGTAAATGTGTAATTCATTCCATATTGGAAGCACATTAGGGATAGATGCTGTCTATTAGCTTTTAGATTGAAGGGAAACAAGCTCATGTCAGCTTTAAGTAAACAATAACAACTATTTCGCAAATTTTGTTTTGGCTTTCCACCTCTAAGCTAGACTAAAAAAATATGTTGCTATGTTCCTCAGGTTAACTAAAAAAATTGATAATGCTTAATAGTGCTAAGAACTTTTCAACTACAATCCTGCAAGTATCAGATTTTTTTTTATAAAAGATTAATTATACAAAAATAAATACATAACATATATACCTAATATATATATATATGCAACCAATCACATGGCAGTTGCTTCAAAGCATTTAGGGGTGTGGTCCTGGTCAAGACAATCTCCTGAACTCCAAACTGAATGTCAGAATGGGAAAGAAAGGTGATTTAAGCAATTTTCAGCGTGTCATGGTTGTTGGAGCCAGGCGTGCCGGTCTGAGTATTTCACAATCTGCTCAGTTACTGAGATTTTCACGCACAACCATTTCTACGGTTTACAAAAAATGGGGTGAAAAGGGAAAACATCCAATATGCGGCAGTCCTGTGGGCGAAAATGCCTCGTTGATGCTTGAGGTCAGAGGAGAATGGGCTGACTGATTCAAGCTAATAGAAGAGCAACTTTGACTAAAATAACCAATCGTTACAACCGAGGTATGCAGCAAAGCATTTGTGAAGCCACAACATGCACAACCTTGAGGCGGATGGGCTACAACAGCAGAAGACCCCACCGGGTACCAATCATCTCCACTACAAATAGGAAAAAGAGGCTACAATTTGCATGAGCTCACCAAAATTGGACAAAAGCTGAAGACTGGAAAAATGTTGCCTGGTCTGATGAGTCTCGATTTCTGTTGAGACATTCATATGGTAGAGTCAGAATTTGACTTATAAACAGAATGAGAACGTGGATTCATCATGCCTTGTTACCACTGTGCAGGCTGGTGGTGGTGGTGTAATGGTGTGAGGGATGTTTTGTTGGCACACTTTATGCCCCTTAGTGCCAATTGGGCATTGTTTAAATGCCACGGCCTACCTGAGCATTGTTTCTGACCATGTCCATCCCTTTATGACCACCATGTACCCATCCTCTGATGGCTACTTCCAGGATAATGCACCATGTCACAAAACTCGAATAATTTCAAATTGGTTTCTTAAACATGACAATGAGTTCACTATACTAAAATGGCCCACCAGATCTCAACCCAATAGGGCATCTTCGTGCCCTGGATGTGCATCCCACAAATCTCCCTCAACTGCAAGATGCTATCAATATGGGCCAACATTTCTGAAGAATGCTTTCATCACCTTGTTGAATCAATGCCACGTAGCATTAAGGCAGTTCTGAAGGTGAAAGGGGGTCTAACACAGTATTAGTCTGGTGTTCCTAATAATCCTTTAGGTGAGTGTATATCACACACACACATTCTGGTTTCCATGTTTTGTGGGGACATTCCATAGACGTAATGGTTTTTAAACTGTACAAACTGTATATTCTATTCCCTTCCCCTAACCCAAACCCAACCATCACAGGAACCTTTCTGCTACCTTAGATTTTCAAGAAACATCATTCTGTTTGATTTATAAGCTTGTTTCCCCATGGGGACCTTAAAATGTCCCCACAAGGTCACAAAAATACTGGTATTCCTATCTGTGGGGACAATCAGTCCCTACAACGTGATAATTACCAGGTACACACACACACACGTATTTATTTATAATTAATATCTTATCAAAAAATCCGTTTTAAGTGCTTATTTGATAGCACTATATGAATATAACGGTACAATTGTTTTTGCGGTTGTTCTGCTAATGTAGTTGTATTTTGTAAATAACAATGAATTAGGCTATTTGTAATACCAATATATTTAATCTCTTTTCTATTTGACTGTACTTATCTGTATTATTGTAAAGCAACACTCTAAAAGTATATAAAACAAAGCGTGAGTGGGACACCTGAGTTTACTTCAATATTTTTCGTGTAAATATTAATCTATCATGACAAACTATATAGTTGGAAAGGTCTAAGAATGTAGTCTTCATATTTCAAAACCATTAAGCAATTATAAAAATACAATGACTATTATTTATTAATTTGTGAAAAGAGTATGCAGCAAACCTCACAGAAAACAAACACAAACCTATAATGTTTGATAATTTTATGTATAAAATAATACTTTATTGCATTATTTTTATTTATTACAATACATTTAAACTGCTATTACAATTTTTTTCTTTTTTAATATTTTTACCTTCAGACACTTCTGTAAAAAACTTTAAAGTGTCTTCATTAAAACAAGACCAAAATTAGGCTTCTAGACCAAAAAAAGTCAGAGTTTTATTCATTTGAAGGGGTACATCTCCTTTTCACCCCCCACTCAAAAAGTGTGTACTTGGAGACAATGCAAAACTTTTAAAACCACTATAGAAATAAATTAAATTGAATTGTATTGAATTCCTGCACTGTAAAACATTATGTCATATCAACATACATTTTATGTTACTTTAACTTAAAAAATGAAGTTAAACAATTTCAACTTGTTTTTCTAAGTCAACTTATCACAAGTCAAAACTTCAGGCTGCATTTTTTACAGTCAATAGCTCAACTAGTTTAGCCTGCACTAACAATGCAAAGGTCACGTTTCCCTTGAGAACACAACACTTATATAATGCTAAAACTACTGTACAAAACCACAATTTTCAAAAATGATCATTTTAAAAGAAAGCTTGTCAACTTTCCCAATTAAATAATCTAGCCCAACAGTCTGACATGCAATTTTAAGAATGCTCTTGGTTACATCTAGCAGATGCTTGTTCTCTTTTGACACATAACGCATTCAACACTAATTGCTGGTACTGTCGACTCCTCTGAAGGCACCTGGGGTTAAGTGCTTAAGCGCAAAACGTTGACAGGGCGTCACAGCGAATCCCCGGTTGTTTATGGGTCACCTCTACCCAGGAACAAACCTGTGACCTTCTGTGCTACCAGCATAGATCTTTAAGCACTAGGCTGCCTCCACCACAACATATATTTTTAATACCCATATGCTTCAGTGTACACCAGAGGTCCACAGGTCTCATCTCCCTTCTCTCTGGTAGGGCAAATCTTCAAACAACCATCTGGTGCTTACACTACGAGGGGGAAAGATTATTCTCGATATGGGCAATTAGAAAAGTTGTTATTTATGCAGTGCTGCTAGTGCGGATCACAGAATTAACAGGAAAGACTCCTACGGTGAAAACTCTGAGGGAAGCGTAAACCGCAACATCATATTTTCACCTCTATATGTTATGATGTTATGATCTGCAATGTATAAGGTTGCATCTTGTAAGAAATCAAAAACAGCATAGTGAGTCACTTGCAGCTTGTTTTTGAAGGCCATAGCCAAGTAAGGAAGCAATTATGGTGAATAAACTTCTTCCTGTTGGCACTGATGGTGCTCTGTCATTTTTCTTTGTAGATGATGAAGGGAACAGATACAAGCATAATAAAAAAAGATGAAAAACATTTCTACTTTTCAAACATGTACGTGGTTCTTTACATTGACATTAAAAAATTTTGTTTGTCCCCTGCCTCAAATTGAGTCCTCAAAGAAAAGCAGTGTCTCCTGATTAAACAAAAGCGTTTCGGTAAAATCTCTATTGTTGTTGAAGGAGGAAGTGGCATAGACGTCCGTGGGATGCTATGCATACAATAAAGAGGATGTTGATAGAGAAATCCTGTTATTATAAACTAGCACAACCATACAATGTTTCCCATGCTTTCTTTCTTTGATATGAGTAAAGAGATACTTTAGTCTGAGTTGCCCGCCAAAACACATCCTGTAGCCTCAATTTTAATATTTATTTATTACTTTTTTTAACTTAGCTTGGCTTCTTTTATGTATATTAAAACTTTTCAAATGATAAAACATATCAGATAATTCAGGAAGATTTTTGTCATGCAGGCATAGTGGCTACAGGAGAAACTTGTCCTCAACGGCAGTCTGACACAATAAGAAGTGTCTTCACCCGTTTTGAAATCATATTAACGTCTCAGAGCTCGACAACTCTAAATCACTTTTACCCTACGGCTGCAGAAAAGGTCTCCTGCAAAACAGAGAACTTGACCGCATGTGTCAGGGATTCATTCCTTTACAGCAAATAAGATTAAAACAAATGGTGTTTGACACCCCTGGCCTTTGTCGTCTAGAACCATACAGCTGTAACATGTTGACATTTCCAAAGGTTGTTTTGTCAGGCTGCTCCGAGATGCCGAGGCCGGAAAGAGTGACATATCGGAGGCTGTGGGTAGCCACGGTAACAGAGCCACAAGCAATGCACATTTTATGAGGCCATCCAGAAAACATTAGCTCCACCAGAGTGGACCACAAATCAAATGACCTCAAAACTCAGATGCTGGCTAATCCGAGGATGGCTGCAGGTGAGCGGAGAGGAAATGTTTCAGTGGAGCTCAGCAGTCTAGATGGACTGAGGGAAACATCTAAATGCTAGATAAAAAAAAACAGCTCAGTTTACTCCATTCGCTCAAGGGCAACATTATTTCGCCTCTTTTCACACCGTGACATACAAAAAACTAAATAGGGTGTTGTTGAATGTAGGTTCGGTTACTACTACATAAGATTATATGTGAGCTATCGAAGTGGTTTGTCTGGATTGTGTGAGCTCAATGGGTAAACCATGGTGATTTAACCCAGGTTAAATACAAGATTATTTGGGCGGGGCTAAAAGGGTGGCTCGATGACACACTGGAGCTACAGAGCATGGCCCCGCCCCTAACACAATTGAGAGCATCCATTCAGATAAATGTGAATTTACAATGGACCAATCCAACAAGAGCTCCTGATATGAACATTGTTTATGTGAAATCTTGTTCCATCTCTTTCTTTCAATAAACCTCAATTTGTTTACATTTTATTACACATTAAAGTGAGAAAGATATGTAAGTCTGCACACCAAAGCTCTAAGACTAATAAAAAGCCTGTGTGCTCGAAACGCTACGCAGTTTGTGAAAATCTATTATTTAATACATTTTTTGATACATTTGGAGGTTCAGCGTAACACCTTTATATATATTTTTCACATATAATTTTTTTAGTCGATGTGTGTGCTTTTGTTTTGTTTTTATTACACATTAAAGTGTAACACACCACAAAAACAAAAGGGCAGACACAGAATGATGTTTGTTTTATGCGGGAGATTAATCATCTGCCATCCTTATTAATATCCCTGTGCGAAGGCGAAGTGGAAATTGGCCCCTGAGGTAGGAGCGTGATTAAATCTACATATGGTCGGACTCGTCACATTTCGTTTGGCATTCAAATTAAACATTGTAAATATGGAATCATAACTGGCTTCGGTGCAAAATAGTTTCCCCCCAAGAGATAACAAAAAGAAGTGAGGAAAGGGATATTAGCAACCCAAATGAGATCATAAACTCTGTGCGAGGTAATTGTGAAATCACAAGCTGTGAAATAATATTGTTGCCAGATTAGATTTTTTTTTAAATGGTCTGAACCCTGAATAGCTTGAATTGATGGACTGAAGTGCTATTTGTGAAAATTAATTAGGTATTGGACATTTTCTGGAAGGTGGCGTACATGAAGTCTAGCACAGTTATGGATAACAGCCTGTTGGAAAGTGCCATTAATAATTAAGTCTAACACAGCTAAGAATATATTCACAAAAATTTGGTCAACGTAAAATATAACATATAATATATTTGTATTGATGGTGGCAGGTGGTATTAGTGGAAGGTATCACCATTAAATTTGTTTTTGGATAAAAATAAGCACACACCTCTGTGAAAAGCAGGCATGATTTTCAATGCCAGTCTGCGCCACCTGCTCTCCACCAGCAACACAAAAAAAATTCAAAAGATTTAAATAACAGCATCATTGGATTGCCTGTTCATCAAATCAAATTGAATATAAGAGCAATTCAAGTGCAAAAGCAAGAAACAACCTAAATATAATAACTCCAAGGCCTGGATTCACAGACAAGGCTTAGCCAAAACCAGGAGGCTTTAGTTAAATTAAGATGTTTAAAGGATTACTTCACTTTCTTAAAAAATCCTGAATTTACTCACCCCCATGTCATCCAAAATGTTGATGTCTTTCGTTGTTCAGTCAAAGAAATTAAATTTTTCAAGGCAAACATTCTAGGATGTTTCTCAATTTAATAGACTTTATTGGACCCCAACAATTTACAGTTTAAAATTGCAATTTCAACGCAGCTTCAAAGGGCTTTAAACAATCCCAATCGAGGCATAAGGGTCTTATCTAGCAAAACAATTGTCATTTTTGGCAATGCAGGCAACAGATTTGTCTTAGTAGGACTTGTTGCTCCCACATGGTTATGAATCATAGGGCATTGCCGCAGAAGAAAATGCGCGTTTCTAAAGGCCACATGTGTAGCAAATCCATTTGCGCCCATGGGCGTTCTAGTCGAAAACGCACTGTTGGCGCGTTGCTATTTTGAGGCAACTAAAACAGACTACGCCATGGACCAACTAAAACCTGGTGTAAAGTCTTAAGTCAATGGTATATAAATGGGACGCAACGCACATTTGCTTATCACACACATGGATGCGCAGCAGCACAGAAACGTTTTAAAATATGAAAAATCAAAGGATTCAAATGTAAAAGTTTATTATTGAGTCTTTTGGACATAAATGAGGACCAATTATGAGAAGTTAAAAGGCGTTAAGAGCAGTTTCACCTGTAGCCTGGTAAGAAATTAAATGTTTTCCTTTAAAAAAAAATGCAAATATTGCATCTATTTTGAGATGTTTTTTTAATGCTACCCCAGGGATTTATTGTAAATGATGACTTTAATATACGTTTCCACACGTTTGTAAATTCTATATCTCCTGTTTATTACAAATAAAGTATTTGTAGAGTACACACACTTTCTTGCATATTTGTAAATTATTATTGGAGATAACATTGATCATGTAGGCTATCCATACATTTCAATACAAATAAAAACAACAATTTTTTTATATCAATCTTAAACTGGTGGTCTCCTTCCTCAGCTTAGTTTTTCAGTAAACAAATTCCGCCATCTAAATAGGAAATTGGCATGGCCAAGGCAAACATTGTATGATACTCCAAAACTATTCAGTATTATATTTACTGACTTCAAAAATAACATTTATGATGAAAACCTTGAAATACTGTGAAAGCCAAAGTGTTATGCAATAGTCACATAAACATTTCAAACACCAGATGGCAGTGGAAGTCTATACAGTAGTTGGTGGTTCTTTGGTTTTCCCAAGAAGTCCATAACATAAAACAGTGGTTCTCAAACGGGGTGGGGGGGTGAGATGGTGCCAGGGGTCTGCAGTTTTATAAAATACATGAATTTATCATAAATTCTATGTAATTAAACCTCAGAAAAATAAGGCTACAAATCAACAGCGCATTGTATCATTTAAAAATATATAATACTAATAATAATGTTTTGTTTAAATCAAATTCAGAGAATCCGAATTTTATGTCATTAACCTTTTCTTTGGGGAGGGGGGGGTGAAAGGCATGCACAAAATGTTTGTGAACCACTGACATAAAAGATTACATCATATTACCTTTAACAAGAAAGGTTATCTTTATTACTGTTATTAAAACTTTAGTCAATATCCTATAGTTTCATAAAAATGTATATCCTAGCAGGCATTTCATTGCTATGAGTTATTGCTTAAAAGACATGCACTGGATAAACAATTGTTTTGCATAGGTATCTTATAGGCCTACCTAGCAATTATGAATAGATTGCAATAATCACTTGTTGACATTGAACACTAGCATAGCTAAGATAATATGATCTTGGAAGAATATGAGAATTAAATTTTTTGGACTAATGGCCAACCTGAGCACAGTTTATGGCATTGCTGTGATCTCATCTGAAACTCGTAAGAAAGACAGAAATTTCTGAGACCTTACGTAAAGAGTTGCAAATTAAAGCGAATGCCTCTATTTGCTCTCCATTTCATTTCATCTACAAGAGAAGAAATAAATGAAAGATTAAAGAAATTGCATGTGATGTTTTTATGTTATGGGGTCCCTGTGCATTAAAACTGAATCTCACCTCAAAGCAATACAATTTTTCTAATGTATCTGTATCTCTTAAACACTGCTTTAATATTATTTTATATAGTGTAAACCTTTCACAGGGTTATGAATGTGTTGAGAGCTCAGTTAATTTGAGGAGATTTCAGATCTCAGTACGACGCAAATACAAGAATAAGTGTGAAGTACTGTGACATCACTCTGAAGTGGTAATATGTTTGTATGACACATCAATAATATGCAAATATCAAGAAGGCATTTGGAGACTGCTCCACCAGAATTTCATTGTACACGTACGGTGACAAATTAAAGTTCTTCTTCTCTCAAGAGAATGAGATGTGAAAATAAGAGGAAATGAGCATTGAAACATCACAGTTGCAAACGTCCATGGAGACTTGGACAGTTTTGCAATTTGATGAATGCATTATACTACTTGTACAGCAAATATCTATTTTTACTGCGATCAGATCAGTTTCTGTCAGTGTGCAAAGTAAATACAGTACACCAATGCATCGTAATATAAGGCATGTGAAGCACATTCAGAGCAGTTTGTCTTTTGCACTGCTGATTTAATAACGGCAAATCTGATTTGATAATGCCAGCAAAGCCGTAGACATTAGCAGTGTTTGTTTCTGCAAAATACTGCAGGCTGTTTCCATCTTCTAAACTCTGTTTACAGTAATGCTCATCCCAGGTGCTTGACTGAGATGTGTAGACATTAAGCAGAAGGTATTCACACCTGAGCACCTGTTTTCAAACAGCTTTGTCTGTTTCGGTGCTCTTTTGGGCACTTTGTGAAATCACAGGATATGATTAGAAAGCAGATGTACAACGTTAATCAGAGCTTGAGATTGTGTATCTATAAATGTATCTGCGTGGATGGGCGCTGGTGTGTAATCAAGTGTGTACGCTCGTGCGCAAGCATGCATGAGACTGCCACAGCTACCCAGCAAAGGTTAACTAGTTTAAACACAGCTTAAGTTGAGCTCATTAAACGAGAATTAAGGAGACTCAGAGGAACTCGGAAATCTGCATTAATGCCATTTAGAAGCTAAATTTTGTTAAAAACGCACTTCAGATTTAATTGTGGACTTCACAGGGAAATATAAATTGATCTTGTGGTTTATTTTCAAAATAATCAGCAGCATCTTAACCGGTACTGTTTGACCACTGAATACATGGTGTTAGGGGGAATCGTCCAAATACTTAACCCTTAAATAAATATTTTGCAAAAAAAAAAATGTTTAGGACATTATACATTGTGACAAGTCTACTGAATTCTCATTACAGGAATGTAAAAAGATCTAAATGGTGAAATACAAAAGTAAGAGCACATCATACATTTTCAGGTGAAATATGAGATAAAAAAATTTTGGTGAGACTCACCCATTAATCTACACCGTGTACTTTTAACCGCTCGGCCTAAGATAAAAGGCGTTTCACCAGCTTTTTGATCTTCCAATCCACTACTAGCAGTTTTTCAGGGACCTTAGGGAGAAAAGGCAGGATGAAGGAGAAGACTGGTCACATTTCAGCACTCAATGCAAAGATCTGAGGGGTCAGGGGTTTGAGATGCAGTTGAGTTCGACCATATTCACAATAGCAAACTGAAGTAAAGCTGAATTGTACAATATATTATTATATGTGCAGTATATTATAGAAAAATATACTCTTTTATTGTGTTAATGCATATTATAGTATTTTGAGGTATTAACTACAGCAAATAGCATTTTATATTTACTATGGTAAGATACAAAAACACTACAATATGTAGAAATGTTTCTACAGTTTACTATAGTAAAAACTATATTTACAATATTTCATGAGGATCATAATTATGAATAGTGAACCTAATGCATGAAACGAGATGCTTAAACAAGCTGCATGCCACATAATCATAAGATAATACATTTACATACTTTATACATTTTACACGTTTGTCCGAACTTTAAGATACAATGTGCAAACCCTGATTGTCAAACACATTGAACAATGAAACATAGATTTATATTATATATTTTAGTAATAATGCCATTCCTTGACAATGTAGTTCACATTTCTTGTCACAACACCTAGCTGTGGGTGAAGTTTATATCAAGCAAGCGTTCAGCAGCATGTGCAAAGTGCGGATGTGCAATATAAGCCGTCCGTCTAGTAATCATAATACATTTAAACATTTTATACTTTTGTCAAAAATATACTAATTACAATGTGCGTTACTACCTGAGTCAAACCCACAACCCTTTTCATTTGAGATTAATATTCTAGATTTGTATTAATAATATAAAAATTTTTAACAATGCACTACTACTTACCTTTTGTAACATCCACTTCGCTTGGATTTTCACAGTTGTTCTCGTCACAACACCCATCTGTGGGGTGAAGCTCACCCAATATTAGTTCACGTGAATCAAGCATTTAGCAGCCTGGTCAAAGTGCGCATGCGCATTACAAGTCTTACGTCGTCTGACTCTGCAGGGGTGTGGATGTTGGATGTTTTGGAGGGGCTGTCAGAACACTTTTCATTGTGAGCGGTCAGGGTACATTCTGGCAAGCAGTCGTTGCAATGGTAAACAAACTCAGTTTAACTTATTTAACTTATTTATCCGGAACTATAACGACGTCGTCGACCGCGAACTTGGTTGAGGAGAACACGACGCGTCAGTAATGCGGGTGTAGGTGATTGCGACACCTGGTGTTTAAAGTGTACAGCTATTCATGTTATATTGAAATAGCAGGCATGGTCCGATTTTTTTTTCCGCAATAAAGACATATCTTCATCTTCCAACTTGACTAGGAAGATGTGTTAATGATCTAACCCTGTTTCAAGCATCTTACAGTAGGCTATTTACTTAATTACATCACTAATACACAAGTTAAGTTAAAGGAATCATTGTTTAAGCAAAAACAAGAACCTGACAAAGGCAAAGCTGTAGTAAACAACTGTTCACATTAAAAATGTATAATCTTGTTCATCTCCCAACAAGAATTTGGCATTTCAAAAGAATTCCGAAAACACTGCCAAATGACTTCTTACTTAATGACTAATGAGAAATCAGTGTGTTAATGTAATTACAAAGAGATTAACTAATATACATATTTCACTACATATAGTTATCTTGGATTAAATGTGGACATTTGTCACCATACAATGCATCATTGCTCACATTGAATCTTTAGAAGTAAATTGATACAGTAGTTACAGTAATTGTATCTTATTTCACTAACCAATGCAGGCCTACAGTACATGCATCAGAGATAGTATTGTTTTGTGTTATCATATGGATGAACAAATGTATCAGCCTATAATTGGTATTGTCACATAAAACCCCATTTTACCCACTATCGGACAAATCAGCTTGGGCCAATCAAAATTTCAAAATAGGTTGTTCAAAAAGAAAAGAAAAAAGGATTCTGAATTTGGATTGTATCTCAAAATCCAATCTAGGTTTTGATCTGTATAAAACCGTCACTTTGTGTTGTTCATACAGTAACCTTTAGTAAGATTGGGATTTGTTTGATCCCCAAAAGTAAAATTATTCAGAACCCATCAGAAGGGTGGATTTCAGGAACACAAATGGAATAAAATGTCTAATAAAATTTTACTAAAACGTATAAATCTATAGTTAGTCTAAAATACAACATTTTTATTATGTAATATTTATAAATGTATCATTTGTTTGTTGAAATTTTGTTCAGTTCAATCCTTATAATGATAATAACATTGGGCTACCATTTAAACCTTCCAGTCAATTAAGAAAGAAAAAGTCCATATAAATCCCTCATACAGCAGACAATAGCAAACCAAAATATTTAACATTTAATTTTAACAAAAGTAATCCTTAACTTTAACTGTCATTTGGCACTGTACAGTATATTCATTAAAATCACAATAATCAGAAACTTAACTGGCATTTTTACAAATGTAAACTACCGGATAGGTTTGTGTATAATCTATATTTGTTTTTTGGTGTGTTTTTTTTTTGATGGCCAAAAGAACAGACTGAATATTAAATTGAAATAAAAAGTAAGGGAAAGTTGTATTGTTCTATTGGCTCTTCAGGTAAAAACACTTAGTGACCCCATACAAACCCAACTACCGGTGATCCCTTTAATCCAGATTTACTAATCTGAGAAAAGTGTGTATCTGGATCAGGGTGATCCAATCCAATTTTGCTTTGAAAAACTAGGACAAAAGTGAGATGGTTTATCTTGTCCTGGATAGAAAAACATGGGATTTCAAAATCTGGATCATTTTGATAGATTAAACTTTTTGAACAACTGGCCCCTGATAATTATATCCTGGCTATCCAAAAAACCTGCATTCAATGCATTAAAACTCACGCTGTGTGATTATTTAGAATTTGAGTGACAATGACAGCAGGATTCCAGTTTGTACGCTCTGCATTTCTGGGATTTCATTGGAAACGGAGTAAAAAGCAAAACTATCGATATCAATCAGTATCAGTCATTATAAGTAATCGAGTAATCGTAATTCACCTGTCCGTTCTTGCAAAACCACATGAAGTCGAACAAGCCTATTCTTTACACTCCCATACTTTGTCAGAAATATAGGTACAAAACTGTACCTTTTCTGTCACTGGGGCTGTACCTTAAGTTTCCGTTTGGTACCTTTACAGCAATACAAAACAGAATACAATTTTGGGTAGAATACCGTACCTTAAGGACCAACATTGTTAGAAAAAAGTCAAACTATGTACCCTACCTGTTAGTGGGGCAGCACTCTTTAAAAGGGTAATTTTATGGACCGCTAGGTACAGTTATGTAAACATTTAGTAACAATATGTACCTTTGAGATACTAATATGTATTTTTTAGGTACTAATAAGCTCTCTTTGGTTCCAGTATGTACCTCTGAGATACTAAAAGGAAATCCTTAAGTGCAAAGCTGTACTTTTAGAAAGGGTACAGCCCAAGTGACAGAAAAGGTACAGTTTTGTACCTTTATTTCTGACAGTGTAGAAATCATTAAAAAAGACGCAACTGCCATAAACGCGTTTGGTGTGACCGCCACCTAATCTGTAACTATTTTTAATAGGTACAATATTAGGTGCTGTCATTTTCATTGTTCATATATTTTATGCATTTTAATATTACATTAGTTTACAACATAATGCCACAGCTGTTGAACAAATGTATTATGGCACGATTAAGCAATTAAAATTAAACAGTCATTAAACATAACGTAAATAATCATAAGTTTCATGCCCATTTCAGATTTAACTTCTGCCTATATGTTATTATTCTGATTGGTTGAATTAATTGATTAAATATAAGTATTTGACATAAACGTTAGTCAACACATACATATTTATTATGGTGGTTTTTGAAAGCAGTGGGGGGCACCAAGGAGAAAGACGCTCTGCTTTTAATATCTGTTTGTGCAACAATGTGAAATTTATTTTATTTGAAATCTTTCAAGTTTTCTTAAAGTCATTTTTGACACATTTCCTCCTGTCTCCACAGACAGCCTGCCGGAGTAAGGTGACCGATCAGACCGGATAACAGCCCACCCTCTCTACATGCTGCTACAACACCAGCCACCTGCGTGCTGTTAAACAGTGTTTCAGACCTGTCCTGTTTCCACCCGTTACGTTTGTCAGTAAATAATTTGTGGCAGACATGGCGTCAGTGATTTGCTAAGGTAATTTGGTTCCCTTTCATCCAGACATCTCAGCAGGCCGCACCTCCCTCTCCCCCTCATTCATCAAACTGCCAGTACAGCTCTCTCTCTCTCTCTCTCTCTCTCTCTCTCTCTCTCTCTCTCTCTCTCTCTCTCTCTCTCTCTCTCTCTCTCTCTCTCTCTCTCTCTCTCTCTCTCTCTCTCTCTCTCTCTCTCTCTCTCTCATACCCTTGGCTGGGCTTTGCTGCATCTGTAGGAGGATGTGAAGATAAAGTTTTAGCAGATTCTAGCAGCACATGGAATTCATGATTGAAGGAACAATTCACCCAAAATGTTTTCATTATTATTTGTTATATATCGAGCCAGCTTTGGTGTATCTCATGGCCAATCGTGACTTACAATAATGGATTGAGCCCAAAAATGAACAATACTTAAGTGTTATGTACAGAGCAAAACATTTAAAGAAAAAAAATGAAAGGAACAGTATCGAGTGAACTGGCCCTTTAAAAATGATGCCAAAATCTCTATTTACCCCTTGATAACACATTTTAATTTGTTTGTTTAGCCTTATTTGTAAACAGACGAATGTAGTTAATGGACTGGAGCGAAATTTTAAATTGCTTTGATATATAGGCACTAAAATTCCATTGAGTAACATTTTAAACACGGCAGCCGAGTATGAAACAGGGAAGATAATGGTTTTGTTTCAAACATCCCTCTGGGTTTATAACAAGGCCAGACAATAGCCGTGAGTTGGATTTAATAATGCTTGTCCCATTTCCCCTCTCTTAATCCGAACTAATTAAGCTTTTGCAAAGTTTCGACTATTGGAGGACACAGAGTAATTCTACTTCAGTGTAAAACTAACACACGCAGATATCATTTGTCTTCAGATAACTCTTTAATAGAAAATAGATCGCTTTTTAAATTCCATACTCTATGCTTACTTGCCTGATCCCTGAGGTGAAGTTCAGTTAAATAAGTCAACGCTCTGGTCTCATGCCTTCTTTTAAATGAGGCCATATGATGGCTTCATTAAAAAATGAATGAATTTTATGAATTCCAAACTACAGTATATTAAAAACTATTAATCAATATATGGAAATTTGGCTAGTTACGATAAAACTGTTTAACCAACAGATATTCAAAATCATGTAAGACACACAGCATATTATATCGGTTAACTTAAATGTATATTTGCTCTTTTAGTATGTACAAATACATAACATTAAAGGGATAGTTCGGCCAAAAATGATATTAAACCCATGATTTACTCACCCCCAAGCTGTCCGAGTTGCATATGTCCATTGTTTTTCAGACAAACACATTTTCGGATATTTTAGAAAATGTTTTAGATCTTTCAGTTGATTAAATGTAATGTTACGGGGTCCACGACCTTCAAGTCCAAAAAAAGTGCGTCCATCCTTCACAAATTAAATCCAAACAGCTCCAGGATGATAAACAAAGGTCTTCTGAGGGTAATCCGCGCGGTGTTGTTGTAGAAATATCCATATTTAAAGGGGGGGTTTAATGGTATTTCAAGCATTCTGACTTATTAACACAGTTATAGAGTTGTTTCCTCATGCTAAACGTAGGCAAAGTGTCAAAAATGCAGTTGGGCGTGTTTCAGAGTATTTCTGTGCCGAATGCACTTCACCAGGGTTCGTACAAGTTTCGGCTAATTTTTTTCGATTACGGTTCTAACTGACGTTTCAGGGGTTTTCGATACGTATCACTTCTTTATATGGGCTTCCGCCGGAAAACTTCCCCCGGAAAACCCCGCCCAGCCGTCAGTCAGCGGAAGACGCTAGAGCTTGCTAACAGCTTATCACGCCACTCAGCTTTGTTTAATTTCAAAAGTCAACAATGGCACAACAAGAAGTGTGTTTTTGGATGTAAGGAGAAGACATCCAGCCTTATGGAAACAATGGATATAGTTTATTATCCGGATTAGCAGCGGAGTTTTGCGTGTGTGTTTGATGCGGTGGATTTTCATGACGACTTACACGTGGTAAGTAAGACTTCTGTCTTATGTTGGAAATAGGCGCGTGTATATTATATAAATGACACGAACATGTAGTGAATCATAAGTTAAAACAGTGTTGTATAGTGTTGCATGACTCGTACTCGCTCCTCCCGTGTTATAACTCCTCCTTCTTCATTTTTTCGTACGTTATCGGAAAGATTCGGTAAAGCTAATCTTTCTTTTATAAATCTGATTAAACTAAAGACTCTTCAGAGATATAAAGGATGTCATACTACTCCATAGGTACTCCAGATTAATATCAGAAATGCAGAAACAGCGTGTGTTACGTGAGCTTTAAAACTTTATTAACGAAAATAAATACCTTCCGGTAGCTCCGCCATCTTAGGCTTCTCTGTATTCAGGAGAGAGTATTAGCGTAGTGTACGCACTTTTCTTAGTGACGTATGACAAATTCGGAGGGCGGGGTCACGGAGCAGCAGCAGAGTAGCCTCCGTAGGCTGCGTAAGCTCTCATCCTGAATGCGGACGCGACTAAGATGGACGACTAAGATGGACGATTGAGTAAGTCGTCCATCTTTTTTTACAGTCTATGGTTTGAACCCAAAGAACAAACATACTGTTAAACATTGGGACATATTGGGGCGGTTTTCCGGACAGGGTTTAGATAATCCAGGCCTAGGTCTTATGCTGCGTTCCAGGCAACCTGTAACCCGTGAATCACGACTTCAAAAGCATGACTCACGACTCTGAACTGGGAGTACATCGATCTAGTACGAGTTCACGGGTGGGAAGTCACGAGTTTGACTGCCGTTCCAGTGCACTTTCACAGGTAGAAGGTTGTGAAAAAACGGGTTACAGGCTGCCTGGAACGCATAGAGTCGTGAGTCGTGGTTTTGAAGTCGTAAGTCACGGGTTTAAAAACCTGCCTGGAACGCAGCATAAGTTATATTACGACACTTGTGCAAAATGTTTTTTTTTACAAAAAACAATACTGGTGTGCATCTTGAGACACAACAACGAGACTGATAGGATAAGCCCTGTCCAGGAAACCGCCCCATTGTGTTTAAAGTGCAAAAGACATGGATGCGAACCCGGGAAACACAAATACTGCATTACAATTCCCAAACACAACTTGTATGGTTTTTGCACGCTTTTATTTAACCTTGTTGTCCAGGTTGCGGTCTGTGGTTGAAGCTGTTGGTTTATTGTTAGACTATAAAGATACTTAAACACAGCCATAAAGGCTTGGCCAGTACCTAAACCTAAAGTAAACCATTACCTATTTATTTGACCTTGACTGCGTTCTTAAAAATTACAGCTGTTCATTCCTTTCAGTTCAATGACAGCCATTTACAATGTGTTAAACAATCCTTCTCCTGTTTTCAAAAGTGCACACTGTGTTCTTGAGTTGAGAAACCACGGAAATCCCTCAGCAAATATAATGTTTTATCTAAGAAAACCGACATTCGCATTTAGATTTCATCTAAAATAACTTCAACTCAAGTGGCCACATCATGGCTGAGGGATTCTGCAAACATGGAGTGTAAGCCAGCCACAAATCTTTCTGCTCCATTAGACTGCCCACCTCTCCTCCTTCAGTCTCTCTCTCTCTCTCTCTCTCTCTCTCCCGCTGTTGACTCTCAACATGTGCATTTACAATCACCCAAACCTGCAGCAGGGGTGTCTGCGTGACTTCATTTTTCTGGCATGCTGCTGTGGAGAGTGGAAAAGATGAGGTTCGGCTGGGGTGGGGTCAATCAAATTTTTAAGGTTGAATATATGAATGAATGCTGGATGGCCATTGCATACAGTGTGTGAAATAAGCTGAGGCATCAATAAGACCGTGTTTGTACTCTGAAGAGTTTTAATAAGAGACTTGTGTTAGCCGGAGACCTCAAGGAACCCTAAATAGACTTTTTCCATCAATCTAACATAAACACCATTTCTTGTTTTGAGCTGCACACAATGATGGCTGATGGAAAGCGTATTTTAGGGATGGAGCCAGACTCAGGGCTCAGACAGGGGAGGTATTTAACTCGGAGACTAGCAGAATGTGTTTGCCAGTGTTGACTTAGCATTAAAGACAGACCATTACAGTGAAGTTCATAAGGAGCTTGGGATTATGGGTCGCTGGGATACACTCCCAGGCTTCATATGGTTTCTCTTAAAACACACACAAGTTCATATTTTCTTACTAGTATCTAAACATTCATGCATGGATACACTGTACAGCTGTAGGGTCCTTTGCTGTTTTTCTACAATTGCCCTTTCTTATTCATGATTATCAGTCATGTGACATTTTATGTCATTTCAGTCGCCTGCCGCCATCTTGAGTACCAGTAGGCTACTGACAAGCATTGGCTAGCTTGCTACGATTTACGGATTTCTTATCTTTTACTGTCTATGATTTTTACGGATACAGAAATGGCTACGAAAGACAACATTTCGCAAATTGGCTATCATGAAAAAAAACGCTACATTAAAAAAAAACTTGGTTTGGGAGTGATGCCTGCTCAATCCCTAATGCGTTCTTTCAGCCGCTGTCCGCTGCTACCGAACTACCACTATTTTTACAACACTAAGAATAATAAAGAATCGATTTCCGAATGAATGAATCTCATATGAGGCTTCTTTTTTTCAACTAGAAGGTCAATATTGTTTTTCACTTGCAAAACAACAAATTATCCATGCATTTATATGGATCTATGCTTTAGGAGCTATCCATCTTTACTCTCCTCCCTCCTTACATCGCATTCGGAGATTGATACATCTTGACTGGCAAGATGGCGGCAAGCGGACGCCAAAGCAACCAAAGTCAATTGTTCAAAACCTTCTTTTTAGTAAACTCTGTGTACACAAACAATGTTCTCAATGCTCGAGTTCACGTGTAGAAATGCATGTGATATTTCGAGCAAAGTATCATGTTGTGTCGAGCCTTCTTAGTGTTAGTGATTTTGATGCTCACAGGCATAGCTTCTAGTTCTTTTGCAACCACTTCAGGTACTCAAAAATGGCGAAAGACAAGTTTGAGATGTTAGTGACGTCAGCTGATATTCATGAATACATGGCAGGCTGATCTAATTCTATCTGTATCGGTATTCATATGTAAAGTTCAGGGTCCAAAAAGGCAGTTTTCCCAAAAAATGAACATTTTGTCATAATTTACCTCACATACCCTCTTGTTGTTGTAAACCCAGATTTTCTTCTGCCGTGAAATGTGTTAGTCAGGGTACTGACATCCTTGGTTACACTGTAGAAAAATGATTCAGTGAAGTGAAGGATGACTGAGTCCCTGACATTTAGCATTTTGCAGGAGGTGCGGGTGAGGAAATGGCTAAGTATTTAAAATTAAACTATGCCTTTACCACTCTCCGTGTACAAGTGGTTTTATATATATATATATATATATAAATCTTACTTCCAAGTTGGCTGGTGACTTTATAAGACCTGGAACATACTTTATACAGTACATGATTTAAGTCAAACTCTCTCAAATGTTAATTTTTTCTTGATGTGGTGAACAAAATCACAAGGCTTCATGGTTTTGTGACAAGTGCAATTTCATAGAGATAGGCTCATCTCAAGTGACACAATGACCAATATACTCTAAAATATACTCTAAAAATGCTGGGTTATTTTCAACCAAGTGTTGGGTGTAAGTGACAAAGCCAGCCATTGGGTAAATCAAAGTCCCTTTAAGGAAGTTGCACCACTAGGCAGCCATGTTTCCAACGTCTCTGGGCATTGTTTTCAGTCATGCAAGGCTAAATTTATCTACTTGAGTGGGGAAAGATAAATATCTCTAAAATCACATACTAAAATCACAATTAAACAACAAATTTTTATCCAACAATTAAACCTGACATCAACTGTACCAACAATTTGTTTCTTTAAAGTTTAAATAAAATTTTAATGAAAAACTGTCATTTGTTTTGGAATATTGTGTTTTTTTTTTTACAAATGACTTATCTGTGAGCTGTATTATTTGAAGAAAAAATCAGGTTCCCTCATAATCTTTTATCATAAATGCAAATCTCCTCCCCATCCTTGAAACAATCTCTCTTTACTTCCGGTCATATGGTATGGCAGGTGGGCGGGTTCCAGGAAAAGATCACAGCATTTAGCAACATGACCCAACTTCTAACGATCCTATAAATTCTCGATAGATGAATTCAAGTCCAGCCCTACCTTTTTTCATGTCAGAAGCTGTTTCACTCGGATATACGTCACCACAGGGAAAATAAGACAATCGCTACTTCTGTTTCATGGCAACTTTGGCCCTGTCCCAAATGGCAAACTTCAGACTTGTGGACTTCCTCAGAGTCCACACTTTGATGACATCATGTAGTGCAGACCTTAGGAACCCTTGACCCGAGTTCACAAGGCCACACCGGCGTCGTATTTTGGGACAGACTCGAGCGTCACGCCGAAATAGGAAGAGAAGCTGCGCATCAGTGTGAACGCCTTCCATCCTTCGTCTGATTGCTTTTTCGCAAGAACTTCTGGGTTGGTTAACGGCATGAAGCAGTGCAGCAAAGGGGGCGCTGATGAGCCCACTTCGGAGCGTTAAAATGACAGATGGGACACCCTATTGACTCGTAGACTAAGCAAGTATATTTAAGGCCACGAGACCAAAAGTCCACATGAAGTGCGTCATTTGGGAAAGGGCCTTTAAGGCTGAAGTGTTGTCCACTTTTTACGTATACACGAGGGTCCGCGTACAGTGTGCACAACACAGTTTTCGTCATCTGGATAGCGTGAATGGGTGAATGTGAGGCAACTTGTGAAGCGCTTTGAATGGCCATGGGTCTGTTAAAATCGCTACATAAATGCAGTCCATTTCCCATCAGAAGAGTGCATGTGCACTGTACACCCACAGCAGGATTTTTGAAACCCTGCATAAATTGTACACATAGGTCACACATGTGCATACAGGAGAATGTAGTACGTATCACAGGTGATACATTGCATTTTGTCACAATGCGCACGTGTCTATGTACACCTACAAGTCAAATAAACTATACTTTGCAAGGCTGTGTGTTCAAAAAACCGACTATACTCTGGACTTTAAGCATAAATTGTGCTAAAAAAAGCATGCAGTTTCTAGGTTGTTTTTAACTACTGTGCTGCATGCACACAGGTCTGCAAGCTCCTCAACCAACTCTATAGCCCTGTCCCAAATGGCACACTCCGGACTTGTGGACTTCCTCCTAGTCCACACTTTGATGACATCATGTAGTGCAGCAGACCTTAGGAATTGCCCCATGTTTTATTAATAACAATGCCCAATTGTGTTGTATCCAATATCTTTGGTTGAAGGCAGGGTCGATGATCTCTGATGTTGATACTTGAAATCACCTAAACAAACACGCCCCTACCCCAATAAAATCTGGGCCTTCTGTTGATAGACCCGCCCCACACATATGCAACCCAGGCAACGATGTCGGTTAGTAGACACGCCCCTTATTACTGATTGGCTACAAGTGTGTTTTGGTAGTCGACCCGACTCTCTTTTCCAAAGTGTTTTTTTTTTCAGATATCGTTCACTCCGCCTTTAAATTAATCCGAACATTTTTATATTTGACCCAACAATGGGTTAAAACAACCCAGCATTTTTTAATAGTGTAAACAGTACATAGGAAAAACATCTAAATAATTATTAAATTGGTAATAAATCCATTTAAGAAAAAATATTCACTTCCTTTCGAATTCACCATACGAATTAGTCACCTTGTAAAAGATGTATAAATTGCTGTGAGATGAAATGCGTGTTGTGTATGCATGCATTTCTGTTTGTTTAGATAGAAACATACAGTAAGTGGCATATTTGATACATCATTTAATAAAAAATCCAGAAGAGACTAATCAAAGTAGTGCCATTTTACTTTTTGTATGATTAGATGTAATTATCATGTCTGTCAGTGTTACCATCTAAGATTAATGTGTCACTGATTTGGTGTCTATCACTCAACAAACAGCCCTGTGGCTTGGCAATCTTCACATAAAACACACAAAACCCCTGGGAAGGATCAAGCTAAGTGCTTCACATTCTGACCTGTATTTCTATGTAATGTGATTTCTGTCCTTTAAGCTACAGGAAGTGTTGGGGGATGCGGTTGAGTGGGCCGCAGCTGCATGCGTCACATGGGTGTTATGAATAAGATATGGAGAGAACTGAGGGACTGTTTCAATCATAGCTGTGAAACAACTAAGTGAATAAGCCTCCACGTATGCATAGTAGCTGGCAGACAGTCTGAGCTCTACAAATTCTTGGATTCGCTTCCACAAGCTTCATACCATGACCGGACTGACTTTAAGCGTGTCATCGGGCGTTCAGTCACTCATCAGTTAGCTGTTATTTTAGCCTTTAAGGGTTTTATAATCTGCAGTTGCCACTGTTATTATACTGCCTAATCCAAGAGATGCCATTAGGTGCGTCCGAATCTGAACTTCCGTCTGTTTCCACTTTTTTTCTGTGGAGCTGAAATGCTTTAGGCGATTCGTCTTAGGGTCTATTTATCAAACGGCACTCTGCAATATGTTGAGAAGAGGCTGTATTAGTCCTGGTGGATGGTTACAGGATGTTATTGTTAGGTTTTCAGCGTGATATGGACAGTTGGTTAAATGGACAACAGATTGCAAACAATCTGGCTGAAGCCTTTGACAACCGTACAGTACACAAAACCGTTCATTTGCATATTGCTGGCATGACAACAAAAAATCAATTCTGCAATCTAAGGCCAATGTTTTCCCCAAAATAAACAACAGAGCATTTCTTGTTACCATACCTTTGTGTTGAATAACACGCATATATTTTCCAATATTTTGTTCCGTGGATCCAGTGCACGGGATGGTTTGTGAAAAGAAGCAAAATGTGTCTCTCAGCATTGAAGCCATAATAGATATCATTCAGAAATATCAAAGCTTGTAATTCGAGGCTTTTAATGAAAACAAATTTGCTTAAGCAGTTCTGAATACTGTGAAGTTGCCAATGCAGATGGCCTTACCCTCATTACTATTCATAGCACTTGCATGTGTCATTTCTGATCTAATTATGACCAGCCTGACGGCAACAGCCAAAGCTAACGCTCGCTGGATATTTTCTCTGTTAGAAATTAGAAATAGACAAATTTAACATGCTGAAACCCTTTCTTCTGTAAGACCCAAATTTTATTTATCATCAGTTGAACACAATTAAAATATATTAGAAATGTAGGGTTTTTGGTATGTAACACATTGTTGGGTTGTAACTTTCCCCTAAAAAATTTAAATGGCACATCTTAACCACCGTGGTTAGATCAGCTAGCCAGTAAATTTTTTTGCTGTAGATGATAGAATTTATACACTCACTTAAAGGATTATTAGGAACACCATACTGATACTGTGTTTGACCCCCTTTCGTCTTCAGAACTGCTTTAATTCTACATGACATTGATACAAAAAGGTGCTGAAAGCATTCTTTAGAAATGTCGGCACATATTGATAGGACAGCATCTTGTAGTTGATGGAGATTTGTGGGATGCACATCCAGGGCACGAAGCTCCCGTTCCACCACATCCCGAGGATGCTCTGTTGGGTTAAGATCTGGTGACTGTGGGGGCCATTTTAGCACAGTGAACTCATTGTCATGTTCAAAAAAACAATTTGAAATGATTAGAGCTTTGTGACATGGTGCATTATGCTGCTGGAAGTAGCCATCAGAGGATGGGTACATGGTGGTCATAAAGGGATGGACATGGTCAGAAACAATGCTCAGGTGCTTAAGTGTGCCAAGAAAACATCGCCCACACCATTACACCACCACCACCAGCCTGCACAGTGGTAACAAGGCATGATGGATCCATGTTCTCATTCTGTTTACGCCAAATTCTGACTCTACCATCTGAATGTCTTAACAGAAATTCAGACTCTTCAGACCAGGCAACATTTTTCCAGTCTTTAACTGTCCAATTTTGGTGAGCTCGTGCAAATTGTAGCCTCTTTTTTTCTATTTGTAGTGGAGATGAGTGGTACCCGTAGGGGTCTTCTACTGTTGTAGCCCACCCGCCTCAAGGTTGTGCGTGTTGTGGCTTCACAAATGCTTTGCTGCATACCTCGGTTGTAACGAGTGGTTATTTCAGTCAAAGTTGCTCTTCTATCAGCTTGAATCAGTCTGTCCATTCTCATCTCACCTCTAGCATCAACAAGGCATTTTCGCCCACAGGACTGCAGCATACTGGATGTTTTTCCCTTTTCACACCACTCTTTGTAAACCCTAGAAATGGTTGTGCGTGAAAATCCCAGTAACTGAGCAGATTGTAAAATACTCATACCCGCACCAACTGCCATGCCCAAAATTGCTTAAATAACCTTTCTTTCCCATTCTGACATTCATTTTGGAGTTTAGAAGATTGTCTTGACCAGGACCACAACCAAAAATGCACTGAATCAACTGCCATGTGATTATTTGATTAGATAATTGCATTAATGAGAAATTGAACAGGTGTTCCTAATAATCCTTTAGGTGAGTGTATTTAAATGGGTTTTATCAAAGATGTGGGGTCATGTTCTTATCTTTAAGCAAGAATTGATCCATTTGTTGTTCAGTTAAATAGTTAAGGGACATTTCACCCAAAAATGAAAAATCTGTCATCATTAACTCACTCTCAAGTTTTTGCAAAGCTGAATAAATGTCATTGTTCTGTTGAACACAAAAGAAAATATTTTGAAGAATGTTTATAACTAAACAGATCTGGGGCACCATTCACTTCCAAACAATATAATTGTTCTTGCTATAAAAGTCAATGGTGCCCCAGATCTGCATTGTATATAGTGCAAAATTAAGTGTAAGTTATAGAAATAAAATAAAAGTTTAACAAAGTTAAATAACAGAATAAATAAGTAATATACATTGGGGTGGTTTCCCGGACAGGGATTAGCTTAAGCCAGGACTAGGCCTTAAGGTAATATAACTAGTTTTAACAAACATGCCGTACTAAAACATTACTTGTGTGCATTTTGAGGCACTGTTCGCATTTTGAAAAGCACTGTGTCCCTGATGTGAATCGGACAATAGGTGCTCTTTAAGTCAGGTCAGATTGATTTTTTTTTTTATACAATAGTATGAAATGCAGACACACAGCAGGCCTTGGGTTTTGAAATGTCTTGTGCATGCAGTTTACTTTTTGGTAGAAAATTGTACAATATCCATATACTAGAAAGTGCACCTCGCTCTCTCTCTCTCCCTCTTTCCGTAAAAGTCCTTGTCATGCTCTTAATTATGCATGTGGACTGAGCAATCGCTCTGTTTCTCTTCTTCACCCTATTAAGATTCCCTTCCTCCTCATCCTCATCTTTTCCTCCTCACCTCATCCTAATCCTCCTCCTCTCAGGCCCTGAGGCTGATTATCCAGTTTTGGCAGCAAGTGCGAGTGAATTATTTAAATCTTTGTTAAGCCTCAGAGCATACATCAGTGAGAAATACTGTAGATCACACATCAGGGTCAGGGTCAAATTTAATTTAAATTGCAAGTAAATTGCAATTCACAGCTCATAAGCGGTATAGACCTGACAATGTAACATAAGGTCTTCAAGGCTCTTAAGAATTAGAAATGGAAAGAAATCTAGCTAGAAAGTGTTGCCTGAATGAAAATCAAATCCGAATTACTGTATTTGATCATGCATTCATTTTTTAGTTTTATAATAAAGTTTCCTCTGCATAACTTTTTAATAAAAGCTTACACTAATAATTATATTATGCTTATCGGTTTCTAGTTTTTAGGTTTTTTTTAAACAGTTCTTTCAAATGTCCTTTTTTAAATAATTTTTATACTGTGCATGCACACTCACTCTTTAAAAAGTAAAAGTTGGATCATCTTAAAAAATGACTTAAATTGGTAACACCTAAAAAATTGTTGTTTGAACTTACACGTTTAAAGGGACTGTAAGTACGATAATATTAATCAAAATGCAATGTCTTTATTTATAAATATGTCCTCGTTGGTGTCAAATGACCTCTGCCAGTGATCTGACTTTTCTTTGTAAGTTTATAATTTTTTCTCTTTATTTAAATTGAACGGGTAAGTCTAATGCTGCATTTACACCAACCGCGGTAGAGGCGTGAAGCGCGAGTGATTTCAATGTTAAGTCAATGTGAAGACGCGTTGACGCGTGTCTGGAGGTCCCGCGGCGCGGAAGAGGCGTTCGGTGCTGAAGACGCGTTTCCGCCTCTTTTGAAAGGCGTGAATTGAGCGTTGTGCGCAGTACGCGTGGTGACGCCCGAGTTGAAAAATTTGAACTTTGGCGGAATTTCGCGCCGCGTTAACCAATCAGGAGCCCGCTTGCTGCTGTGGTGGCAGCCCTGCCCGGAGTCACTCATTCAACCAACGCTTGATATTGTCATTTCACCACTAGATGGGGGTAAATCCTACTTACTGTCTTTTTAAGTGAAAACACTTTAAATGAAGAATTTAAGTCAAAATAACTTTTAAGTATTTTTTAAGTCGATGCAACTTTTTACAGTGTACAGTTTTTACATGAAGTTTCATCAAAATTCCAATTATACATTGCCTCAACTTTTTTATTGGAGAATTATTTAAGGTGTTTAAATAATTTAAATGATTAAAGTCATAAATTCATTTTGTCCAAAGATTTGCCCTTTTGTTGCTGTGAGGTTGCTCTTTTATATCTACAGTGTAAAAATTCCTTGTTGCACTTAAATGTTTAAGCTACTTGAAATAGTTAATCATTTCAACTTTTTTGACTAGTTAGAAGTTGCTATAAATTATATAATCCATTTAACCTCTTAAGCGTCGTCCTATCCTTTAAAGTGGGGGGGTGAAAAATTGAAGTGCATCTTCAAATGACTATAACTCTGGCATTTTTTGGTCTAGAAGCCTAATCTTTATCTTGTTTTAAAGAAGACAATTCAAGGTTTTTGACTGATTTAACAGAAAAATTGTTATAGCAGTTTACATTTATTTTAATAAATAAAAATAATCCAATGAAATATTAATTTTATTTAAAAAATTATAAAAAGGTAAATTTCTCAAAAAAAGTAATAATGTAAATATGAAGCCATATGTCTCGAGCAGTTGTGATCCAAATTTCAAGTTAAAATCACAAAAAATGAGGTTTGTGTCACAGTTTTAGTGGTTTTACCAACAATGGCCAGTAGGTGTCAATGGTTTGCTGCATACTCTTGTCATAAATGAATCAATTGCTGTCACTGCATTATTATTACTGCTAAAACATTTTGAAATATGAAAACTACATTCTAAGAGCTTTTCAATGATATATAGTTTGTCAACATTTTTGAGGATTTATATTAGGATATAGTGTTATGAATATAGAAAATTAATATGCATTCCTATGGGGGGGTGGCATGTAACAAAAAACTGTCACTAAATTATTTCTATCATCAGATGACTTTGACATATGAAAACTAAATTCTGAGAGCTTTCCAGTGATATATAGTTTATCAAGATTTTTGGGGTTTAGGGTGGGGGTTTAGTGTTAGAAAAATGTAAAAACATATTGGGCCTACATGTGGGCCTGTGACCTTTTTGAAACTGACTCTCACTACATAATTTTTTTCTCAAAATGGTAAAGATATATGATAACTACACTCTTAGAGCTTTCCAATGATATATAGTTTGTCAAAATTGTTTAGGTTTGGAATAGGGTATTAGTGCTATACATATGTAAAAACAAACTGGGTTTACCTGTGGCCCGGTGACATTTTAGAAACGGACTCTCACTCTCTCATAATTTCTCCAAAATGGTGATAAAATATGAAAACTACACTCTCAGAGCTTTCCAATGATATATAGTTTGTCAAGAAATTTTAGATTTAGATAGGGTATTCGTGTTACCAATATATAATAACAACATGGGCCCACCTGTGGACCTGTGGCATTTTAGAAAATGGCTCTCACTATGTCATTTCTTTCCCAAAATTCTGATGATAAATCGAAACTACACCCTTAGAGCTTTCAAATGATATATAGTTTGTCAGGATTGGATAAGAATTCACATGGAAAACACTGAAGTAAATGTAGGTGCCCCGCTGGCGAGACAGTGACATTTAGCAGGATATAAATGTTTTGAGGCGCACTCTCTTCATAAATGAATCAATTACTCTCCCTACATAATTTATTTTATAAAACACTGTTAAAATGTCTATTCTAGAGGCTTAGACCTTTCCAACAATATATAGTTTGTAGTGATAGATTGACATTTACCTGAACAATATTGACGTAAACTTAGGTGTCCCGTATAACCGGGACGGTGACGCTTAACAGATTTTAACTTAGTTTTTTATTTATTTATACCAACTCGTCAAATCAAGTTGTTAAACATGTAACTTAAACATGTAAACATTACAGTGTAGGGATAGTCTGTCAGAATTTATTCAAATATGATTTTTTTTTTATATACTCATGTTGTTTTAAAGTAGACATATCATGAAAATCTGACTTTTTCCATGTTTAAGTCCTACAAAAGTGTTCCGTGACTAAAAACTATCAATTGGTAAGAAGACAAAATATGAGCTGGATATCTAATCTAATAATTGTTGTACTCTGGTGATGACAACAGCGCCACCACCCGGTATTTCTATGTGGCGACTCCACATAGAACCACATAACAGAGGGGCAGAGATATCATGTTGAGAGGAGCACTCACCCCGCTTAATCTCTTCTAATAGAGATTTTTTTGCTGAGAGCCAAAACTGGAATCCAAAACAAATATCATCAGTCATATGCAGTGGCCTGTCCGCGTCCTTCACTGTAGACCTGATTACAGAGAAAAAATTGAATGAGTTGTATTTGAATTATGGCTTATAAGAGCAAGAGCATGAGCTTTCAGCCCTTCACCCATCAGACCTGGCATCCCGGGCTGCGTAAATTGGCCTATTCTGAGACCCGCAGAAAAGAGGTTGTGACAGTTCATTGGGAATTTCATTCTGGGTTGTAGTGAACTATATATAACACCATATTTTTCACCATCCTGACATCTTTGCATCATACGAAAGCCTCTTTCCACAGTCTTTCGTAATTCTGCCTTAGGCCAAAACCAATGGCACACGCAAACTACAAATAAGTCTTATCTCTGTTGTCTCAGTTATTGCGTGTTGCAGATCACCTCTTAATTCAGTAAAGGAGCAGTTGAACAAGCAGTAAAATGTGTAATTATGCCGGCTCACTAGAGGAAAAGAGATACAGAATTGGACTGATAGGTCCATTGAACTGATAATAAAGGAATGACAGCTACATTAGCACAGGGTCGGGTCGGGTAGCTGTTTATAAAGCGAGGTAAACTCAGGACATGCTCGTGATGAAGGAGACGTCTGAAGGAAGGCATTGTGTTTGAATTATAAAGCCTGGATGGCATTTTATGCATGAGAGACTTTGTCTACAGAACGTGCTGCAGTGTTTTAGTGAGCAATAAAGATGTAAAATATACAATCTGGTTGTTGTCATTAACGCCAGCTGGTTCGTGTTTGTCGAATTTTCAAAAAGCTCTTTTAGTTTAAATCAACATCTCTTTTTTCCTCTGTAGGGAGAGAGCTGCTTTTGTATTATGAGATACAAATAAATATGTATTGTTTGTGTATATGTTAAAAGTGGCTCATTTGGCAGAATCTGTCTGCTTGAACTGAACATGAATTATAAATAAATCTTTGTGTGTTGCTACCCGGGGCCTCAGAGGCCTTGATGTTTCAGCAAAATGAGACCGAACAGTTTGAAAAACAAACAATGGTGGAACTTTTTAATCTGGTTTGAGTGTCTTCTGTAAACAGCTTGAAGCTTTACTCTATTGCTGTTTTCAGCCAAAGACTAACTGCATAAGAGCATATGAGCTGCAGTTGTGTTTGATATGAACAAGAGTACGCTTGCATGGGCATTCAAATTTAAAGGGACACGCCACTTTTTTTGAAAATATGTTCATTTTCCAGCTCGTGTAGAGTTAAACAATTGATTTTTAACATTTTGGAATCCATTCAGCTGATCTCTGGGTCTGGCGGTACAACTTTTAGCATAGCTTGGCATAATCCATTGAATCCGATTATAACCCTGCTATTAAAATAGTCCCCTGCTATTGAAAGTTACCAGGGGCACTATTTTCGGGCGAGAAAAAATGCAACTTTTAATTTTCAGGCGGTCTTAGTACATGATGTAACTACAGAAGAGTCAAGTTTTAAATAAGAAAAATATCAAAACTGTTTTGTCATTTTTGAGTGCGATGCTAATGGTCTAATCAGATTCTAGGGATTATGCTAAGCTATGCTAAAAGTGGTACCGCCAGACACGGAGGTCGGCTGAATGGATTCCAAAACGTTAAAAATCAATTGTTTAGCTGTAGAGGAGCTGGAAAATTTGCCTATTTTTTAAAAAAGTGAAATGGCCCTATAAGTTAGTTTGGTCAGGGTAAGTAAGTTCATGTAAAGAGATACAGTAGTTTACTTATCTACTCACCAAATTTGGTACAAGAGGATGCGTCACACTAGGTTTAGTTTAGGTGGTGTCATATGCCAGTGGCCGTGTTCAGAGAAAAGAGGGATGTAAGATATTCTGGTGTGATTGCTCGGTTGGTGCAGTTTTTAGAGTAAATGTGAATGCTGCCACCCGAACTTTGGTGTGCACTTAACAAGCGGACCGAGACCGCTAAAAAGGTGGGTCTTGGTCCGCTTCCAAATGAGGTCACATTGATAAAGCATCGCCCACTTATAGTTCTGCATTATGTAGGGGATAATCCACAGCTAGCCATGCATTAAAGGGTTTTAATGCACGACGTAGAGGCGAAGAACCACCCGACGCGTAGCGGAGGTTGCCTCTGCGAAGTGCATTTAAACCATTTAATGCATAGCTAGCCGTGGATTATCCCGCTTATACCTTGGTTATTTTCCAAATTAAAGCTGTAATTAATGTTTACAGTGTAATTTTAACAGACAGGTAAAAATGACGGTCATCTTCTTAAAAGCTATTGCTTTTATTTAAATGAATTATCATATTTATTTAAATTCATTAAATAATTTATGAATGACAGCCAACACTGACAGTGACAAGGCAATTTTTATTTGAACTAATCATTTATTTAAATGAATTATGTAAAGTGTGAAATAAAACCGACGTCTCTAACCACGATTACTATATAAGGACACATTACATTTATTGAAATGGATTAAATTAAATGAAAACAAAAATCAAACAGTTGGAAATCTCTCTCTCACTCTCTCTGCAAGTGTAACTGTGTTACAATGGTTACCAATGTTTATAGTAGCGGATTAATTTCTAACTTTAATCAAACTGACTGGAACTACCTGTGCGTTAAACGGTTTTAATGCACACCTTCCAGCCAATCAGAATCGAGTATTTAAACAGACCATGGTATAACATAGTTTACACCCTCAGCGAGTTCCAAATATTGACGAAATGGGGTGAGACTGTGTTAGTCCACTAGATACTATTGTTTCAGAATATTCACATCTATTTTAACCAAAAGTGCCCACTGTCTGTCTGTTTAAAAGAAAGGGAGTAGCTGTAGCTCATTTGCATTTAACTTTTTCCCCGCCATTGGCGAGTTATCTCGTCAATCCTCAATAATGCTATTATCCACCAGGTGGCGATCTTATAAAACCCAAAAGTATTGCCCTCGGGCAAACAGCTGTATGTCTGTCTAAGTTTTGAGGATTGCTCTGCATTTGATCTCTATCAAAAGTCCTTTACAAAAAATTTTGTTCAAATTTTTGCTCAAAATTTGGTGTTTTTAAAGACACCTACCCATACTTGAGAAGTGATAAAAAGAGAACTAATCAATGTAGGATGAATCTCAGACAAATTCTGGGCACACGCGAGAGTTATATTACACCTTGTAAAAATGCCATAATCGGTGCCCTTTAAGGTTGGTTATCTTCAGGTTCGCTAATAAAATACTAGTGTAATTGCTAATCAAACCAGGCTAGTTCTCTTTTTTTCTCATTTACATGTATTAATTGTTTAGTTTGACAAGTTTGACTCCTGACAAGATTTTGTGCTTTTTTAACAATTAATGGAAGGCTAAGTCTATGTAAATGCTTCCAGCTATTTTTTGACCTCCAGCTATTTTTGATTTATTAAATATGAAAGTCCCATTTTCTTTGAGAGATGTTCAACAGCCCCATGCTGCAAGTGTGATAGCCAGCAGATGAGGATTTTGCCAAAAGCATCTAATCCATTGTTATGTTGTTTTTCATTTTCAGCGAAATCTAAACTCTAAATTAAATTGTTCGGGTGGCAGAGCACTTAACTTAATGATAAACAAGCAGAAACAGGGTCAAAACAACATCTCTAAAATGAATAACAGGTTGAGACACTGTACAACAAGCTTGAACATTACTTAGCTGTGACCAGCTTTACAGATATACCAAAGTCAGTCTTTTCCATTCATTCAGCTCCCTGCGTTTCAGAGAAAAGAGGGATGTAGGCTATTCGTTTCTCCGGAGAGCTCTAGTTCAGCTGTCTGCAAATTGGCTTGTTCTGCTGACCTTTTGCTTTGATTAATGCAACCGCGTTGCCCCACTTCATTGGTGGTTAAAACTCCTCCACCGCGAAGCAAAGACGTGACGGGTCCTTCCCTTCGGCCCTGCTTCATGCAAAGGGAAAAGATATTCTTCTAATGCAGTTTGGGCGGAACGGTCGACTGGAAATGAACCAGAAAGCAGCATGTTAACAATAATCACATTAAATTCATTTTTATCATCAAGTGTAAAGTGCTTCAGAGAAAACAAATGGCTTAAAGCATGTTGAGCATCTGTTTAAATGAACATTTATCAGTGTGTTAGAGCAGTTATCATCAGTTCAGTCATCTCTCTCTGTTTAGAAACCTTTATTTAGAAATAATTTTTTACAGTAAATATGATTATTACACCTCTTTTGATTTTATGTTTAAAAATGAATATGCATTTTGCATAATATAAATATGATTTGTACTTTCTGATTATAATCCTACAGTCACATTTTTACAGTCAGTATTGCTAATATTAATTTTGCTAACATGTATGTTAAAGTAATACCATATGAAGAGTTCAGATGCAAAGCCCTTCAAGTGTTCTTGTAAATTAGCATTTTTTTTGTCAGGCTTTCAGGTTTAGGTTAAATTAGCAATTTCACCTTAATGGTGATGAAAAAGTTATTAGTTGGATTTTGTGATAGCTTATTTTCACAAATGTCACTTTAGTCATTTCAATATTATTTAAAGAGCACCTATTGCCCGATTCACATTTCCTTTGGCGTGTAAGTGTGTATTAGTCCATGTTAATGATTTGCAAAAGGTACAAACCCCAAGGTAAATGATGACGCGAGTTATCGTCTCCAAGTGAATCTCTTTTCTTGGACTACAACAAACACACGGATTGTAGGCAACAGTTTACTTCCTGGGATTGGTGATGTAGACAAGACCGACATTATCATAATTCCTCCCGCTTGGACTCACAGCCTATAAGGGTGCTTTCACACCTGGCTCATTTAGTTCGGTTGAATCGTATCAGAGTCGGTTCGTTTGGGCAGGTGAGAATGCAGCAATCGAATCCTTGAAGAGGTGGTCTCGGTACACTTTCAAACGAACTCTAGAGCGGTTTGTTTGTGGTGAGAACACGATCGGAGTTCGAACCGACCTAACTGCAAAAGTACTGCGCATTTTGGACTAAACCAACTGCCGTAGTCTGCTGCGCAGTGCATTACTGGATGATGAAGTGTTTGTTGACAGTTTCTAATACAAATATTAGCACAATGACAGATCGCGGACATACCTGGAGTTGCAAGGAGGTGCGGGTGGAGCCTCAGAAATTTGGTGTCTTAGCCGTTTGTAGTGCATTAAAACGGTGTTTCAAGCCGCATTCTGGAAATGAACAGTTTGTATACAAACTATGTATGTATAATTTTTTGCTTTTGGTTTGGACCAAATGAACCGAACTACAGATGTGAAAACACTGTAAGTTAACTCCTGTTAGCATTGCATTGTGCGCAAATCTTTCAAACATGGTAAGGAGTGTCGCATTTCCAATCAGAGATACAGAGCTTTTTTAATCCGCACGTTTCAGGAAGAGAGTGAAATCTGGAGCTACAAAAATGTACGGTATGTGAAATATAATGTGTTTTTAACCATAAACCACGTGAACACATTAAATTATACCCAATACACAAAATAACGTTATTTTTAGCAATGAAATAGGTGCACTTTAACAAATGTAACTGTCTTTCACTGCAAAGCCCTCTTAGGACATGCAAATATCTCCCTATAAGTACATAGTACACATACAATACTCAGACAGCCTGCTATATTTGATAAAGTGAACAATTTGCTATATTCTGTACATAATCGTAGTAAACAACTTGTTGATGATGACGTCTAGCCTGGTTAGCCAGACCTACATCAAGATGTAAGGTCTGGCAACTCTTCACACAAACGGCTCAATGCAAGGGGCGGGATATAAGGTTGTCCCTCAAAATGCCTCTGCACGCAATAGGATAGTGCTATGACGGATCAGAGCAACGAAGAAGGTGACGTAGTTACCGTAACCAGTCGGCAAAACTCCAAACACATCTTTCTTGCTTAAAAAGGACTTCAGTAGGGTTTATTTGCGCTTCTCTCAAAGAAAAACATAAGTCTAAGTCCTCCAGAGTCGCGGCCAAAGCCGCTTCAAAAGATAGCTGTTCGCCAGCAGCAGCAGCCATTCTCTGTTTTCAAGTAGGAACCATTGCAGCTCTGTCGTCATCATGTTAAGCCCGCCCCACAGACGCTACACAAGATGTGATTGGTCTGACCAAATTTTGGTTTTTGGACCGGTTAAGTGTATTGTGAGTGCCTAGACTAAACCCTGGCAGCAAATATATTTTGCGGCCGCTAGGGTGCGTCTAGATTTCTAGGCTAGATGACGTCTGTTTTCTGCGTAAGAAAAGATGTACGAGCACTTATGATGCCGGCTCTTAAAAAAAACATTGTTATCTCATAACAATTCGTACATATTTTACGAGGTGGCCAATTCGTATTAATTGGTACGACCACATTCATACATTTTTGTACAATTTGCCTTGACCCCTGTGACGTTGGCGTGTTTTTTATGATAATCGTATGTTTCGCACAATTAACTTTGTATGAATTCATACAAATTATCCAACTCGTAAAATATGCATGAATTCTCGTGAGATCAGGCTGGAATAAACAAATAAATTCTTTACACTGAAAATAAGACAGAAATATTGCGACCTATACCTGCCCACTTGAATAACCTCAAAAACCTACTAGCTTCAAACGGATAATATTTCAGACATTTAGTGACGGTTTCACGGACAAGGCTTACCCAAGTCCCAGACTAAAATGCATATTTGATCTGCCTTCATTTAAAAACACCTTGCACTGACATATCTTGACATATATAAGTGACATTGTTTTGTCTTAAGATACGCATCAGTAATGTTTTTTGTAATGTTTGTTTGTAAAAACTACTTAAATGTCCTAAAATATAACTAAGGCCTAGTCCTGGATTAATCTAAACCCTGTCCGGCAAACCACCCCTTAGTATTGCATATCACTTATTTACTTTTTGATTAAAAAAATGTGGTACTAGTACTGTATGTGCAGAATTCAGTGAGCCTGTAGTCATCTAGAATGTACTACCAAAGACCTCAGATAAGATCACTCATGCTAGATTAAATGTACAAATACACCTGAGCTGGGCAAGTTCAGAATCCAATTACCTGCAGTGCAATTTTCAAATTGGATTCACATGACCAGAGACTCCATATATGAGACTGCTGCCCCTTTAAATTACCCAGTCTTCCTGTCTCTGGTGTCTGCAAGAAGAACAGAATTAAGGACTCTGGAATGGATAATCTTGTTTGGTTTTTCCTCTCTTGTATTATGACAAATTAAAGAGCTCTGAAAGCCATATTTTTCAGAGTGCCTCCTTAGCTTGTTATTACCTAACAGACTGAGGAATTGATTAGTATTGATTTGCTGTCACAGGCCCGGTTCAGTTGCAGTGAGCCTGTCAAAGACCTGAAATAAAGGTGAACTCTTGTTCTGGTTAGAGTATCAAGCCATTGGAAAAAAAATCTGAGCAAGGTTATACATCACTGACATTTCTGACCAGGACAATTGCTCTTTTGTGATGGGACACAGCACAGTTCCTCTACCAAGAGTTATGTTTGATTTGATGATGTTCAACTGGTGACAATTCTTACAATAAATGTATTGTTATTATTTGTGTATACTATCTTTCATCCGTCTGTCTGTGTGCCTATATCTCTCTTTCTGTCTTTCTGTCTGTCAGTATGCCTGTTTGTCTGTCTGTCTATTTATATCTACTGCATCTGTCTATTGTGTCTGTCCATCCATCCACGCATTCATTAGTCTGTCTGTCCATCTATCTACTGTATCTGTCTGTCTGTCTGTCTATCTATCTACTGTGTAAAACTACTTTATTTGTTTTTCTGTCCATCCATCCACTTGCTCATCTATCAGTCTGCCTGTCTATTTGTTTGTCATTCTGCCGGTCTTTCCTTCTGTCTGTCTATATTTCTATTGAATCTGTCTATTGTATATGTCTGCTGGTCTGTCTATTTATCTATATACTGTATATGTCTGTCCATATATTTATCTGTCTCTGTCTGTCCATTTGTCTGTCTGTCTGTCCATCTATCTATCTACCATCCACTCATCCATGCATCTATCTTTTGCATTTTTCTATTGTATCTATTTGTCTGTCCATACACCATCCATCAGTCTGTCTGTCTGTCTGTCTGCCTATCTACTGCATCTATATACTGTCTGTCTGTCTGCTGTATCTGTCTGTCTGTCCATCCATCTGTCTATCTATCTGTCTGCTTGTCTGTCTATCTACTGTGTTTATATACTTCTATCTTTCTATCTGTCTTGTCTGTCCATCTATTATCTGTCTCTGTCTGTCTGTCTGTTTACTGTATTTATTTATCTTATTTATTTATTTATTTGTCTATCTTCTGCATCTGTCTATTGTATCTGTCTGTATGTATGTCCATAACCCATCCATCTGTCTGTCTGTCCATCTGTCTGCTTGTCTGTCTATCTGCTGCATCTGTATACTGTCCATTCGTCCATCTGGGAGCCTGCCTGTCTGTTTGTCCGTTTATCCACCTGTCTGTCTGTCTGTTTTTTGTGTCTATATACTGTATCTGTCTGTCTGTTTACTGTATCTTTCTGTCTATCCATCTGTCTCTTTGTCCATCTGTCTATCTTCTGTCTGTCTACTGTGTCTAACTATTTTGTCTGTCTGTCTGTCTGTCTGTCTGTCTTCTGCATCTGTCTATTGCATCTGTCTGTCTGTCTGTCTGTCTGTCCATACCCAACCATCCATCAGTCTGTCGGTCCATCTGTCTGCTTGTCTGTCTATCTACTGCATCTACTGCCTTTGTCATATCCATCTATCGTATCTGTTTGTCTCTCCATAAGCCATCCATCCATCCATCCATCCATCCATCCATCGTATCTGTCCGTCTGTCCATAACCCATCCATACATTCATCCATCATATCTGTTTGTCTCTTCATAACCCATCCATCCGACCATCCATCGTATCTGTTCGTCTTTCCATAACCCATCCATGAATCCATCCATCCATCATATCTGTTTGTCTGTCCATAACCCATCCATCCATCGTATCTGTTTGTCTGTCCATAACCCATCCATCCATCCATCATACCTGTTTGTCTGTCCATAACCCATCCATCCATCCATCTATCCATTGTATCTGTTTGTCTGTCCATAACCTATCCATCCATCCATCCATCCATCGTATCTGTTTTTCTGTCCATAACCCATTCATCCATCCATTCATCGTATCTGTTTGTCTGTGCATAACCCATCCATCCATCCATCGTATCTGTTTTTCTGTCCATAACCCATTCATCCATCCATCCATCGTATCTGTTTGTCTGTCCATAACCTATCCATCCATCCATCCATCGTATCTCTTTGTCTGTCCATAACCCATCCATCCATCCATTCATCATATCTGTTGTCTGTCCATAACCCATCCATTCATCCATTGTATCTGTTTGTCTGTCCAAAACCCATCCATCCATTTATTGTATCTGTTTTTCTGTCCATAACCCATCCATCGTATCTGTTTGTCTGTCCATAACCCATCCATCCATCGTTTCTGTTTGTCTGTCCATAACCCATCCATCCATCGTATCTGTTGGTCTGTCCATAACCCATCCATCCATCCATCGTATCATTTTGTCTGTCCATAACCCATCCATCCATTTATTGTATCTGTTTGTCTGTCCATAACCCCCATCCATCCATCGTATCTGTTTGTCTGTCCATTACCCATCCATCCATCCATCGTATCTGTTCGTCTGTCCATAACCCACCCATCCATCCATCGTATCTGTTTGTCTGTCCATAACCCATCCATCCATCGTATCTGTTTGTCTGTCCATAATCCATGCATCCATCCATCCATCCATCCATCGTATCTGTTTGTCTGTCCATAACCCATCCATCCATCCATCCATCGTATCTGTTTGTCTGTCCATAACCCATCCGTCCATCGTTTCCGTTTGTCTGTCCATAACCCATCCATCCATCGTATCTGTTTGTCTGTCCATAACCCATCCATCCATCGTATCATTTTGTCTGTCCATAACCCATCCATCCATCCATCGTATCTGTTTGTCTGTCCATAACCCATCCATCCATCCATCCATCCATCGTATCATTTTGTCTGTCCATAACCCATCCATCCATCCATCGTTTCTGTTTGTCTGTCCATAACCCATCCATCCATCCATCCATCCATCCATCATATCTGTTTGTCTGTTCATAACCCATCCATCCATCTATCGTATCTGTTTGTCTGTCCATAACCCATACATCCATGGCAGTCTGCCTGTCTGTCTGTCCGTTCATCCACCTGTCTTTCTGTCTGTCTACTGAATTTATCTACTGTATTTGTCCGTCTTTCTGTCTGTTCATCCATCCATCCATCCATCCATCCATCCATCCATCCATCTCTCCTGCTCTCTATCTGTAGTGTTCATCTGCTCATCCATCTAAGCATCTATTTACAGACTCTAATCATTATTGATGAATACAGTGCAGTATATCAAGACCTTGCCAGAAACCAAGCTGTTTAAGGTGAGTAAGGTCAGAGTGTATAAATTTTGTTCAACTGAAGTTTCTGGCTTTGTGGGAAATAAAGACTGTATTTATTGTCCACATTTCTGTCAGCTCACTCTGATCCTCCGGCTAAGAGAGGAGATACGGTCTGTTAGAGACACAGTTTAGAATTTAGTGAATTTTTGGTTCCATTTTGGCCATGTGTTTTGTTGTTGTCATGGTGACAGGAAGAGAGGGGTTTTAGGGAGCATCCTCTGGCAAACAATCTGTTCCCTCTAGCTTAGAGTGGTGGATAAATGTGGAATAGGAATGTTTTCAGACACCAACCCAGATGGTGACAGAGATGGACAGGTTGATGGGAGAAATGGCGTAAACATTCTCATTTCCCTTTCATTACCAGGATATATGGGGTAAAGAATCATTTCCTCTTTCTGTGAGTTTTCGTCTGCACCGTTTCTTTACAGACGGCGGGTTGAAATAATGTGTGCGAAACAAAAAAATCATGTATTGCAAGAGTAAACACAAATTTGTTTTTAGTCTGCCTTTCTTTTCTTTTACAAAGCATATATTTTCAGGAGTCTCGCACACATTTTGGTTGCAGTAGTGGCTTACTTGATGCAATTTCCTAAACATTAATATTAATATGGCTTAAAACCAAATAAAAAGCTGCCCAAATTAGATTACAACTGTGCAAAACACAGTTTAAAAATATATCTTAATCTTTAAATCCGTAAAGACAAAGATGGCTTTTGATGTATTATTTTCGGGTTAATTCCAGTACTTTCATACCATTAATGGAATTAAATTCTGTATTTGGATCCCAGTGGATTTTATCAAGGATAAAGTGATGTAAAATATCGTACTTATATGCCCTGTGGAAGAAAAAACTTTATTGACAATAAGCAAACTAAAACGCTATAGAGCTTAAATGTCTGGTTGATTTCAGTAATGGACTGTTGGTACAACCCAAGATCAATGCATATCACTGTGGTTTGCCTCCCTTACAAGCATCTAAATAAACGGTTTCACTTTGCGGTAAGCCTCACGCTCATTAGGCCCGCCTTTGATCCTCAGTCCTGTTTGGGTAAGAGCACAGTTCTTTGTAGTTATGGTGCTATTAATGCATATTGTTGAGTAACTCATGTGTTCATTACCTGGACTTTAAATAGTGACCGTTCTGGAGAATATGTTTATATTCAAGTGGTGCCTAGTTATTGATTTTCTTCTCTGCCTATTTTGCACATGTCCGTTCAGTTAATGTGGCCTTTAGAGCAGAAAAGCGCGGCTAATGATACGCAAACAAGCTTGTAGGTCATTTGGTGTCAAATGATATTGATGCACTGTACACAAATTTGCCTGCAGTGCACAAATACGAGAGCATTAAAGGAGAAACAATATACATAATTGGTCCCCTGTGATCACAACTGATCATATCATCGTCATCTCGTGCTAAAATGAGATGTTTAGTTGGCGCTGAAAATCCCGCTGTGATCTATTTAAACAGTTTATTACAGCTCTGAAAGAAAATTTGAGGAAATAAAAATCTTTACTTTTTGAGTTTATGCACAACAGTACAAGAGTGAATTATGCAAACACAATAAAAAGTCAATTAAAAACGAAGATTTATACGTCTCTTATTGTCAGCAAAAATTTTATTACTGTTTAGTTGTATTTTCAGCCGAAAGATGAAATTACACTTTAATTTCAATCTTTGACATCACTTTACTCAATCAGTAAAAAGCATCCGGTGACTTGCGAAGTTTGTCACAATATGTATGTAGCCGGTCGTGTGTGGTTCGTAATTTCAAAATATGTTCGGCGCGTCGAGTGAACGTATGTGCATCACATGTCTTGTCAAAATAAGTGCCTGCTGCAGACGCGTCTTAAGGGTTTATGATAAAATAGACGCTCGCGTTTGCCAGATACTCGTATAATCTCATACGTAATCAAAGTTTACTGTTAAGGGAGTGTCTTGCGTGTATTTTGTAAACGTGAGCGTCTCTTTTATCATGAACGGTTTTGACGCGTGTGCAGAAGGCACTTATTTTGACAAAACACATGATGGACATGGTTCACATGATGCAACAAACACATATTTTGAAAACATGAGCAACACATATGACACTCCGAAACACTTTTTTTGAATTTGCGCCCCTCGAATGAGCAGTCACGAGCTGCCACTGATCGGTATTAAAGATATGAAGGTTATATTTTCACAGAATGTTCTTTACTGTTTTATGTACAAGACAATAAATCACAAAAATTCCTCTAGCTTGGTTTTTAACAGGCAGGGTCACAATTATAATACAATTTCATACCAATATTTTTAACCATTTTGATTTACCTTACACACTGATCAGGATTTATTTCCAGTCTTCACCTTGCCCAATGAAAGATCTCAGAGATCTATGAGTCTTTGTATCTCGGAGCTCACCCTGCCTCATTGCTTGTGTGATCTCACACGTCACACTTTATCAGAGAGCACAGTGCTTTACCCCAGCCCTTTCATGTTAATGTCCTCTGAATAATTTATCTTTTGTCCTCTCTACCTCACTCGCTTCTCGTTCTCCTCTAGCACACAAATCAAAGAGTTTTTTCCCGGAGGGCATTCTCTGATTTAAAAGCAAACTTCTTTATATTAGCAACTGGGTTTTTGTCTGTAACTCATCGCTATCACATTAGGTTTCCTTAAAGGTGGCAGAATGCAATCGCATTATTATCACACACCTCTTCTATATTAACACAAACAACAGATAAAATAAAATACATGTATTTAAATAAAATATAATAATGCCCACACTGTAAAAAAAAACTTTGCTGCCTTAAAATTCTTTGTTAAATCAACTCAGATTTACAAGTCAGGTCAACAGAAATTAGTTGTCACAACTTATAAAATATAGTTGAGAAAAGTCAACTTAAATTTATAAGTTATAACAACTCACCTGTAGTTATAACAACTGATCTCTAGTCAAGATAAATAATAGTAAGTTGAAATGACTTGTAAATCCAAGTTGATTCAACAAAAATTTTTAAGGCAGCAAAGTATTTTTTACAGTGCACTCACTTTTTAAGTTCTGGATATTTTTACCACACATTGAAATCTGATGACAATAGACTTTCATTGAACATGGTTACGCGTCTGGCCAGAATTGAACTTCCGGTCTCTGTTTGTTTAATGGTCTGGCTAGTTGCTAAACTGACCTCTGGAACAAATACTTTGTCAATTATAAAAATGTTTCGCTTTCCCTAAGATAAGGGAAGATGGCGGTCATGGGTCAACGCTGTGCAAAAAGAGGTATTTGACTTATTTATTTTGCTTGTTTTAGAAATAAAACTACTCTAGTAGGACTCTGTTGTTAATGATTTTTTTGCAGAGTCTATCGGAAGTTAAAGAGCACCAATGATCCGATTCACGATTTTACATTCGCTTTGTTGTGTAAGTGTATATTAGTACATGTTAAAGATATGCAAAAGGTACAAACCCCAAAGTAAACAATGACGCGGGTTATCGTCGACAACATGGGTCTTCAACCGGGGGTCCGTGGCGGAAAAGGCAGACTCTTGTACCTTACTGCTTACTTAAATATCTTTGTTTTACACATTTAGTATTAGGGGGTCCCTGCTCCATGTCTCTCTTATCTAAGGGGTCCCTGACCCAAAAAAGGTTGAAGACCCCTGGTCTACAACGTAAATCTCTTTTCTTGGACTACAACAAACACATGGATTGTAGGCAACAGTTAACTTGCTGGGATTGGTGATGTAGACAAGACCGACATTATCATAATTCCTCCATCTTCGGACTTAGCCTGTAAGTTAACTCCTGTTAGCATTGCATTACATGTCTTGCAAACATGGTAAGGAGCGCCACATTTCCGGCTGACGTATTCAGGACAATCACAATGTACAGGTTAGCTGGCCAATGAGGAACAGTTTTGTACAAAATCAGTGCGTTTCAGGAAGACAGGGAAATCTGAAGATACAAAAATTTACTTTATGTGGGAAATAATGTGTTTTTAGCCATAAACCACGTGAACACATTGTATTATACCAAATACACAAAATTATGTTGTTTTTAGCAATAAAATAGTTGCTCTTTAACTTTAGGCTACAAAAGCCATTTTTTATGTTGTTGCCACTGAAACTGAAAATTCTTTCAATATATAAACATACAATAAATGAAATGAAAAAACAGACCCTCTGCTTACAAACAAAAGTTTCATCCTATCTTCATTTGTTCTCTCTTAATCACCTCTCAAATATAAGTTTCTTCAAAAATACCAAATTTGGAGCAAAAAGTTGCATTTTTGTAAAAATTATTTTGCTGGAGATCAGATTCAGAGCGATGGTCAAAACATACACAGAGTTTTTACTGTTTTTGGATCAGTAGATGTTTCAGTGTTTTATTAGTTGTGTAAGATCACGACCTAGTGGATAATAGCGGAAATACGGATTGTCGTCAAAACTTGTCAAATGTTTTCTCTTAAGAAAGAAAATAATTAGTCAATGGTGAGAAAATTGCTGTGAGAGTGTATTGGTTCCTAAGTAGAAACTCATGTGTTTTTTTTTTATTAGTAATTTTTGGTAGCCTGGGTGCCAGCCGATCTTAGCCCCGCCCACAAGATTTTGAAAACGGGAAGATCGGACTGGGGTTTCTGCGTTGAGGAGCTACTATGCTATACCAAATGCTGTTCGAACCAATCAAATTGTCAGGGCGGGCTTTATACGATGATGGACAGATAATCAACAGTAACGTAATGAACCACGTCACCAAAGAGCGCGTGTGTTGAATGGCTGCCACTGTAGAATTCAGATGTGTGGATTCTGACATTGAGTCTGTTCTAAAAGATATCGACAGAGCATTGATTTTAAAAGAGGAACAGAGAAACGCGAGCAGGGCATTTGTTGATGTTTTTGCCGTCCTTCCTATTCGACAAAAGTTGGTCGCAACTGAAATGGGTAACGTTATCACGGCGATGCAACTCAGCCTGCACGACGAGATGGATATAATTAGCGGTCGTTGCCAGCTTCTTTTCGGAAGCCCGGAATCGTAGTTGCTGAATAAGTGGAGGGACATGCTAGGCTCTAATATTTTCAAGCCAACGTAATGGGTATCGTCGTGGATGAAGTGCACCTAACGTACAAATGGTAAGAGATAGACTTACTCCTTGACTTAGTAAATACTTCATGTTGTGATATAAACGAAATGTTGTAAACATAATAGGTGTTGATGTACATTCGCTAACTCAGTATAATCTCAATGTTAGTGTCATTGTAGCGAAATAACTAGCAGTTCGGTCAGGCTGCAAAGACGTAATTTCAACATACGTCACACTCCCTTGCTCTGATTGGTCGTAGGTCTATCCAATTGAGTGCAGAGGCATTTTTCGGTTGAGACACGCCTCATAATTATAGCTCAATGGAGCGGTATCAGACTCAAATTCTGACTAGAATTGAGTATGACAACGTCACGCTATATTTTTGGGCCATTTTGCCTTTATTTGATTAGACAGTTATTAAGAGATTACATGAAAGTACAGGGTGGAGAGATGGGTATAGGATTGGCAAAGAACCTCAAGCTGGGATTCAAACTCAGGTCGCCGGAAGTGCTTCTGCACCATGCGTCGGAGCACTGTCCACAACGCCAATCGGCTCTGACTACTCATGTGGTTTCGAACATTATTTATTTAATGAATCTAAAATAATGCACAGCAAACCATCAATATATAAAACCTTTACAGGTCATGGTAGGTCTGTCTTTGAAAGTTATGAAAATGAATAGGATTTTCTTTCTGTACTGTTGCGCTCTTTTGTCACTCAGACTTCCTTTTATTAACCAGGCCAGCATGTTTGCACAAGATTTATTGATGTGTGTTGTGCCAGCTGACCCATATCAGTTCAGATCCTTAAACACACAGTGTTTTTCAGCATTCTCAGGTTTAAAAGCCTTTTAAAGGGAGCCTGTTTTTTTTGTCATCACTTTACTAATGGGTTCTACACCAGAAAGGATTATGGTCTGACCAGGGGTACACTCTTAAAAAGAAAGTTTTTCGGCAGGCTGTATAGCTCCATAAGGAACATTTAAAGGGATAGTTCGGCCAAAAACGATATTAAACCCATGATTTACTCACCCCCAAGCTGTCCGAGTTGCATATGTCCATCGTTTTTCAGACAAACACATTTTCGGATATTTTAGAAAATATTTTATATCTTTCAGTTGATTAAATGTAATGTTACGGGGTCCAGCAATAGTCCACAACCTTCAAGTCCAAAAAAAGTGCGTCCATCCTTCACAAATTAAATCCAAACGGCTCCAGGATGATAAACAAAGGTCTTCTGTGGGTAATCCGTGCGGTGTTGTTGTAGAAATATCCATATTTAAAATGTTATTAACGTTATAAACTACCTTCCGGTAGCGCCGCCATCTTAGACTCAGGAGAGAGTATTAGCGTAGTGTACGCACTTTTCTTAGTGACGTATGGCAAATTCGGAGGGCGGGGGCACAGAGCAGCAGCAGAGAAACTCTGTACGCTGCGTAAGCTCTCATCCTGAATGCGCATCACTCTAAGATGGCGGCGCTACCGGAAGGTAGTTTATAACGTTAATAACATTTTAAATATGGATATTTCTACAACAACACCGCACGGATTACCCACAGAAGACCTTTGTTTATCATCCTGGAGCCGTTTGGATTTAATTTGTGAAGGATGGACGCACTTTTTTGGACTTGAAGGTCGTGGACTATTGCTGGACCCCGTAACATTACATTTAATCAACAGAAAGATCTAAAATATTTTCTAAAATATCCGAAAATGTGTTTGTCTGAAAAACGATGGACATATGCAACTCGGACAGCTTGGGGGTGAGTAAATCATGGGTTTAATATCGTTTTTGGCCGAACTATCCCTTTAATGTCCACTGAACCTTTTTGCTTTCACAGTAGAGTTTCACAGACTACCCTTACAGAATGAATACTGTATATACTAATAAGAGTTTATAAGTACCTTAAAGGTACATATTCTTTGAATCCAAAGAGTTCATATTAGTATCTCAAAGGGACATATTGGTGACAAATGTATACATGTATGTACCTAAATGGTACAGTATATAAAACCTTTCTACAGGGTACTGCCTCAATGGACCATTTTTGTTCTAACAATGTATAAAAGCTTCAATTTTTTAAAAAGAACATTAGACAAAATGTTTATTCTGTGGCATCCCTGCATGAACCGCCTTTAGCACTTTCATTTTTAATTTATAACATTTTGTAGCAGATGATATCCATCAGACTGAAAGTATGTTGGGAGATCTCTGGATGGCGACCGATGTTGGGTCAAGGTGTCTGTCTATGTCTCTAGCTCGGATGACTGTTTAAAAAAATGTGCATTTGGGATGACATTTTAAGCTGCAGTCGTGTTTCTGAATGTGTTAAGTTTGATACATTATTGGCACATTTTCAGCAGGCAGGCCTGTGATGTCATCACAGCAGCTGTCCCCATTTTCATGCTGGTTTTGGCAAACTTAGTCTCAAATGTAACTGGCCCACTTATCAGCCCACCTGTCCAGTGCGCCAGTTTGAAAAGCGATGTGGCTACTTTTACTGCATCACATATCCAGTTGACTCTAACTGCGTATATACGCTTGTTAATTCCAGCTTTGGCTTGCTGCCCAAATAAATATGTACATTCAGCATGGTGTGTGCAAGGTTTAGAGGACAATTTGGGACAAATCTCTAACTAATTGCAATAAAAATGTCCACTACTCTGCACAAAGTTCTTTAACATAAATCTTATGAAATTATGTGAAAGTAACTTCTTGTCTTGCACTGCACCAGCGTTACCTTACGTATTACGAAATCATGTCGAAAGGTCACAAATGAGGTATGCGAAACTACCACTCCAGTGTTTACAAGTGTGGAGAAAGAGGATCGTTCCTGATGTAGAATGATACTAATTAATGTCTTTGTGTCAGTCTAATGTTTATAATGCTCGGCAAATGTACGTCTCACTTATGTTACGCTGGTGCATTACACGCGGCTAGTGCAAGACAAGAAGTTGTTGTATTATTTTTACATTCGTATGGCAAAATGAAGGATTGTTTCGCTAGATAAATTCCTTATGCCTCGTTTGAGATCATTAAGAGTCCTTTGAAGCAGCAATGAAACAAAAATTTTTAATTGATAGAAACTGTAAACTTTTGAGGTCCACTATATTGAGAAAATCCTGGAATGTTTTCCTCAAAAAACTTCATTTCTTTTTGACTGAACAAAGAAAGACATAAATATTTTGAATGACTTGGGGATGAGTACATTTTCAGGAATTTTTAATGAAAGTGGAGTAATTATTTAACCCATTGTTGGGTCAAATATAAATCATTTTCTGGGTTAATTTAACTCAGTTGTGCTGTGTTGAAAATAACAATGAGTATACAGTTTTTCAACATTTATAAATCGTTGTTAATGCAAATAGAGTTTTTCGTGGTAGTTTATTGAGCATTAAAGGGACACTTCACTTTTTTTAACATATACATGGATATCAGCTGACGTCACTCACTTGTCTTCTGCCATTTTGAGGACCTGAAGTGGTTGCAAAAGAACTAGAAGCTATGCCTTCAATATGCTGTGAGCATCAAAATCGCTATTTTAACAACACTAAGAAGGCTCAACACAACATGATATTTTGCTCGAAGTATCGCCTGTGTCTCTACATGTGAACTCGAGCATTGAGAACATTGTTTGTGAACACAGAGTTAACTAAAAAGAAGGTTTTGAACAACTGACTTTGGATGATTTGGCGTCCGCTCGCCGCCTTCTTCCCAGATGTATCGATCTCCAATTGCGACGTAAGGAGGGATAAGAGTAAAGATTGATATCTCCTAAAGCATAGTTCCATAAAAATGCACGGATAATTCGTTGTTTTGTCGCAAGTGAAAAACAATATCGACCTTCTAGTTGAAAAAGGAGCCTCATATGAGATTCATTCATTCGCATTCGGAAATCGATTATTTACGTCTGGCAGAGATGACGAGCGGACCTTATTACAGCCAAAGTCAGTTGTACAAAACCTTTATTTTTAGTAAACTCCGTGTACACAAACAATGTTCTCAATGCTAGCGTTCATGTGTAGAGATCCAGGTGAGAAGTTTCATGTTGCGTCGCGCCTTATGTTGTAAAATAGTGGTAGTTCGGTAACAGCGGACAGCGGCTGGAAGAACGCATCAGGGATCGAGTAGGCATCACACACTAACCAAGATATATTTTTTTAAAGTAGCGTTTATTTTCATGACAGTCGAGATGCGACATGTTGTCTTTCGTAGCCCTTTACTGTATCTGTAAGAATCATAGACAGTAAAAGATAAGAAATCCGTAAATCGTAGCAAGGTAGCCAATGCTTGTCAATAACCTACTGGTACTCCGTAGGTCCTCAAGATGGCGGCATGACGTAAAAGGTCACATGACTGAAATCCATCTATACTCATTTTCCAGCTCCCCTAGAGTTAAACATTTGATTTTTTTTAGAGATCCATACAGCTGATCTCTGGGTCTGGCGGTATTACTTTTAGCATAGCTTAGCATCATCCATTGAATCTGATGAGACCATTAGCATCGCACTAAAAAATAACCCAAGAGTTTCAATATTTTTCCTATTTAAAATCCAACTCTTCTGTAGTTACATTGTGTACAAAAAACCAACAGAAAATTAAAAGTTTGGATTTTCTAGGCAGATATGCCTAGGAACTACTCTCATTTTGGCGTAATATTCAAGGACTTTGCTGCCGTAACATGGCTGCAGGAGGCGCAATGATATTACGCAGCAGTCGAAATTAGTCCCCTTAGTAACTTTCAATGGCAGGGGACTATTTTCGGGCACTGTGTAATGTCATTGTGCCTGCTGCAGCCATGTTACGGAAGCAAAGTCCTTGAATATTACGCCAAAGTGAGAGTATAGTTCCTAGCCATATCGGCCTAGAAAATTGCAACTTTTAATTTTCTCTTAATCTTAGTACACAATGTAACTACATAAGAATCAAGTTTTAAATAGGACAAATATCAACACGTTTTGGTAATTTTTTAGCGCAATGCTAATGGTCTAATCAGATTCAATGGATTGTGCTAAGCTATGCTAAAAATGCTAGCGCCAGAAGAAATGCTGTAGAAGCATTGATCTTTGTCAGTTCATAAGCTAATGTTGTTAAGCTGTGCAACCTTATTGTACTAATATTTAGATATTTTACCTGATAACAGGACAAAGGAGCTTTCAACTGTTAGTTATATAAATAAATAAATGTTGTTTTTCGCTTTTGCAGCGTATACCAAATGTTAATGTAAAATTCCATCTTAAAATTTGATTACCTTTATAAACAATGTATGAAATTCCCTTTTATAACAAAACACAAAAAGCTGGTCTCAAGTCAGTGTATAAGGTCAGTGATCACCGTCACGGTCTCGTCCAGGTTTAAGGTCACGAGCGAATGCCCCTAAGGTTGAACAGAATCAATGTTATTGCCTTGTGTTGTGGTATTAATCTACAGAGGCCTAAAGCAAGACAGAATGAAGGACAGACTAATTAAAAACTGTGCAGGTCCACAGGATGTTTGCTGCTGCTCTCCGCCTTTCTGTTTGATTGTTATTCAACCTGAACACTGCCCGATGACTTGAATATGTGGGCTACTTATGTACATACTAATGCAGTATTGGGCGGACAGCAATCTGACTCAGATGGGTAATATACACATCTGTTTTAACAACTGGTTATGATGAGTGCATATGGTATGTAAGCACTGAATGCATGCTCAGAGAAAAGGTTTATTGCTCAGAGGATGCTCTTTTATACTTTATATATTTTAATAGACACATATTATGTACTTCAAAGGTACACATCTGTTTCTAAATGGTGCATATTAAAACCTTTATAAAAGGTATCATCCCAGTCACAGCTTTTGTATACCTTTCTTCTGAGGAATTTGGATGAAAATTAAACAAATTAGACAGCCGTTGACATACAACCTTTCAAAATGAATGCAAATTGTATCAAACAATTGGATTATGGAAAATTTACTGTGAAATGTTTTGATTTCTTTTGTGGGTGTATTTAGCTTTGTAAATTTGAGCAATTTGCCTCATTGTTAAAATGATCAGTTGTATCCCATTGATGTCTCATACAGAGACATAATTGTGATATAATTTTTCTTTTCATATTTGTTTCTTATCATTTCCAACACAGTACAAAGGTGGACGTGGTGTAATCCATCCCACATGTTGGCATTCCTGAGGAGAACTGAAAGCACACAGTTGTAAAATTCCAGTCTTGTGCCGCAACCTTATTCCAAGCTTGTGAGTAATGCCACTAGCTTGACTTTTTTGCAGCAACCCTGCGCCAAACTAATGAATAATACCACCAGCTATACACACTAACCTCTTCCTCAAGATTTGAAAGATGTGTTCTCCACAACTTTGCAGCCAACAGCAAACGGAGTTGTTTCTCAAAAACTTTGCCCTGAAGGTTGTGTGTGTGTTAAGAGAGGTAACATATTGCATGCTATAGATTTATTTCATAGCTTTTAAAGTGAGACGATGTTGCCACCCACAGCCTCAGGCTTGTTGTATATCTGCTTTTCTTTTTAGTTTGTATCTTTGCCAGGTGAACAACGGGTTGGACGGGACCACCACACAGCTTTGGGTCATCGCAAGGCTTCACCAGCCTGCAACATGTCGCAATGAGGCGTAAATCCTCTAATGCTAAAATTAATGAAAAGCATGTACACTTTGTAGTTTGTTCTTTTACAATATTGTTCAGATATCTGTTAATTGAGGGTAAAAGTGCATTAGTTTTTTCGACATAGGTACGTTTTTTTTTAAAATATATATATATATATATTTTCTTCTTTCACTAGATATTACTATTTACCGGTAAAGGTATAGGCCAAACTTTCATTAAAGGGATAGTTCACCCAACAATTAAAATTCTGTCATTATTTTCTCTTCCTCATGTTGTTGAATTTCTTTTTTCTTATGAATTTTTTTATGAATTTCTTTTTTCTAATAAACACAAAAGAAGATATTTTCATAAATGATGGTAAGCACACCTGATTGTAACCATTGACTTACATAGTAGGAAAACAAATATTATGAAAGTATTGTGATAAATGATGGTAAGCACACAGCTGATTGTAACCATTGACTTCCATAGTAGGAAAACAAATGTTATGAAAGTATTTTGATAAATGATGGTAAGCACACAGTTGACAAGGCACTCATTAAATTCCATCATATTTGTTTTTCCTACTATGGAAGTCAATGGTTACAATCAGCCTACCATCATTTATCAAAATATCTTATTTTGTGTTCATCAGAAAAAATTAATTCATACATTGGAAAAACATGAGGATGAGAAAACGCTTGCATTTTTATTTTTGGGTGAACTATCCTTTTAATGTGAATGCGAGTATATCAGTTGTAACTTTCTGGCCATCAATAGCTAGTTTTATGTGCATTTTGGGAAATTGCATAAAAACTTTGGATAAAAATGTCAAAATGTGCATTGATAAAAAACATGCGCTCAGTTAAGTTGGATAAAGTTTTTATCCGATAAGAAGATATGCACATTAACTACTTTGATGCCCATCAAAAAGGTCATGTGACTTGCATTTTGTTATTCTGTTCTTACCGATTCAATGGATGGATGGTTTTATTAGGAAACGTTTTAAATGAAATTTTCCATAGTAAGCATCTTTGAAAGGAAACCTTAACATTCTTAAAATGTGTGTAAAATGTTTAAAAATAATAATTTTAATGTGCATTTATTTAGTTTCTTTAGTTTAGCAAGGCCTATTTGAATACATAGCATTTTTATGTCATGAGGGATTTTCCTGTGGCAGTATCATGAAATTATTCTAGTAAAAACTTTGTTGTCACAAACCTGTAAACATTGTTCTGATGAACACAAAGCAAGATATTTTGCGAAATTTCTGTAACCATGAGCCCCATTCACTTACAAAGTAGGAATAAAGAATACTATGGAAGTGAATTGGACTCATGAACCCAACATGATCTCACAAAGTTCAATGGTATAGTCACAGAATATTTTGCTCATTTATCCATGTCATTGTCACGGGTAATTTTTCCATGTCCGTACCACGGACTTTCTTTTCTGTGTCAGTTTCATGTATTGGTTACTCAATTGTTTTTCCTACTCATAAACCATTTTCGCGTGGGTTTGAGGTTAGATTTGGGGTTTGGGTTAGGATGTCACTATAACTATTAGTTTATACTATTTTTTTTCCTGATTTTTAAACAATTGTCTCCTGACGTTAGGGTTGGAGTTGGGTTAAGATGTCATTTTATATTACATAAAGTTGTTCTAACCCCAAACCCACACGAAAATGTTAAGAAAATAGGAAAAACTATTGAGTAACCAATATGTGAAACTGCCACGGAAAAGAAAGTCCGTGGTACGGACATGGAAAAATGCGTAGATCCGTGACAATGACACGGATAAATGAGCAAAATATTCCGTGACTATAACACGGAAATTCGTGAGATATGCACATTAATTACTTTGATGCTTACACATTGATCCACATCAAAAAGGTCATGATCAGTTTATAATTTTGTTCTCACCGATTTAATGGATGGTTTATTAGCGAATGTTTTAAATGAAACAAAATAAATACCATTTGAATAAATAGCATAGTAATGTCATGAGGAATTTTCCTGTGGCAGTATCCTGCAATTATTCTAGTTAAAAATGTGACCCTGGATCACAAAACCAGTCATAAGTGCCATTTTTTTTATTAAGTAATTTTAATAGCTTTTCATTGATGTGTAGTTTGTTAGTAAAGGGCAATATTTGGTCGAGATACAACTATTTGGAAATCTCAGGGTTGTGCAAATGAAGTCCTTAGCACTGCATTCACTTAAATGTACGGTAGGAAATATACAAAATATCTTCATGCAACGTAATCTTAATAATATTTGGCATAAAAGAAAAATTGATAATTTTGACCCATACAATGCATTTTTGGCTATTGCTACAAATATACCTGTGTTACTTAGGACTGGTTTTGTGGTACAAGGTCACAAATGGTGTGGCTTTAAAATATGCAGTCACTTTTTAGTCCTTACAGGATCCGAAAGGCACACTTGCTTAATTTGACTTTAAACTTTTCTTTTCAGCATAATAACTTAACTAAAAATGGGCTCTACAACATGACTGGCACACCTGTTGAAAGGATAACTTAATGTAAAATCATTCAGAGAGAGAGAGACTACAATTTCAAAGATACACAAATAGATTGATAATTGGGAGCAAACTCATTCTAATCTTTTATCCTAATGTAATGTTTGGCCTTGGATTTGGTGTCTGTTTATTTAATCCGTTTCATCTTAACCTCATCAAACAGGTCATTGCTGTTTTTTGCAGGAGGACAGTCCCTGGCAGCGAGACACCGCTTCCCTCCCTGTCCTGGCAGCTATATAGTCCACAATAGCAGCTGTGACTCGCCTCCAGGAGAAAGTGCTCGTCTAACCACACATGACCACGTAAGACCGAATTAAAACCATGCCAAATACAGAGGACACGTTTAGAGGACACTGAGTTTCCTTTAGGGTAGACATTTGGTTTTAGCATCTTTTTTTTTAATTTAGTGGATGTTATTTGTTAATCTATGACTTTCAGGTTGGTTGGTTCTGAGTGCTGGATTCAGTGGATTACACTGATTTGGCAGATTTTACTGAGAGTATTAGTATAGCTTTACATCACCTGAATCGGATTTAAATTAAAATGCCAAAAGCTTGCTTGTGTAAACCAGACACAATAATATAGAACTGAAATGGTTATAATATTATTCTACAAAATTGGATTTGTATTGGATTGGATTTAATTATTTACTCTTGCAATAGAAAATATACAGAAATGTTAATTTTAAACAAGATTTATTAACTTTCTTTTCGTTGACAGTAATAGCGATGTAATGGTAATGAATTGCACCAGGCACATAGCAATAACCTTTATGTACAAGGAAAAGTGTTCGTGTTGATGTGCTTAGTAATAAATATTATTTAACAGCACTATTTTAGTTCATTTAGCATCTGGATAAACTTTGCAAGGGGTTAGTCAATAAGAAATAATGATATCTAGTGTTTAATAATGATAAGCTTTATGGGACTTGGGTTGAATTTTTCTCTGAAATTCAGTGCGATAAGCAAAGATACAATTCTCAGAAGCGGCTAGAATTGGCTGAAAAGCTGTTGTGGCCCTAGGCAAAGCATTTAGCAGCGGGTTACTAGAGGTAAACCGTCTCTGTAAATTGCTCTGGATAAAAATTATCTACTGAACAAATAACCGCTGAACATAAATCAATGCAGCCTTAGAGAAATTCTGTATTCACAACCCAAAGGCAAACATCAATAGAGCAAGTGCAGTTCATTTAAACGAGGCTCTTTGCCAAATGCCACAACAAATTGGCAAGTTTATGCATTTTATATAAACACTAAAGGAGAGTCTGAAATGAATATCAATATAAAGTTCAATTCATGTTGAAATTCTGTTGTGTAAAACCATGAACAGGTTTGGATAATTAAATTGAACTGTAAACATTTTAATGTTGTGGTTAACTTCCCTATTTTATCGGGTGTTTTAAACAAATCTTGTTTTGAACAAGATGATTTTCCTCTGTTCATTTGAATAGAAAATAAGCTGTATAAAGTTATTGGTAGCTATTTAATTTAAAGGTGCCAAAAAATGCATTGATACAATGGGCCCTATTTTAACGATCTGAAACGCAAGTGCGAAGCGCAAAGCGAAAGTGACTTTGTGGGCGGATCTTGGGCGCTGTTGCTATATTTTCCCGGTGGGAGAAATAACTCTTGCGCCAGGCGCAAATCAATAAGCGGTTGGTCTGAAGTAGGTTCATTATTCATAGGTGTGGTTTGGGCGTAACGTCAAATAAACCAATCAGAACGTCATCCAACATTCCCTTTAAACGCAAGTGCGCAAGTTCCATGGCGGGTTGCTATTATTATGACGGATTTACCTGGCGCACACCAGGAGTGGTTCACAGCCGAGGAGACCGACGTTCTTGTAAGAGCAGTCAAAGACAGAGAAGTTGTTTTGTATGGGGATGGGAGAAACCCGCCCAAATCAGCGTAGGTTAAACAGGCGTGAGAGGAAATAGCCACAATTGTCTTATCAGCTGGCATCCCCAGGACGTTGCGCCAAGCGCTACAATGATGTCAGGAGACAGGGGAATCCCAAGCTTGCCAGCATAAATCGGGCACGCCGTGTAACGGGAGGTGGATCTGCCTCCACACATGACCTGACGCCAGCAGAGGACATCGCTGCGTCCACCCTCACCGCTGAAAGTGTTGAAGGTGGTTTGGGGGCTTTGAAATCGGACCCAAGAAACGCAAGCAGTCCAACCCCAAAGTGCACTTACAAATCCAGTTCACATACATTAAGGTTTCTTATGAAAACATTTTAATTATTATTTACATGAAATAAACGTAATACAGCCACACAACAAAGTTATGAAAATATTTTAATCGTTATTTGCATGAGAATTTTTTAACGCAGCCACAAAATAAATAAAAACTATCACCACAATGCTCACCATAATGATTTCCCTTATCTCATGTGTTAATATTTTTTATTGTAACAATTTATGATTTGCAATAATAACTGTTGCATCTGTGTAGATTAGATAAGCAAAGTGTGTGCGCGTTGTGCACGCTATACATTATGATCAAGCATGTGCCCTTAAAATAGCATAATGAACAACGCGCAACTCCCCACTGACTTTAGACTAGTTTTTTTTTTGGTCAGTGGCGCAATTGTTTTTTGAAACTGGAAAATAGCATCAGGGATGGTTTGCACCGGAACACGCCTCCTTTTTTGCTCCGAACCGCCCAGGGAGCGCAAGTTCATTCCCTAGTTTGCCGACGTGCGTCTGTGGAGGGAAAAACCCGCTGTGCGCCGGTGCAAAATACAAATGATACATGCGTCACTGACAAACTCAATTGCGCTGGGTGCAAGATAGGGCCCAATATGTTAAATTGTACTTTGATACCTACATAAAAGGTGTGACTTCAAAAGTGATCCAGAAACAGTTTTACATGTCCATTTACAACCCTAGGATTCGTCCCCAGAATGAAATGGTCTATTATTACCTTATTTTAAACGGTCATGAATAATAAAATTGAGCTCTACTCTGATTGGCTGTTTCTCAGAGCAGCTCTTACAGTACCTCTGTATGTGCAAACATACCTTATATTTAAGCCTGTATCAGACAAAGATACAGATTTTGAGGAATAATCAATTATTCAGAAATTGGAAATTGACTTTTCTGATTGTAAGTTTGTGTTTTTTTTTTTGTATGAACCCGCAAAAAGTAACTGTAACGTCAATTGAACTTCAGCCTAAATGCTAGCATATAGCATAAACTAGCAAATAGTTCTAACTTGGCAGTGACAACTTTGTTTTAAGCATTGTAACAACATTGTAATTAAAGGGACACTCCACTTTTTTTGAAAATATGCTAATTTTCCAGCTCCCCTAGAGTTAAACATTTGATTTTTACCATTTTGGAATCCATTCAGCTGATCTCCAGGTCTGGCGGTACTACTTTAGCATAGCTTAGCATAATTAATTGAATCTGATTAAACCATTAGCATCACGCTAAAAATAACCAAAGAAAACTTGACTCTTCTGTAGTTAAATTGTGAACTAGAATGACATAAAATTAAAAGTTGTTATTTTCTTGGCTGATATGGCTAGGATGTTTACTCTCATTCTGGCGTAATAATCAAGGACTTTGCTGCTGTAACATGGCTGCAGGAGGTGCAATGAAATTATGCAGGGCCTGAAAATAGTCCCCTGCTATTGAAAGTTACTAAGGGGACCATTTTCGGCTGCTGCGCAATATCATGAGCATATATTTTTTTTTTTTTAAAGTGTTAATGTGTAATGCAATATTGGTGGTGTTCACCTAGATTGGCTTGTTTTTGCACAAGGTTTACATAAGGAGGAGAAAACATAACTCTTATTACTCATCTATGCTTACAGTTTTACATTCTGAGGCACCTTTAAAACAGAATCTACTGCCAGTTTACAAACCATTGACTTTACCTCCAAAGTTTTTTTTTTAGAACAGCAATGGGAATATTATTTCAAACATGGAATCTATTAAAATGCACCAGGCATTTGAGTTTTCAAGTATTCCTGTAGCTCGATAGGTTGCGACACGGGTCATTATTTGAATCCTAGTGAATACACATACTAAAATCTAGGAAAGAAATTTATACACCGTTAAAGGGATACTTTACCCAAAAATGAAAATTCTGTCTTTTTTCAACCTCAAGTTGTTCCAAACCTGTATACATTTCTTTGTTCGGCTAAACGGAGAAGCATATTTGTAATGAGACAGAAAGCAGGTGCACCATTGACCTTCATACTGTAGTAGGATGAAAAATGTATACACGTTTTGATCAACTTCAGGTGAAGGGAAATTATGACAAAATTTTAATTTGGCGCTAATCTATCCCTTTAATGCACTTTAAAGCTTGATTTAGTTCCATGTAGGACCTACGCAGTAGCCTCTATGCCGCAGGTTGCGCATTAGTTTTCATTTATACTTATGTGTCGTTGTTCGTGTCAACATGCGATTACATGCAGATTGCTAGTAGGCAATGTCCACAGGCATGTTACAGTATTAAAGCAAAAGCCAAAGAAGCAGCAGCTTGTTGTGTATGTTGTTGGAGAAGCATCTGCAGTAATGGAGGTAAATAGACCGCGACTTCTGCTGCAACATGATTTGTTAAATATAGCTCCTCGAGCGGAAATGCGTATGAGGTAATGCAACACGGTACATGGTGGGAGGAGTACTAGCAGACAAATCACAGCGCTTGTGATCCACGTAGATCTGACGCATTGTTCAATTTTTGGAGAGGTGCGCGTCGAGCTACGCACAGCCTACGGTATAACTACATAGAAAGTCCTATGCAGAAGTAATTCACCTTTAAGTCACTTTGAATAAAAGTGCCTTCCACATGTGTAAATAATTTTTTGACAGAAATCACATGTGTACAGTACAAATAGTCTTTGGATATAACAACTAATTTATTAGATATTAATGCAATAATACAGTAAATGTACTGTAGATATAAAGTAAATTGTGTTATTTCCGTGCCATAGGAGGCACCAAAATAGATCTGGCAAAAAAAGTCCTCTTCTATAACACTCCTCTGTTTGCTGTTGGTCAGCAAACAAATATTCCCACCATATTGGATAAACCAGAAGTGCAACTGAGCCACATTGTTTACAATATTCAAGAATTTAATCTGTGAATGGTTTAGTTGTTCTTGTTACACATCACCTCTAAGCCATTTCATACATTATAAATGGATCATACTTTGGCAGCAGCTGTATCGAGTAATTCAACTCGCCCTCTCTGTAGCAGCTATGCACTCTTTCAAAGGAAATGTGAACACAGAAATGAGCTGATGGTGCTGGTATTCGGTGACATTTCTTCTGTGTTCACAGATAAAGTGCTTGAAATATGTCTCTTGCAGAGAGGCTGGACTCTATCCAAGCTCGTGAGGGAACTCAGCTCCAGGAATCACACTTATTATTTGCTTCTTCCAGAGAACCAAAACAATTCCCTCCCCGTCTCTTTCCATCTGTATTATTGAGAGTAATACAGTTTCTTCTAGTAACCTTTTAATCAAAAGGCCTGTTGTTGCTATCAAATTGAAAACAGTTTTTGGTTAAACATTAAAGAATTGTAAAAGTAAAGAAAAAGGCTACCTATTCCGTTAGGGGGCGTGCACACCAAGGAGTTTACGCGGGCCGTTAGCGTATGTTTTTAATTGTTTTCAATGGAAGTGCCGTGCTTTTCAAAAATGGCAGCAGCTGGCGGGTTTTTTCCGTGCTGCCCTCCGTTTTTACAATGCTCAGCGATAACTTTGGAAAACGCTCCGCTAGTCATTGTCACTTTTCACTCAGCCATCCAATCCCAGTGGAGGAGGGGCGGGACAAATATTACAACAACAAACCGGCGCATCGTTCAACGACTGATAAACAAAGCAGAAGTATAATAGCAAACAAAGCACTTATCTGAAAAAAACGCTGGCAAACGCCCACATTAGCGTACACCTGCCGTTTTCAACTGCGTTTTAACGGTTTGGTGTACATTAAATGCCCCCTTTATGCATATGAAACAGTGAACAGTATTCTATTTGTACATTTAAGCCACATTATAAAACGGTTAGTTCCAATCCTTGATTCTGATTGGTCAATAGCTGTGCTTAATTCACAATAAACACGGCTAAGACCGCTTCACCCAACGGTTCTATTTATCACTGCACCCTTAGCAACACCCTTAGCAACCACATATATCAGTTTGAGAACGATTTGTTGTTTTTATTTGAGCTTTGATGCATATTAAACATTGTAACTTTGTTGTTAACAGTCAGGAACTAGTTTTTTCTAGTTGCGTTTATTGAAAGTTAAAAAAAAAATTTTTTTACTTTAATATTGTGTGGTAACCGTTTTATAAAAGCAATAAGGTACTTGAGGCAAGTGTGGTATCGTGAATAAGTAACGGCTGAAGGGTTTGCAGGCACGACGCAAAGCGGACAACGCCCTTCAGCCGCTACTTATTCACGATACAGCACAGCCTCTCGTACCTTATTGTTTCTTAAATGTACATTAAAAATAATAAATTTATTTACCTCAATGCATTTGCAAACAAATTTGTAGATTGTAGAGAAAAAAATCTATATTTTCTTCATATTTAGTTTGCTTTTTCATTTAAAATCTGTTTGTTTGCTTAACTTAAGGTTTACAAGACATTTACAAGTCATTACTGGCGGTGTTTGAGGCGATAACAACAAACTGTGCAAATCTCATCAGCCTGTTCCCTGTTTATGGCTCATAGCTTCTGTTTATTTTGACACAGACTCAATACATCTGCGTGAATGGAAAAATATTCATCATCCTCTTTTGTATTGTATTGCGTTACATGGTGTTCCATTCATTGTGTTTAACATCTGTTTTTCCTTATGTGATCTTTAACATATCAGGATTTGGCCATTCAGTTTATAATTAGGGGTCAAGCCCAAAATTTTGACAAAACACGTGATCCACATGGTTCACATGACGCAACAAACACATATTTTGAAAACACAAGCAACACACATGACACTCCGAACACTTATTTTGAATTAGCGCCCCTCGGATGAGCAGACGCGAGTCGCCACTGGTATTACCCTATATTAAAAATATTAGCTATTAAAGGAGAGAGAGAGAGAGAGAGAGAGAGAGATATCTCTCCACAGTTAGAGATGTAAAGCAGAGACGAATCCTCACTAAATACAGACTCAGTGATCACAGTCTGGCAATAGAGAAAGGCCGACATAGACAAACATGGCTCCCAAAAGAAGAGCGAATCTGTGTCCATTGTGACAGTGGTGAGATCGAGACAGAGACACACTTTCTCCTTTACTGTGGTAAATATAAAGAGCTTAGAGAAAAACACTTTGACAAAATCTCAAAGCTCATACCAGAGTTTCATAGCTCTTCAGATTCAGATCAAATGAAGATGTTACTGGGGGAAGACAGACACCCATCAGCTGCTGCTAAATTCATTTATCAGTTACACACCATCAGAAATAATCCACAGCCCTGATCTTGTACAGTACTTTTATTTTACCTCTCATCTGCCCCCATAAATGTACATTTGTATACTTCATATGTTTATATTTCAAAGTCTACTTTATATTGTAAATATCCTCTGATTCTATTTTATTTTGCAGTAGTACTTCATCCATCACCCAGCACCTTAGCTTAATTGCACCTTAATGTTTGTTACTATTGTGTTATTGTATGTTTCTTGTTTTATGTATAATGCTTTGGCAATATTGTAAGTGACACAATCATGCCAATAAAGTTCTTTAAATTGAAAATTGAAATTGAGAGAGAAAGAGAGAGAGAGAGAGAGAGAGAGAGAGAGAGAGAGAGAGAGTTAGTTAGGGGGCAGGAGATTTGCAGAAAGGCATGTTATGACTGGCTAAGCAATCAAACACTCATTTGTGTGGGTGATTCACACTTTCTGTATTGTAAATATTGGGGTTAATTCCCGTGGTAAATGGCAGCTGCAAACCATCTGTACAATCGTTAATCACAGCCGGTAACTTGCCAAAGCATGGCCACTCGTCTTATTTAAATAGTGCTACCGAGCAAAAAAAACACACACACACTCGCTCTGAGTACTTCATCTCACATACACAATTTACTGTTTCTGGCAATCTCGGTCAGGCGCTGAGCCAACATTACTGGATGCTACAGCAAAAGCCGCACGCATTACTGGATAGATTTTTTTCTATTCAATGAAACTGTTTGTAAATAATGCTTGACACTCATTTTCTGCTGTGAAAATCATTTTCTGCAACCATTAATCCAAAAATTTGTGTTGTAGTTAAGACCACCTAAACTGAGACCAAGACTTTAAAGGGATGAGGGCAAGACCACTTCTTTAATCCATCTGAGAGGCTGTTTACACTTGGCATTAACATGCGTTTACATCGATCGGATCACAAGTGGACGAGAGAGACACATTACGTTTACACCTGGTATTTAAATCCGTCTCTTTTGTCCACTTTCGACCGCATCTGTCCTGAATACTGTGAGGGGGTGGTCTGTGAGACGGTGGGCGAGTCTCTCTGCTGTCATTCAAACCCGAGCGGGAGTAATTATGAGTTTATATGGACGCAAACTAATATTATGTTGGAGTCCACTGCTTGTTTAGCAAGTATACATGCTACATAGTGTTTTGTGCGTTTATATGTTGGAGCTTTCTCTGAATTTTCAGCGCAATTGATGAAATAGGATCGCGCAACTTTCACACGCTTTCAAAACGAAACTACGGAGATCAGCCGCTTTAGTTGTATCAATGAAAGGCTAAAAATAGCGCTGTTCACCGTATGTTTACGCCAGAAGTCAAAAAAAGACGTAAAACTTGTGTTTAATACCTCAGATTAGATAAATGGGTGGAGAGAAGGCGGTCGCGTGTGGGGGTTCGAACGCATTCAACCACATATGCGTTCCGCAACTCCAAAGCGATCCGATCGAAAGTGGTTTCGACTACCTCTGAATGTGGTTGAAAGTGGTCGAAAGTGGACGAGCTCAAAACGTTTTGAACACCGTTTACACCTGGCATTAACGTCGTCCACTTGTGATCCGATCGACGAAAACGCATGTTAATGCCAAGTGTAAACAGCCTCTGAAAGATCCACCCTAATGCTGGATTCACACCAAACACGGTAGAGGCCAGGTCCGGGGTGGGTAATCGGAAGAACCGGGAGAATGGGTGGGCCGCGTAACTTTTGTTTCAGTCGAGTTTTTTGTTTTTTACATTTGTCACGTTAGTGAGTCTATCTTCTCTTAAATAACACTACACATGTTCGGCATTCTGATACCGCAGCGCGCAGCCTCTGCATGGGCTGTACCATGTGAGCATAGACTGTAAAAAAAGATGGACGACGCCTGTTCGCTCTCTTCCATTGGTGAAAAGTGAAGCCGCCAGTGTCCCGATATGGCGCTGACATCTTGGGTCTTGAGTCTGCGCAGTAGCGATTTCGGGACCAGTCATGCGCAGTAGTGAGCAGGAAGGGAAGCCGCGAAGTCAAAACCCTGCCCTCGCTCTCGTAGAATGCGCATATCACACGATATCACAGCTGTCAATCATGACGTGACACCACCGTTTTAATATCATTAAATAACTAACTAAACACAAACCTATTTTAAAAACAAACATTTGAATTTACATCAGCGTGATAAAAACTACAGTAAATGACAGAAACCAGCTTCGGAAAAAAGATAATTGAAGTGTAATTAATTTTTTTAGTTGGTCTCAAGTCCCATTGAATAACATGGGAAGGTGGGGTTTATGACCTATACTGGGACCAGTCACTGGGGGGCGATCGAGACGTTTTGGCTTCACTTTTCAGGGCTTGTGCGGCACGCTTGCATGTGAGCGAGTTCTCCCCTTTTATCCTATAGAGTTGGTTGGGTCCATAGCGCGTCTTTTCCAAAAAAATTCTCAGGTAGGCTAATATGCTGGTGCCTACCGATAGCTGGGCCGGCCCTACCGATACGTTAGGGAGGATGGGTTCTTTGGAAGAGGCCAGGAGGGGCTAAAAAAGGCATTAGAGGAGGATGCTGCCAAATGTGCCAAGCTTAACGATTTATTTTCAAGAGGACAAACACAAGTGCCAACAGGTAAAGAATCATAGGCCTATGATTAGCATTAGCAACATAATTATTAGGCTTATACCATTGTCAACTTATTCACAAGCAAAATATAAAATTTATAAAAAGCCTTTTGTGTATCAACCAATACATGGCGATTTATAGCCTTTGCAAATATTATTATTTCATTTTTATTCAACCTTTACATTATTGGTTGAACCATGGTAATGATAAAAACTAAACACAATAGTAAGAGCTGAACTGTTGCTTTATTTATCCAATTTGGAAAAAGTGCTAATTTGGAATTATACCATGGAAAAAGTGTGCCGGTCTTGGGCCTGAAACTCTCGGGCTGAAAAGTTGCCCCACTCCGGCCCTGGTAGAGGCGGCAAAAACGTGCTATTCACACGTAGTAGGACGTTTGAACATTTTGAGTTGACTTGCTTCATATACGCATAAAAGCCGCGAGTGAAATTCTAGTCATTTGAGACATTCACACAAAATTCACATCATGGGAGGGGCTTCTGTGACTCCGCTACTTCCTGTAATCACGTCACTACTAGTGCAAGCTCCTGATTGGTTAACGCTGCACAACTTTCTGCCAAAGTTCAGATTTGTCAACTCGCACGTTTCCCACAGCAACGCTCAATTTGCATGTCATTCACGCGTCTACACTCTTAGAACAAATGTGTTAAAAACAACACATTAGTGTTGATTCTGGGACAACACACTAAATTCACCCATTTCTGTGTTATTATTGAAACACCACATTTTGTGTTACTTTTAACACAACGTGTGTGATATTTTAACACAAAATGACACGTAATGTGTTAAAAGCTTAACGCACAAAGATGTGTAAAAAATTAACACATCCTTTCTAAAGGGCGATTTATAGTCGTGCGTAGGTCCTACGGCGTAGCCGCGACGGCGTAGGTTCCGGGTCGGTTTTCATTTATACTTTTGCGTCGCCGTCCGCGTCGACGTGCAAACACACGCGAAACCGCTGGTTGGCAGTAATCACGCGTGTAACCACAGTAGCAGCAGAAGTCATCACAGAAGAAGAAGCTAAGCAAGTCAACCCACAAACGAAGAAGAAATAGCAACTTGTTGTGTATAATTTGAGAAGACCAGCAATGATGGAAGTAAATAAACAGCGACTTATGTTGCAGTTTGAGTTAAATCACTCCTCAACATGGCTCATCTTTGTTTTCACCGTCTCAAACGGAAATACCTATGACGCAGTTTTTTTTACCTGACGGGAGGGGTTCTGGTGGACCAATCAAAGCGCTTGCGGTCCGCGTAGAGTCGACACGCTGTTAGAAATTTTGTGAGGTGCGCGTCAGGCTACGCAGAGCTAAGCACAGGCTACGGATAGCCTACGCCGTAGGACCTACGCACGACTATAAATCGCCCTTAAGAGTGCAGTTTGCACGAATGACGTGCAAATTGAGCATTGCTGCGTCTACCGCACCGCACTAAACGTGCCGTGAAACCTCCAGACGCGCATAAACGCGTCTTTACATTGACTTAACATTAAAATTACTCGCGGTTGGCTCCTCTATACCACAGCTGGTGTGAATGCAGCATAATAACCCTACGGCTAAAGTCTAAGGTCAAATAAAATAAAAGTTGCACCTGATTCTGAATAAATATCTTTGTATATGTATCTAATTAAACAATATAAGATTTTTATTTTAAATTGTGCAACTACTCATGTAACAGTCTTTAAAAAGGGAAAACATGGAAGTGTTTGGTGGCTTCTAAATTCATCCCTGTTTGGATCCTAAGGAATGAATGGGGCTAGGCTAAATGCTAACGCATTCACTAGGCACTGTGCAAAGATAACGTGCACGCATTGAAAAAAGACAGATATTTATTAATTTGTCGTTTGTAAGTTGAAGTAAAAACATAGTAAAATATTAAAACGGTGGTGTTTTCCTTTAAGTTCGTTTTTAACACTGTGCCATAACCTTGAACAATCAGAGAAAACCTGATAACTTATCTGCCGGAGTAAATTGTAAACCCCCTCATTTCCTCATAAGATCATAGTGCCAGTACTGCCGTATTACGGGCTTAAAGATTATTGATTCAAATGAGGTCCTGTGACTGATGTGTCTGCATCAAAATCTAGCAGGTCAGCATTCTTGTAAAACTCAGTTTTCTCTATAATTCATGAATCTTACATTTCACGTCGATCTTATCGTGTGGCTGGCTTCCAGGAAGGCAGGGGAGTTCAAATGGCTGCTGATAAACACTCTGCATGCTGATCGCACCATATAACTCATACAGTATATAAACACTTGTGTATTTGTGTGCATGCATTAACCTTAGCGTTAGATCCGTTTCATAGTGCATGTATATGCAGGGTTCAAAAGAAAATAGATGTTCTGTTCCTGTCTAACTGAGCTTTTCTTGACCAGAACAAGCTTTCATGTGGACCGGGCTTAATAGTCTGGCTACATGACACTGTGGTAAATATTTCTCTAAAATCACTTAAGTCATGTACAAACACATACTATACAGGCCCCTCGGGTACCCAAAGCTTTGAAACACAACCCATATGGATTACACATCCTTTGGCTCTGGTTCTCAAGCAGCAAGTGTCACGTGTCAGACTCTTGACCTGCGATCTGTAGCTCGTGAGGTGTCATCTGTTATTTCCTGTGATTTGCCTCTGTGCTTTAACAGCGTCTTACAAACACCACTGCTCCTCACACTTTTATTTTACAGGTCCGAGTTTTGTGCACTTCGGGAGCTTCTCGATTTGCAGACACAGAGTGTTGAGGTGCCAGTTTCCATGACTCCCCTGCAGAATGTCAGAAATGCTCCAGTGATGAGCTTCAGTGATCATGACAGTCTGGTGGGTTTGGTCTGGTATTATTGTAACTTCCTGTGGCTAACCGCAAAGCCGCGGGTGTGCAAACACAGACACACAAACAATCACACACCTGAGATGTTTTTGTTTCCTGAGAGCTGATGTTAGAAACCTGGCAGGTTGTGTGAATATACTCTACATGGCCAAAAACATGCAAACACTTGAGAATAACACCAATATGTTCTTGTTGAATTTGTGGCGTTAGAAATGTGGTTCTCTTTTTGACACCTTTATTCTTTTGTAGAGACTTGCAGATATTGGAACATGGCTGTGGGGATTTGCTCTCATTCAGACACGAGAGCATCAGTGAGGTCAGGTGCTTAACTCTTTCCCCGCCAGCATTTTAAAACGTTGCCAGACAGCGCCAGAATTTATTATGATTTTCACAAAAGTTTAATGACTTCCAGAAAAATCTCTTCTTTAAATATATAAACATAATATATCGAATAAAATAACAGATCCTCTGCTTTTAAACAACAACAACAAAAAAAACATTTAATTCCATCTTCATTTGTTTTTTATTACCTCTCAAATATGGGTAGGTTTCTACAAAAATACAAAATTTTGAATAAAAATGTAAGATTGCATTTTTGTAAAGGGCTTTTGTCAGAGATGAGATTGAGGTCAGAGCCGATGGTGTAGTAGACAGTGCACTGACATATGATACAAAACGCACTTCCGGCGACCTGAGTTCGAATCCCGGCTCGAGGTCCTTTGCTGATCCCATACCCCTCTCTCCACCCAGTACTTTCCTGTCGTCTCTCAATTACTTACTGTCTATCAATGAAAGGCAAAATGGCCCCAAAAAAATGTAAAAAGAGAATCAGAATCAAGATCCAAACATATGCAGAGTATTTAATGCTTTTGGATCTGTATATGCTATAGTGTTTTATGGAGGTCGACCGATTTATCGGCCGGCCGATTAATTGGCCGATTTTTGGCATATTTTAAATAATCGGCTTTGGCTGATTTTGCTGCAAAATCAGTCCGATTAATAGGCAGGCGCATCTACGGGCACCTAAGCGCTGTTGTAGAACTCGTGACGCTGCCTCTTGCTGCAAGCAGATCGCTCCTGTCCCGTGTGTGTGCAGCCATGCCTTGTTCACAAACAGCTTTAGTAAACGATGGTGGGATCGCGCAAATTAAGCAGCCAGTACAACAGCGCGACGGGCTTATGTCTCGCGGTGCACTGTCCGTGCAAAGATTAGGCTAATTTCATGTGATTTAATGAGTGATGATGATCTTTGTTTGCGTGACAGAGAGAGCAGAGCAGCGCGCGCACGCACGCTTTCTGTCTTAAACTGTCTCCCTGCTTTTATTACTCAAAACAAAACTGACTCGATGGCGAAAGGTCGGAAGACCAAATCATATCCACTGAGGAAATGTTTTTCGTGTTGTTACAGTAAGACTTTGTTTACAGTTTTGCGCTGCTCAGCCTGGATTAGAACACAGCCCGTCCGATTCCCGAACTGACTCCTTTGAACGGATTTGTTTGAATGAACGGTTGAAACAACAGATCTGTCCCAACACTAAACTCACAAGACGTCACTGTCAGCACAATCAGTCACTTGTAGCGCCACAGAAATGAGAATGTAAATGTTATTTAGGGCAAATCTTTTTATATACAGTCTCAACTAAAAAACATTGACATTTACATTTACATTTTACATTTAGTCATTTAGCAGACGCTTTTGTCCAAAGCGACTTACAAGTGAGGTAAACAATAGAAGCAATTATGGCAACATAAGAACAGCAATACATAAGTACACTGGAAATAGTCTCATCAAGTCCAACACAATATACATAGCCATGGGTATGTTAGTAGTGTTTTTTTTGTTTTGTTTTTTTTTTAGATAAAGAGGAAGGTAGATAGAGAAAGAGATAAAGAGAAGGGTAACTAAATAAAGATAGTAAATCTGTAATTAGGAAGTTAGGTAATGGTGGAAGAGATGGGTTTTTAGCAGAGTCCTAAAGACAGCTACAGTGTCAGCTGATCGTGTCACGACCGGCAGATCATTCCACAGTTGTGGGACAGTTCCTGAGAAGTTACGCGTTAGTGTTTTCTTCCCTTTTTGAGATGGTACCACAAGTCGTCGCTCGGTGGCAGAGCGCAGTGATCGAGAGGGTACATAAGGCTCTATAAGCAAGTGAAGGTAAGGGGGTGCTGACCCAGTGGTGGTTTTAAAGGCCAGGAGCAGAGCCTTAAATTTGATGCGGGCTGCTATAGGAAGCCAGTGTAACTTGACAAAGAGAGGAGTGACGTGCGCCCTCTTTGGCTCATTGAAGACCACTCTTGCCGCTGCGCTCTGAATCATCTGTAAGGGTTTGGTCGTGCAGGCTGGAAGTCCTGCCAGTAGCGCATTGCAGTAGTCCAGCCTGGACAGGACAAGAGCTTGGACCAGGACCTGCGTAGCATGCTCATCTAGGAAAGGTCTAATTTTCCTAATATTGTAGAGGATGAATCTACAAGAGCGAGCGGTGCTGGCAACATGCTCCGTGAAGCTAAGCCGATCATCAATGACCACTCCCAGGTTTTTGGCCGTCTTGGAAGGCGTGATGGTCGAGGAACCTAGCTGAATGGAAAAGTTGTGCTGAATCTTTGGTTCAGATGATATGACAAGCAGTTCTGTCTTCACAAGGTTAAGCTGGAGATGGTGATCCTTCATCCAGAGTGAGATGTCCCTCAGGCATGCCGAGATGCGGGCAGAAACCGTAGGATCATCAGGGTGGAACGACAAGTGGAGTTGAGTGTCATCTGCATAGCAGTGGTAGGAAAAGCCATGTTTCCGAATGACAGAGCCCAGGGATGTCATGTATATCGAAAAGAGCAGTGGTCCAAGCACAGAGCCTTGAGGGACCCCGGTATCTAGACGTTGGGGTTCGGAGACGTCACCTCTCCAGGATACCCGAAATGACCTATCTGAGAGGTACGACTTGAACCATAGAAGCGCTGTGTCAGTGACACCCATAGACATGAGAGTCGACAGGAGGATGCGGTGATTGACCGTGTCAAAAGCTGCAGATAGATCCAGTAAGATCAGCACAGATGATTTGGAGGCTGCCCTTGCCTGCCTTAGGGCCTCAATGACTGAGAGCAGCGCAGTCTCAGTGGAGTGACCACTTTTGAATCCAGACTGATTGCTATCCAGGAGGTTATTTTGTGTGAAGAAAGTGGAGAGCTGGTTGAACACAATGCGTTCAAGAGTCTTGGAAATGAAGGGAAGAAGAGAAACGGGTCTGTAGTTCTCTAGAATAGCAGGATTGAGAGTGGGTTTCTTCAGCAACGGGGTTATCAGGGCCTCTTTAAATGCTACAGGGAAGGTGCCAGTGGAAAGGGATGAATTGATAATGTGAGTGAGAGCAGGGATAACAGACGGAGAGATGGCCTGGAGGAGATGGGTGGGTATGGGATCTAGCGGGCAGGTAGTCGGATGATTAGAAGCCAAGACCTTGGAAACATCTGCTTCGGATAGGAGAGAGAAGGAGGGAAGGGAGCATGTCTCAGGGATTTGAGAATGCGCAAAAAGCGGCAGGCTCGGAGAACTGACTGCTAATAGTTTTCGTTTTCTTCACAAAGAAGGAAGCAAAATCATCAGCCGTTAAGGCCGGATGAAGGTGGAGGGGCAGGGGGACAAAGAAGGGTAGAGAAGGTCTTGAAGAGAGTGTGAGAGTCAGGTGAGTTGACATTTACTATGTTAACTTTATAATGAATAAATAATTTATCAGGTCTACCAAATAAGGATTTTATCCTACAAAGCAATAAAAGCCATGGTAAAAAACTGATCAAAAATGATGACAGCAGAGTGTCAGGTAATATCTGTGTTTGATAAATGCATGGTGCAGAGAAGGTTGTGAAACTCTTCAGAAAGACCAGTCATATTTTTTTTTAATACTTTGACTTAAGTATTTGTACTTTCTGCATAAAAGTACATTTTCATTTAATCGCATTTTATTAGTGTTTTTCTTTGGAAAACATACATTCCAAAACACATTATCATAATTTTTACTCCACTACATTTCATAATTTCAAGTTTTTGGTTTATATTTAATATTTAAGTACATTAAACATCTAGTATTTTTTGTACTTTTACTTACGTAAAAAAAAATTCGTACTTTTACTCAAGAAAGTAAAAGTACAAAATTTTTATGTAATTAGGCATTAAATCAATTTTAATATGCAATATATAGTGAATACACAGTATGATTCTATGCTTTAGAATGTTGTGAAAATTTTTTAGTAAAGAAAAGTTTTTTTTCCCCAAGACAAACACTCTGATAAAGCACAGATGCTTGGAAAATGTAACTAAAATACTATATTATACAAGGTATTATACACCTCTGCCCCCAACACTTATTCTAGCTTTATGGTTTAAAAAAGAAATATGCGACTAAAGGTTCTTCACAGTGAGCCATTAAGAACCATTTTTGTTTCCCCAAGAAACCCTTAAAATAACCTTTTTTTTTTACCTTTTTAAAGTTTTTCCCTACAAAGCACCTTGTGGATGTTAAAGGCTCTTTGTGAAACCATACATCTAAAAGGGGTTCTTTAATGGGATGAGCACCTTGCCAAAATGGTGTTGACCTGTGTGGTTCCATAAAGAACCTTCAACATCCACAGAACTTCTTTATTGCACAGGTTTTTTTGTAAGAGAAAAAATATTCTATAGACTATGAAAAAATTTAAACCTTTAAATAAAAAATGGTCTTTGGGGAACCAAAACTGGTTCTTCTATGCCATTGCTGCAAATGACCCATTTTAAAGCCAGCCAAGTTCTTCCACATTAGACTCATAAAATATTTCTTTACTACAGTTTGTGCACAGACAACACGTGAAGCTGAAACAGAAAAGGTTTGGTCCATTCTACTAGAAATGTTTGTCTAGGGAAATTGCAAGGCTGACTGATTTTATGTATCAGTAAAAGGTGTTGCTGAAATAGCCAAACATGTTGATTAGGAGGGGGTGTCCATATACTGTTCTGTACTTTGGGCCATGTAGTTTATGTTTATGGCTCTGGTAATGAATCTGCTCTCTTTACTTAAGACTGGGAAATGAGCAAGTGAGTTATAGACACACACTATCTCTCTTTCTCTCTCAATCACTCACTACTGAGACAGCACATAAACAAAAGCCTAATGGATAATTTGATCATTAATAAGCTGTTGGGAAAATCAACACTTGTTTTATGATGCTGACTCGCACTGCATCTCTCTCTCTTTCTCTCTGCAGATCAATGGTAGCTTCACCCTCTCCTTGAATGATCCATAATTGAGAGCCTTTAGCACTGTACAGGGGGATCGATGGGTCTCGCTAACAGCTCAGTAATGCTCACTAAATGTGGCGGCAGTGGACAGAGTTTGTCTTGAGGTGTGTCCAGTTTATAAGAGTTAGATTTCCATGGGTCATTAGTTACCGGTTGCTATGCCTGTAGGTGATTCAAACAGGCAAGGAGTCAATTAGCAAGGACACTGCTTCTCTTAATTAAACCAATACATTGTGCATGGATCAATGTAGCCACTCTCAGGGGTGGAGTTGTTTATATATGTATAGTTTTTCATTAAGTTTGCATCACACACATTGTCCCCAAAATGCTTTAAAGAGCACCTATTTCATTGCTAAAAAGCGTATTTGGTATTATACCATGTGTTTGTGTGGTTTATGGTTAAAAAAATAATTTTTTCCACCTAATGTAAATTTTTGTATCTCCACATTTCACTCTCTTCCTGAAACACATGGATTTGAAAAGCTCCGTGTCCCTGATTGGCCAGCTAATCTGTATGTTGTGATTGGCCTGAATACCTCTGATGCCAGCCGGAAACGTGACGCTCCTTACCATGTTTGAAAGATTCGCTCACAATGCAATGCTAACAGGAGTAAACTTCCAGGCTGAGTCCGAAGCAGGAGGAATTATGATAATGTCGGTCTACATCACCAATCCCAGGAAGTAAACTGTTGCCTACATCCGTGTGTTTGTTGCAGTCCAAGAAAATAGTTTTACGTTGGAGACGATAACTCGCGTCATCGTTTACTCTGGGGTTACTTTTGCATATCGTTAACATGTACTAATACACACTTACACACCAAAGGAAATGTAAAATCGTTAATTGGGCCATAGGTTCCCTTTAAGTGAATTTGTGCTTAATGGGTAGGACTTTTTATGTTTTAGTTTTTGTTCTATTGGCAGATTTTTAAATAAACTAGACTTATTTTCTTGGTCATTTTGCACATCAAGTACATCTTGATTTAAGAATTTTTAGATATTTGTACTAAGACAAGACAAAAATACTAACGTTACATTCACACGGGAAAAAAACATTAACGCTTGACGGAAGGCTTGTCTGAAGCGTGGCCAACAGCCAATCACACACTCCAAAAATATTGGCTTGTTTTAACCCAGGGCTGGGTAACTATTGGACAGAACACATATTGGATTCACATAACAATAACCCAGCAGTTGGGTAAAAACAACCCATTATTTGGGTCATTTTAACCCAGAAATGTGTCCTGTCCAAAAGTTACCCAGCCCTGGTTTAAAAAAAACCCAACATTTTGGCCGCTACACATGCTCCGTTCTTCCATAAACGTAATTGGCTGGCTTTGCCTAGGTTATTTGCATAAGGCGATCTGATTGGCTGACACATGCGTTGTTGCTTGAAAAATTGAGTAGTTTTCAACTTCTGCCACGAGCAACGACAGTGACACGACGCCGACGAATCCACAATTCAGTTCAGCAACGTTTGACGTCATTAAAAGTGAATGGGAAGCATTAAGGCTTACGCCACGTGTGAACGTACCATAAGTATGAAAGTCGTTTTTAGCAGTGTGGGGTGGTACATTTACATTTACATTTAGTCATTAAGCAGACGCTTTTGTCCAAAGCGACTTACAAGTGAGGTAAACAATAGAAGCAATTATGGCAACATAAGAACAGCAATACATAAGTGCACTGGAAATAGTCTCATCAAGTCCAACACAATATACATAGCCAAGGGTATGTTAGTATTTTTTTTTTTTTAGATAAAGAGGAAGGTAAATAGAGAAAGAGATAAAGAGAAGGTGACTAAATAAAGATAGTAAATCTGTAATTAGGAAGTTAGGTAATGATGGAAGAGATGGGTTTTTAGCCGAGTCTTAAAGACAGCTACAGTGTCAGCTGATCGTGTCACGACCGGCAGATCATTCCACAGTTGTGGGACAGTTCCTGAGAAGGTACGCGTTAGTGTTTTCTTCCCTTTTTGAGATGGTACCACAAGTCTTCGCTCGGTGGCAGAGCGCAGTGATCGAGAGGGTACATAAGGCTCTATAAGCAAGCGAAGGTAAGGTGGTGCTGACCCAGTGATGGTTTTAAAGGCCAGGAGCAGAGCCTTAAATTTGATGCGAGCTGCTATAGGAAGCCAGTGTAACTTGACAAAGAGAGGAGTGACGTGCGCCCTCTTTGGCTCATTGAAGACCACTCTTGCCGCTGCGTTCTGAATCATCTGTAGGGGTTTGGTCGTGCAGGCTGGAAGTCCTGCCAGTAGCGCATTGCAGTAGTCCAGCCTGGACAGGACAAGAGCTTGGACCAGGACCTGCGTAGCATGCTCATCTAGGAAAGGTCTAATTTTCCTAATATTGTAGAGGATGAATCTACAAGAGCGAGCGGTGCTGGCAACAAGCCGATCATCAATGACCACTCCCAGGTTTTTTGCCATCTTGGAAGGCGTGATGGTCGAGGAACCTAGCTGAATGGAAAAGTTGTGCTGAATCTTTGGTTCAGATGATATGACAAGCAGTTCTGTCTTCACAAGGTTAAGCTGGAGATGGTGATCCTTCATTCAGAGTGAGATGTCCCTCAGGCATGCCGAGATGCGGGCAGAAACCGTAGGATCATCAGGGTGGAACGACAAGTGGAGTTGAGTGTCGTCTGCATAGCAGTGGTAGGAAAAGCCATGTTTCCGAATGACAGAGCCCAGGGATGTCATGTATATCAAAAAGAGCAGCGGTCCAAGCATAGTGCCTTGAGGGACCCCGGTATCAAGACGTTGGGGTTCGGAGACGTCACCTCTCCAGGATACCCGAAATGACCTATCAGAGAGGTACGACTTGAACCATAGAAGCGCTGTGTCAGTGACACCCATAGACATGAGAGTCGACAGGAGGATGCGGTGATTGACCGTGTCAAAAGCTGCAGATAGACCTTTTCAAAAAGTACACTTTTATACCTAAAAGGTACATACTGGTACGTCAAAAGTACACATATGTACTAAAATGGTCAACTTTTGTTCCATCTTGTACCTTTTTCCTGAGGTTGTACAGCCAAAAATTGTTCTTCTGTGAGATCATGTAGCAACGCTTTTAAGAGTGCATGCCCAGATTTACATTAACATTTGTTCATTTAGCAGATGCTTTTATGCAAAGTGTCTTGCAAATTATAGAAGAGTCAACTTTTTATCTCAATTTCACTTGATTTGGCCCAGCCGTGTACAATATTAAACACATTTCTTTAGAGAAAATGAGGATAGAGTTACGCATGAGTGTTTTAAAGCAAAGCTTTTCATAAGAGACCCATGCAGCGAGTGACAGAAGTATTAAAGCTGAGCTGAATACAGTAACGCTGCCATGATGTACATTTGATCCTCGATAACAGAAACACAGTTTTAACTAAAAGAGGCCTTGGAGTGTCTGAGAGAGAGAGAGGGAGAGAGAGAGAAACAAAAAGACAGCAACACTGACAGAAAATGCCAGAATGAGGAACCCCACTGGGAGGACAGTCAGGGGCCATTCTCATCTCTGTTCCTTGAAAGCACAGCAGTATTCACACACCTCTGTCACATCTCTTTATTACAGCAGTATCTCCACTGCTTTGCACAGGATAGAAGGAAAACAGCCCTAAAGCCTGGCAGCTATACAGAAGATCAGAATTCCTCTTTGATTGAACAGCTGGAGACGGTCTAGAATGATTTTCCTTAGTTAAATTGAGAAAGGATTTCTTTACTGGACTATTGAGTTTGTGATTTAGGTTTTAAGTGAAGGGATTAAATCAGCTCATTTGAAAACTACCCTAACAAACATCTTGTTTTTTTCTACTGCATAAAATCCTTTGTGCAATGGAAAGGTTCTGTGGGTGTTCATAAAGGTTCTTTATGGAACCGTACTGCTGGGTTAATTTCAACCCGGCATTGGGTTAAAACAACCCAGCATTTCAAAATGTGTTGTTCCAATAATAACACAGAGATGTGTCTAGTTAAGAAAAGTTACACAAAATGTGTTGTTTTAACACATCCGTTTTTAAGAATGTATAGGTTAAATTACAACCCTACAGGTTGGGTTCGTCCTTTTTGAACCATTGCTGGGTTGAAAATAACCCTAAAAAAAAATACTGGGTCATTTTTAACCCAGTGTTGGGTCAAAAAGGGTCAAAGCCATCCATTGCGTTAAATGAACCCAGAAAATGTTTATACTTGACCCAAAAATGGGTTAAAACAACCCAGTGGAATTACAACCCAACAAGTTCGCCCCTTTTTTTGACTGATTGCTGCATTTTTAAGAGACCTTGGTTATTTCCAACCCAGTGTTGGCTACAAAAGGAACAAGCCCAGTTGGTCAGTAAAATTATCCCAGGAAAATTAAATTTTTTGAGCCAACAATGGGCTAAAACAACATTTTGTATCTTCTACAAAAAGATGAGTTATCTTTTTTCCAACCTAGCATTGGGACAAAAGGCGACAAACCCAGCCTTTGGAATAATTTTACCCTGAAAATGTTTATATTTGACTCAAAAACGCATCAGGATAAATTACAACCCAGTTGATTGGGTTTCATTCAATTTTGACCCAACACTGGGTTGAAAATAACCCAGCATTTTTAAGAGACGAGGGTTATTCCCAACTCAGTGTTGGGTCAAAAAGAGACAAACCCTGTTTGTTTGGGCCAACAATGGGCTAAAACAACATTTTGTATCCTCTAAAAATGTTGGGTTATTCTCAACCATTGGGAAAAAAAGCAACAAACCCAGCCTTTGGAATAATTTTTTACCCAGAAAATGTTTATATTTGACCGAAAAACTCAGCAGGTTATATTACAACCCAACAGGTTGGGTTTCAACCATTTTTGACCCAACGCTGGGTTGAAAATAAAAAAGGGGCAAACTCAGTTGTTTTTGTATCCTCTAAAAATGCTGGGTTATCTCATCCATTGGGACAAAAAGCGATAAACCCAGCCTTTGGAATAATTTAACCCAGAAAATTTTCATATTTGAGCCAAAAACTCAGCAGGTTAAATTACAACCCAACTGGTTGGGTTTTATCCAATTTTGACCCAACGCTGGGTTAAAAGTAACCCAGCATTTTTAAGAGACATGGGTTATTTCCAATTCTGCGTTGAGTCAAAAAGGAACAGACTCAGTTTTTGAGTAAAATGTAATTTTTGAGCCAACAATGGGCTAAAACAACATTTTGTATCCTCTAAAAATGATGGATTTTCTCAACCATTGAAACAAAAAACGACAAACCCGGCCTTTGGAATAATTAACCTAGAAAATGTTTATATTTGACCTAAAAACTGGTTGGGTTTTATCCAATTTTGACCCAACGCTGGGTTGAAAATAACCCAGCATTTTTAAGAGACTTGGGTTATTTCCAGCTCAGTGTTGGCCCAGTTGTTAAGTAAAATTATCCCAGGAAATTTCATTTTTGAGCCAACAATGGGCTAAAACAACATTTTGTATCCTCTTAAAATGCTGGGTTATTCTCAACTAAGCATTGGGACAAAAGAGTACAAACCCAGCCTTTGGAATAATTTAACCCAGAAAATGTTTATATTTCACCCAAAAACTCAGCAGGTTAAATTACAACCCAACTGGTTGGGTTTCATCCAATTTTGATCCAACGCTGGGTTGAAAATAACCCATAATTTTTAAGAGACCTGGGTTATTTCCAACTCAGCATTGGGTCAAAAATAGACAGACTCCGTTTTTGAGTAAAATTAAATGTCATTTTTGAGCCAACAATGGGCTAAAACAACATTTTGTATCTTCTACAATAAAGATGGGTTATTCTCAACCCAGCTTTGGGACATAAGGGGACAGACCCAGCCTTTGGAATAATAACCCAGCATTTTTTAGAGTGTACAACCTGACAAAGAACCTTTTAGGGACCTTTATTTTTAAGAGTTACCTTATTGCTTTCTAAATGTCGCCCCTCTGAGTTAATTTTCCTGTTTATGTGAATTTACATAATCACAATAATATATACACACAAAAAAGGTTTGGAAATGTCATGAAATTTATAAAACACCAGATAGCCTAATTTGTTTACCTGATCCTAAGAGCACTTGTGTGCTCTGCTTTAGTTTACCTGTTTGAATTTCTGTCTGGCTCTTAACTGCTTTTTTATATTCTACCTCACATATACACATATAAGACTATAAGGCATTGGCATTGTGTGTGTGTGTTTGTCTCATTGAATTGTGAATCGTGTGAGAGAATGTTGCTACTCCCTGTTCTTATGTTTTCTTAAGGAGCAATTACTGTATCAGAGGCGGTCTATAGAGAGGGGAAGGCATCATGTTTTGACACATACTCCTTAAACATCACCATGGATGAAATGCTTTAAGCATTAAATCATCAACCTTTGTGCCAACTCGGATTTCAGGCTCCAGCTTGCAGATTGTTATCTAGAAAAATACAAATGGTTATCACAGAAAGGTACTTCACAGTCTGTTCTGAGGATAACCATCTGTATGTTCTGTGGAATCAATCAAAAGCTCAGGTAAGTTAAATTTGTCCACACTTCATGGGGATCTACTGTATACGCTCTGCCAAAGCCTTATTGATTTGTGTTGATATCTTCAAAGAAAAGCTGAACTGACATAACACAGTCTGTCGGGATGTTTAGCTTAGAGGAACGGAGAGGTGAAAATCAATAGAACTCATTTCAGAATTCCTGCAAAAATGTTGAGCAGGGCTTTTGAGTGATACTGAGTATGTGACTTGAGCCTGGTCAAAAAAGGGAAGCCATTTACAAATGAAGGTAATATCTGTTAAAGGAAATGCAGGTCAAAGAGAGTGATAAAGAAAAACAGAGCGAGAGTGCATGTGTGAGAGAGAAAGAGAGTTGCACGTTTTATATGCTATTAACTTTGACATTTATATTTGTCAGTCAGGCATCCCGTTTCATTTCAGTGAATGACTAATCTAATTCACAGAGTAATGCGGTCAATACATCTCAAGTCAGTTTGAAAAGCCTGTCAATAATTTCCACTAGTTTTATTGAAATAGTGACAATCTCACATACATGATGTTTTTTTATCAGCGATAATGATACATAACTTACACACCCATATCTATCTCCAAACCCTGCTGATACTCTCTGTCACCTATTCCAGTCCAGTAAGTTTGACCTTTGTAAGTGTAACCAAGCAAATTATGGTCCTCTGTTAAAGCTTGCAGTCGTGAAATACATGACATGAGGGATTTCTGCTTGGTTTATTCTAGAGTGTGATAGATAGACAGACAGACAGATAGATAAAGTACATAGGCAGACAGATAGATGAAGTAGACAGACAGACAGACAGACAGACACACAGGTAGATAGATAAAGTAGATTGATACAGTAGATAGATAGACAGACAGACAGACAAAGTCGATAGACATACAGATAGATAGAGTAGATAGACAGACAGACATATAGATTTTGCTTGGTTTACTCTAGATTGTGATCGATAGACAAACAGACAGACAGATAAAGTAGACTTACAGGTAAATAAAGTAGACAGACAGACAGATACAGACAGACAGAAAGAGAGACAGACAGATAGATAGGTAGAGTAGATTGGTAGAATAGATAGATAGATGGATAAAGTTGACAGACAGACAGATAGATAAAAAAGTAGACAGACAGACAGACAGACAGATAGATAAAGCAGACAGACAGACAGACAAAGTCGATAGACATACGATAGATAGAGTAGATAGACAGACAGACAGATAGATTCTGCTTGGTTTACTCTAGATTGTGATCGATAGACAAACAGACAGACAGATAAAGTAGACTTACAGGTAAATAAAGTAGACAGACAGACAGATAGATAGATACAGACAGACAGAAAGAAAGAGAGACAGACAGATAGATTGGTAGAGTAGATTGGTAGAATAGATAGATAGACAGACAGACAGACAGATAAATAAAAAAAGTAGACAGACAGACAGACAGACAGACAGACAGATAGATAAAGCAGACAGACAGACAGATAGATACAGTAGACAGACAGAGAGGTAGATAAGTAGATAGATAGATAAAGTAGACAGATAGATACAGTAGACAGACAGACAGGTAGATAAGTAGATAGATAGATAAAGTAGACAGACAGAAAGATAGATTCAGCTTGGTTTACTCTAGATTGTGATAGACAAACAGACAGACAGACAGATAAAGTAGATATACAGACAGATAGATAGAGTAGATAGACAGACAGATAGAGTAGATAGACAGACAGATAGATTATGCTTGGTTAACTCTAGATTGTGATAGATAGACACAGACAGACAGATATACAGATAGATTAAATAGATATACAGACAGATAGATAGTGTAGATAGACAGACAGATAGGTAGATATATAGATAAAGTTGACAGACAGACAGATAAATAGGTAGATAAGTAGAAAGATAGATAAAGTAGACGGACAGACAGATAGATTGATAAAGTAGACAGACAGATAGGTAGATATATAGATAAAGTTGACAGACAGACAGATCGATAGATAGATTCTGCTTGGTTTACTCTAGATTGTGAAAGATAGACACACAGACAGACATACAGATAGATTAAATAGATAGACAGACCGACAGATAGATAGAGTAGATAGACAGACAGATAAATAGGTAGATAAGTAGATAGATAGATCAAGTAGACAGACAGACAGATAGATTGATAAAGTAGACAGACAGACAGATAGGTAGATATATAGATAAAGTTGACAGATAGATAGATAGATTCTGCTTGGTTTACTCTAGATTGTGATAGATAGACAGACAGACAGATAGATTAAATAGACAGACAGACAGACAGATAGATAGATAAAGTAGACAAACAGATAAATAGGTAGATAAGTAGATAGATTGATAAAGTAGACAGACAGACAGATAGATTGATAAAGTAGACAGACAGACAGACAGACAGACAGATAGGTAGAGATATATATGTAAAGTTGACAGACAGGCAGACAGACAGACATATAGATTCTGCTTGGTTTACTCTAGATTGTGATAGATAGACAAACCGACAGACAGACAAAGTAGATAGACAGACAGATAGATAGAGTAGATAGACATACAGACAGACAGACAGAGTAGATAGATGGATAGGTAGATAGATGAAGTAGACAGACAGACAGACAGAGTAGATAGGTAGACAGACAGACAGACAGACAAGTAGATAGAGTAGACAGATAAGTAGACCAGAAGAAAATATGATGCACCATGTGTCAAAAAATTTGATTTATGACCTTGATTTACGACCTAACACCTAGGTGTGAAATTTGTCACCTTATGAGTTGTTTGCTTCCTGTAATAAAATTTTATGGCGGCAACTGATGTTTATACTCAGGAAGTTGTTCAGGAAATGATGTTTATCCAGGTGTCCTATAGTCTCTGTTGTTTCACGCCTCCCCTCTCATACGTGAGTGTTTAAATAGGGTCTGGTAGTTTGTATTTTAAACAAGAAGACAGTGTAGTTCTAGTGTTGCAATGGCTGCTCCAAAGACTCCTAAAAGGACGAGACAAGTGTTGTGTACTTCTCCGGCAAGAGGTACTGTGGAAATGGAAGAAAGGATTACTTTTGCTCCTAAGAAAAAACAGAGTGTTAGTTTGACAAAGTTTCTCCATGAAAATGAGAAATTTGTGAGATATGATTTCACAATGTCTGATAGACGCGTGGGGAGATATCTGTTTGACAAGGAGTCGCGGTGCGTCAGGCTCTTTGCGGGCGATCTTGGAGATGGAATCACTACTGATGATCCTTGTCTGATGTTCCCTGCTAAAGACTGGTTCATATTTTATAATTATGTTTGGAACGATTTGAACAACTGTGGCGACGCCCCTTTGTACATCGCAGAGTGGGACAGTGAGGTTCCTCAAACAAGATACCGGGTGGTTGGAGACCATTGTAGAAAGCTGCCAGATGACTTTGTTTATATTTTTCGCTGCAACGACAAGACAAAGATCATGGAATATACCTGGCCTATTCCAGAGTCTGAGCATCACAAGTACTATGACTTGGTATATCTGTTTCAATGGAAAGATGTGCGAATGTTTGACAACATTTTTTCATGCATTGACAAATTGTTTAGATGGTGTCAACTTTATGATCACTACACTTCCGTTAAAGTGAAGTTGTTCCACCCCGAGAGGTGTGTCTCCGCCTCGAGGACCGGCCTCCTAACCCCACCTACCTATTACAGCCATTAAAAATGGCTCCAGTTTGGATCATTCAACACACTTGCTTAACAGGATTCAAGAAACTATGGCTTCCCCATGCTACACCAGTACCTTTGCGCTCCCCGTACCAGGACTTGATGAAGATGAAAGAACCTACAGCTGGACCAGTGCCCTCAAGCCGGCCCCGGCGATGCCTGATGACAATGCAACACCCTACACCGGCAGCAACCCTCTTGAGACGGCCCCGACTATGCCTGATGTTGTTCCAGCATGCTACAACAATATCCTTGGGACTGCTCCGGCAATGCCTGATGAGGTTCCAGTGCCCTACAACCCCAGCCTTGAGACGGATACTGCAAAGCCTGATGATGAGCCATCCCCAATGGAGATCACAATGCCTATTTCTGACAACTCTTGGCTGGATAAATTTTGTATGGATCTGGGATATCACAACCTGACCTTCATTACGACTCCTTATGGTTGTACTGGTTCAGTAGCTGGAGCAGCACACTTTGCGGGGGTCGACTCCACAGACGGATGTATCCGGACTGACGGCTTCAAGATCATTAAAACAATCGTCGTGGCACTTTTGCAGCATCTTGTTGACAAAAAGCTGAAAGAGATCTGTAGCGGTTGTGAGGTTAATCATCCTAGTCAACTTAGGCACAGCTGTATTTTTGAGCCTAATGCCTATTTCTTTGACTTTTACTTTGAGGAACTGTCACGTACTCTGTTCAAGCCTGAACTCAAACATATCATTTCTCAAGCATTGAGCCGTTGTGGATTAAGGATTCATCCTCTGAGGGTTCAGGGGTCAGTTGACAGCATCTTGCACGAACTGCGTGAGGAAATTTTTATTGTGGAAAAACTTTCTGAGATCAGAGAAAAACTTGGAGGCCCTGACAACGAAAGGATTGTCCGTGACGCTGTGGACAGCTGGAAGGGTATCATTCATATTGACTGAGTCTAACAAAAAACCATGGGGAATACATGCTTTGTGACTGGATTGGTGAAGTGCCTACTTAAACATCGTATTAGATGTGAAATGACCAGCTTGCTTTATAAAATTGTTAATGAAAACTCTGATGTAACTGTACCTGTTAACAGATGTGTTGTGGATGCTAAACGACTTACAAATCTCGAGAACCAAATGTCTGTTGTAAGAAATATTTCTAATGATTGGTCTGCACTGATGCGTTTATGCATTAACAAGGGTGAATCAATATCTGTAACTATTAAAAAAATTTTAGACTTGATGACTGAAGGTGGTACCTGTATCAGAATTACAGACATATTATGCATGTGTACCTATGTGTCTGATTTATGTGTATTTACAATGTCTAGTAATGATCAGGGTTATGCTTGTGAAATTATTGAAACCCTGGTTGATTACCTTATTGACAAAAATATTGTGATGTGTATAAAGTTTCTACACTACATTGATGACTTATGATGTAAAATCTTTCACAATAAAAACTTGTATCACTTTGAACCTCTGTGTTATTCGTCTGTGGAGACTGGTGTTACAATATGTCTGAAGAAGTAATGAAAAGGATTTATTACACGCCTTCAAACCCCGGTTCTTTAGGTGGTAAACAACGTTTAAAAGATGCTGTTTTGAAAGAAACGGGTGTTCGCTTAACCAATGATGAAGTATCAGAATGGCTCTCCGGTGAAGATGCTTACACACTACATAAAACTGCGCCTTTAAAATACAGAAGAAATCGGGTATTTGTCTATGGCATCGATATGCAGTTCCAGGCTGATCTAGTTGATATGTCTACATATGCTAAGGAAAATGACAACAATCATTTTCTGTTGACATGTATAGATCTGTTTAGTAAATATGCTTGGACACGTGTGTTAAAAAACAAGTCCGCAGTAGAGGTTGCTAAAGCCTTTGAATCAATACTGGAAGAGGGACGTGTACCAGAGAAAATACAAACAGATAAGGGGAAGGAATTTTTTAACAAACATTTCCAAAAACTTATGAAGAAGTATAACATTACGCATTTTGCAACATCCAGTGAATTAAAATCAAGTGTAATTGAGAGGTTTAACAGGACTCTGCGAGGAAGGATGTGGCGATATTTAACGGCTACAAACTCAAAACGCTATATCGATATACTTCAAGACATAACACGTGGATACAATGTCAGCTATCATAGAAGCATCAAGATGAGGCCTATTGATGTAAACAAAGAAAACAAATCCGAGGTGTTACATAATCTTTACGGTGATAGCCAATCTCACAGTGTAAACCCCATATTTAGATACAAAGTTGGCGACGTAGTTAGAATTTCTAAAGTTAGAGGTCCTTTTGCAAAAGGGTATGAGGAAAACTATACGCAGGAGTTTTTCACTATATCAGCATGTATACCAAGAGAGCCACCTGTTTACAGATTGTGTGATTATGATGGGGATGTCATCGAAGGCGTTTTTTACGAGGAAGAGTTACAAAAGATACTTGTAAGTGAAAACAAAGCGTTTAAAGTTGAAAAAATATTAGACAAGAAGAAGAAAGGATACAAAACATTATTGCTGGTACAATGGCTCGGATGGCCTGCAAAATTTGCATCATGGATCGATGAAAAAGAGTTGGTTGATGTTCAGCCTTCAATAAAATAAAGGAGCAGCATACATGGCATACATTTGTGCAAAAACCTACCATGGCTGAGGGTGGTTTTTATGTTACATTGCCCTGCAATGCTTCGTTAGCAACCTTTCCGGGAAATAAAATATCTAATTATACAACCAGCTTAGCAAGAACTATGAATCTGAAAGGAGAATGGGAGGTGGGTTTGATCGAATTTGAATATCCTACGTCATGGTATACATTTAATGAGGAAGATGCTATCTTTATTCTCGACAATGGTATAAAACATATCACTGATCACCCTGCTGCAGGCAAAGAGATTGAGATCTTCATCAACGGTGATCAAAAGACATCGAACGTACTTTACAGAATAAAATCTGGATATTATGACGACATTGTTTTCTTGATCAGGGAGATCAATGCAAATCTACCATCGGGTGTGAGTTTTGGATTTGACCACGTTAAAAACAAGGTGTTTCTAAAAGGACCCCCAAAGACATCACTAAAGTTTTTCGGAAAGTTGGCAATAATTTTAGGGTTAAAACCGGGGATTGCAATAGAGACAATCCCTCCAACTCATGATAGTCATGGTATCGGACACACATCTGTGATGTATGCGCCCCATCAAGCAGACATAAATGGAGGTTTCTACACCATGTATATATACACAGATATAATAGAATATCAATCAGTTGGTGATTATCATGTACCACTACTAAGGTGTGTCCATATAGACGGTGAGAACAACAAGATTATTAATATTAGATACGACAGACCACATTACGTACCGGTGAATAAATCTTCTATCACTGAGATAAGTATACAAGTGAAAGACGATCAGAATCAAGACATAAGTTTTAGTTACGGTAAGGTGTGTGCTAAACTACATTTTAGGCCTGTGAAACAACGTCTTTTTTAAGGGTTTTGGAAAAAAATGGCATATTACAGCAATCATAATACTGACCCCATGCGTTACGTAGCCTATTATCAGAATCAGGCAGGCAATGGCCTTCCTGGCTATGCAGGGGGAGGGGTTATGTATGGTGCGGGGTTGGGAGGCCTTTTTCGCGGACTCTTTAGAATGGCTATACCATTACTAAGACGTGGATTTAACATAGCTAAACCACATCTTAAATCAGCTGCAAAGAACATAATAAGTGATGTTGTTAGCCATACAATGTCTCAGTCTTTTAACAATAACAATAATAGTCAAGAAGGTTCAGGACTGATGGTAATGGCACGCAAAAGAGTGTCTAGACCACCAGGTGCCCGGAGGAGTGGCCAGACACAGAAGAAAAGAAAACGACATCTGAAAAAAACTTCAGTTGTAAAACGCAAGCGCAAGGAGTCGGGAAAGTGTCCGGCATCAAAAAGGAGAAGAAAGACAATATTTTAGACCATGGCTTTACTACACAGCATGTCAGAAGAATGTTTAAAATCAGAGCTGGATCTGTTCACAGTACCGCTGACTCAGATGGCTATTGAGAAAAATACATATATAGAAATACCTCCATTATCAGCAATTTCAGACTCTTCACCTCTGGAATTTTTTATTGCCGGAACGGGGGAGGATTATGTGGATCTAAACAATACATTGTTATTTTTACGACTCAAAATCACAAATCCAGATGGCACAGATATTGCAGATGGTGCTCCTGTGGGGCTTTCAAACTATCCAAGCTGTTCGATCTTTGGACAGGTTGATGTGTCGCTGGGGGACCGACTTATATCACAAAGTACTAGTACATACCCTTATCGGGGGATAATAGAATGTCTTACCAATTATGGGAAAGATGCTCTTGAAACACTCTTCAGCGCTGCTTTGTTTTACAAAGATACAGCGGGGCATATGGACGTGACGGATCCTGCGGGGGCAAACCGAGGGTTGACAAAGAGGGCCGCCTTCACCATCGCCAGTAATGTGGTCGAACTTCTCTCACCTGTTCACAGTGACATTTTCTTTCAAGAGAAACTGATGCTTAATGGGGTTGATATTAAAGTTCGTATGACCAGAGGAAAAGATGAATTTTGTTTGATGAGAAGCGACGCTACAGCCTACAAGCTAAACATCCTGTCAGCATCTTTATTTGTTAAAAAAGTGACAGTATCACCGGCTGTGAGATTGGGTCATGCACAAGCACTGCTTTCAACCACTGCCAAATACCCTATCGATAGAGTATGTCTGAAGAATTTCTCACTACCTGCAGGATCGCGTGTCTGCAATCAAGAAAACTTGTTCTTAGGAACTCTACCAAAATCTATCGTAGTAGCGATGGTTGATAATGATGCTTTTGTGGGGGCGTATGATAAAAACCCCTTTGCATTTAAAAACTACGACCTTGAATTTTTATCCATTTATGCCGATGGCGTCCAGATTCCTTCAAAGCCATTGCAACCTGAATTTGGAAGCGGTTCTGCAGTGAGGGAATTTTATCAGTTAGCCCTGGCCTCTGGAAGACATCTTAAAAATCAGGGACTATCTATTGATAGAGAAGAGTTCCTACACGGCTATACACTCTACGCATTCAATCTAACACCAGATGAGGAGTGTGGGCAGCACATTTCGCTTATTAAGAGTGGTAATATTAGACTGGAAGCCCGTTTTAGACAACCCCTCCCACGGACAGTAAATTTAATTTTATACGCTACTTTTGACAGTGTTATAGAAATATCAAATCGTCGGCAGGTCCTGGTTGACTACTATTAATACTCAAAATGAATACTGTACAGCTTACATCAGTTATGGACCGGATTTCCTGCAACATCCATTTTCTCGGAGTACTACCGTGTGATTATCTACCGAAAGAGCCTTTAAAAAAATTACCATCAATGGTTATATTGAACACACATCCTTCTGGACTTCCTGGTCAACATTGGTTAGCCATCTACATAAACGAAGAGGGTGTAGGATGTTTCTTTGACAGTTTTGGCAATAAACCAGATTACCAAGGTTTTCCAGGAAGTCCAGAAGGATGTGTGTTCAATATAACCATTGATGGTAATTTTTTTAAAGGCTCTTTCGGTAGATAATCACACGGTAGTACTCCGAGAAAATGGATGTTGCAGGAAATCCGGTCCATAACTGATGTAAGCTGTACAGTATTCATTTTGAGTATTAATAGTAGTCAACCAGGACCTGCCGACGATTTGATATTTCTATAACACTGTCAAAAGTAGCGTATAAAATTAAATTTACTGTCCGTGGGAGGGGTTGTCTAAAACGGGCTTCCAGTCTAATATTACCACTCTTAATAAGCGAAATGTGCTGCCCACACTCCTCATCTGGTGTTAGATTGAATGCGTAGAGTGTATAGCCGTGTAGGAACTCTTCTCTATCAATAGATAGTCCCTGATTTTTAAGATGTCTTCCAGAGGCCAGGGCTAACTGATAAAATTCCCTCACTGCAGAACCGCTTCCAAATTCAGGTTGCAATGGCTTTGAAGGAATCTGGACGCCATCGGCATAAATGGATAAAAATTCAAGGTCGTAGTTTTTAAATGCAAAGGGGTTTTTATCATACGCCCCCACAAAAGCATCATTATCAACCATCGCTACTACGATAGATTTTGGTAGAGTTCCTAAGAACAAGTTTTCTTGATTGCAGACACGCGATCCTGCAGGTAGTGAGAAATTCTTCAGACATACTCTATCGATAGGGTATTTGGCAGTGGTTGAAAGCAGTGCTTGTGCATGACCCAATCTCACAGCCGGTGATACTGTCACTTTTTTAACAAATAAAGATGCTGACAGGATGTTTAGCTTGTAGGCTGTAGCGTCGCTTCTCATCAAACAAAATTCATCTTTTCCTCTGGTCATACGAACTTTAATATCAACCCCATTAAGCATCAGTTTCTCTTGAAAGAAAATGTCACTGTGAACAGGTGAGAGAAGTTCGACCACATTACTGGCGATGGTGAAGGCGGCCCTCTTTGTCAACCCTCGGTTTGCCCCCGCAGGATCCGTCACGTCCATATGCCCCGCTGTATCTTTGTAAAACAAAGCAGCGCTGAAGAGTGTTTCAAGAGCATCTTTCCCATAATTGGTAAGACATTCTATTATCCCCCGATAAGGGTATGTACTAGTACTTTGTGATATAAGTCGGTCCCCCAGCGACACATCAACCTGTCCAAAGATCGAACAGCTTGGATAGTTTGAAAGCCCCACAGGAGCACCATCTGCAATATCTGTGCCATCTGGATTTGTGATTTTGAGTCGTAAAAATAACAATGTATTGTTTAGATCCACATAATCCTCCCCCGTTCCGGCAATAAAAAATTCCAGAGGTGAAGAGTCTGAAATTGCTGATAATGGAGGTATTTCTATATATGTATTTTTCTCAATAGCCATCTGAGTCAGCGGTACTGTGAACAGATCCAGCTCTGATTTTAAACATTCTTCTGACATGCTGTGTAGTAAAGCCATGGTCTAAAATATTGTCTTTCTTCTCCTTTTTGATGCCGGACACTTTCCCGACTCCTTGCGCTTGCGTTTTACAACTGAAGTTTTTTTCAGATGTCGTTTTCTTTTCTTCTGTGTCTGGCCACTCCTCCGGGCACCTGGTGGTCTAGACACTCTTTTGCGTGCCATTACCATCAGTCCTGAACCTTCTTGACTATTATTGTTATTGTTAAAAGACTGAGACATTGTATGGCTAACAACATCACTTATTATGTTCTTTGCAGCTGATTTAAGATGTGGTTTAGCTATGTTAAATCCACGTCTTAGTAATGGTATAGCCATTCTAAAGAGTCCGCGAAAAAGGCCTCCCAACCCCGCACCATACATAACCCCTCCCCCTGCATAGCCAGGAAGGCCATTGCCTGCCTGATTCTGATAATAGGCTACGTAACGCATGGGGTCAGTATTATGATTGCTGTAATATGCCATTTTTTTCCAAAACCCTTAAAAAAGACGTTGTTTCACAGGCCTAAAATGTAGTTTAGCACACACCTTACCGTAACTAAAACTTATGTCTTGATTCTGATCGTCTTTCACTTGTATACTTATCTCAGTGATAGAAGATTTATTCACCGGTACGTAATGTGGTCTGTCGTATCTAATATTAATAATCTTGTTGTTCTCACCGTCTATATGGACACACCTTAGTAGTGGTACATGATAATCACCAACTGATTGATATTCTATTATATCTGTGTATATATACATGGTGTAGAAACCTCCATTTATGTCTGCTTGATGGGGCGCATACATCACAGATGTGTGTCCGATACCATGACTATCATGAGTTGGAGGGATTGTCTCTATTGCAATCCCCGGTTTTAACCCTAAAATTATTGCCAACTTTCCGAAAAACTTTAGTGATGTCTTTGGGGGTCCTTTTAGAAACACCTTGTTTTTAACGTGGTCAAATCCAAAACTCACACCCGATGGTAGATTTGCATTGATCTCCCTGATCAAGAAAACAATGTCGTCATAATATCCAGATTTTATTCTGTAAAGTACGTTCGATGTCTTTTGATCACCGTTGATGAAGATCTCAATCTCTTTGCCTGCAGCAGGGTGATCAGTGATATGTTTTATACCATTGTCGAGAATAAAGATAGCATCTTCCTCATTAAATGTATACCATGACGTAGGATATTCAAATTCGATCAAACCCACCTCCCATTCTCCTTTCAGATTCATAGTTCTTGCTAAGCTGGTTGTATAATTAGATATTTTATTTCCCGGAAAGGTTGCTAACGAAGCATTGCAGGGCAATGTAACATAAAAACCACCCTCAGCCATGGTAGGTTTTTGCACAAATGTATGCCATGTATGCTGCTCCTTTATTTTATTGAAGGCTGAACATCAACCAACTCTTTTTCATCGATCCATGATGCAAATTTTGCAGGCCATCCGAGCCATTGTACCAGCAATAATGTTTTGTATCCTTTCTTCTTCTTGTCTAATATTTTTTCAACTTTAAACGCTTTGTTTTCACTTACAAGTATCTTTTGTAACTCTTCCTCGTAAAAAACGCCTTCGATGACATCCCCATCATAATCACACAATCTGTAAACAGGTGGCTCTCTTGGTATACATGCTGATATAGTGAAAAACTCCTGCGTATAGTTTTCCTCATACCCTTTTGCAAAAGGACCTCTAACTTTAGAAATTCTAACTACGTCGCCAACTTTGTATCTAAATATGGGGTTTACACTGTGAGATTGGCTATCACCGTAAAGATTATGTAACACCTCGGATTTGTTTTCTTTGTTTACATCAATAGGCCTCATCTTGATGCTTCTATGATAGCTGACATTGTATCCACGTGTTATGTCTTGAAGTATATCGATATAGCGTTTTGAGTTTGTAGCCGTTAAATATCGCCACATCCTTCCTCGCAGAGTCCTGTTAAACCTCTCAATTACACTTGATTTTAATTCACTGGATGTTGCAAAATGCGTAATGTTATACTTCTTCATAAGTTTTTGGAAATGTTTGTTAAAAAATTCCTTCCCCTTATCTGTTTGTATTTTCTCTGGTACACGTCCCTCTTCCAGTATTGATTCAAAGGCTTTAGCAACCTCTACTGCGGACTTGTTTTTTAACACACGTGTCCAAGCATATTTACTAAACAGATCTATACATGTCAACAGAAAATGATTGTTGTCATTTTCCTTAGCATATGTAGACATATCAACTAGATCAGCCTGGAACTGCATATCGATGCCATAGACAAATACCCGATTTCTTCTGTATTTTAAAGGCGCAGTTTTATGTAGTGTGTAAGCATCTTCACCGGAGAGCCATTCTGATACTTCATCATTGGTTAAGCGAACACCCGTTTCTTTCAAAACAGCATCTTTTAAACGTTGTTTACCACCTAAAGAACCGGGGTTTGAAGGCGTGTAATAAATCCTTTTCATTACTTCTTCAGACATATTGTAACACCAGTCTCCACAGACGAATAACACAGAGGTTCAAAGTGATACAAGTTTTTATTGTGAAAGATTTTACATCATAAGTCATCAATGTAGTGTAGAAACTTTATACACATCACAATATTTTTGTCAATAAGGTAATCAACCAGGGTTTCAATAATTTCACAAGCATAACCCTGATCATTACTAGACATTGTAAATACACATAAATCAGACACATAGGTACACATGCATAATATGTCTGTAATTCTGATACAGGTACCACCTTCAGTCATCAAGTCTAAAATTTTTTTAATAGTTACAGATATTGATTCACCCTTGTTAATGCATAAACGCATCAGTGCAGACCAATCATTAGAAATATTTCTTACAACAGACATTTGGTTCTCGAGATTTGTAAGTCGTTTAGCATCCACAACACATCTGTTAACAGGTACAGTTACATCAGAGTTTTCATTAACAATTTTATAAAGCAAGCTGGTCATTTCACATCTAATACGATGTTTAAGTAGGCACTTCACCAATCCAGTCACAAAGCATGTATTCCCCATGGTTTTTTGTTAGACTCAGTCAATATGAATGATACCCTTCCAGCTGTCCACAGCGTCACGGACAATCCTTTCGTTGTCAGGGCCTCCAAGTTTTTCTCTGATCTCAGAAAGTTTTTCCACAATAAAAATTTCCTCACGCAGTTCGTGCAAGATGCTGTCAACTGACCCCTGAACCCTCAGAGGATGAATCCTTAATCCACAACGGCTCAATGCTTGAGAAATGATATGTTTGAGTTCAGGCTTGAACAGAGTACGTGACAGTTCCTCAAAGTAAAAGTCAAAGAAATAGGCATTAGGCTCAAAAATACAGCTGTGCCTAAGTTGACTAGGATGATTAACCTCACAACCGCTACAGATCTCTTTCAGCTTTTTGTCAACAAGATGCTGCAAAAGTGCCACGACGATTGTTTTAATGATCTTGAAGCCGTCAGTCCGGATACATCCGTCTGTGGAGTCGACCCCCGCAAAGTGTGCTGCTCCAGCTACTGAACCAGTACAACCATAAGGAGTCGTAATGAAGGTCAGGTTGTGATATCCCAGATCCATACAAAATTTATCCAGCCAAGAGTTGTCAGAAATAGGCATTGTGATCTCCATTGGGGATGGCTCATCATCAGGCTTTGCAGTATCCGTCTCAAGGCTGGGGTTGTAGGGCACTGGAACCTCATCAGGCATTGCCGGAGCAGTCCCAAGGATATTGTTGTAGCATGCTGGAACAACATCAGGCATAGTCGGGGCCGTCTCAAGAGGGTTGCTGCCGGTGTAGGGTGTTGCATTGTCATCAGGCATCGCCGGGGCCGGCTTGAGGGCACTGGTCCAGCTGTAGGTTCTTTCATCTTCATCAAGTCCTGGTACGGGGAGCGCAAAGGTACTGGTGTAGCATGGGGAAGCCATAGTTTCTTGAATCCTGTTAAGCAAGTGTGTTGAATGATCCAAACTGGAGCCATTTTTAATGGCTGTAATAGGTAGGTGGGGTTAGGAGGCCGGTCCTCGAGGCGGAGACACACCTCTCGGGGTGGAACAACTTCACTTTAACGGAAGTGTAGTGATCATAAAGTTGACACCATCTAAACAATTTGTCAATGCATGAAAAAATGTTGTCAAACATTCGCACATCTTTCCATTGAAACAGATATACCAAGTCATAGTACTTGTGATGCTCAGACTCTGGAATAGGCCAGGTATATTCCATGATCTTTGTCTTGTCGTTGCAGCGAAAAATATAAACAAAGTCATCTGGCAGCTTTCTACAATGGTCTCCAACCACCCGGTATCTTGTTTGAGGAACCTCACTGTCCCACTCTGCGATGTACAAAGGGGCGTCGCCACAGTTGTTCAAATCGTTCCAAACATAATTATAAAATATGAACCAGTCTTTAGCAGGGAACATCAGACAAGGATCATCAGTAGTGATTCCATCTCCAAGATCGCCCGCAAAGAGCCTGACGCACCGCGACTCCTTGTCAAACAGATATCTCCCCACGCGTCTATCAGACATTGTGAAATCATATCTCACAAATTTCTCATTTTCATGGAGAAACTTTGTCAAACTAACACTCTGTTTTTTCTTAGGAGCAAAAGTAATCCTTTCTTCCATTTCCACAGTACCTCTTGCCGGAGAAGTACACAACACTTGTCTCGTCCTTTTAGGAGTCTTTGGAGCAGCCATTGCAACACTAGAACTACACTGTCTTCTTGTTTAAAATACAAACTACCAGACCCTATTTAAACACTCACGTATGAGAGGGGAGGCGTGAAACAACAGAGACTATAGGACACCTGGATAAACATCATTTCCTGAACAACTTCCTGAGTATAAACATCAGTTGCCGCCATAAAATTTTATTACAGGAAGCAAACAACTCATAAGGTGACAAATTTCACACCTAGGTGTTAGGTCGTAAATCAAGGTCATAAATCAAATTTTTTGACACATGGTGCATCATATTTTCTTCTTAGACCATCAGACAGACAGGTAGATAGATAGACAGGCAGACAGACAGAATCCCAGAGTGATGTAGCCCTGATAGCACTGTACATTATTGCTATGATAGGGTGAAAATGAATCATTTATAAGTCTGGATGGTCTTGATAATGTGTTCGTGTGTGTGTATTCTCTAGAGGACAGATGTTCACTTGCTGCCTCAAGGCAACTTATTGGTGAGTAAGAGCCAGAAAGCTGAATTATTATATGGAAAAGTGAGCAAAAACTCTAAATGCAGGTGTGGAAAAAGCCACAGTGACTTGTTGCAGTAGAGTCGAGTTTATGTTTTAGAGGCTGCATTACACTGCACGCATCTAAACGCAGAATAAACATCTTAAGAATCTGGATTATGGTGATGACACTGAAGACCTGGCAAGCAGTTTGTTTTGTTGCAAGTCCATCTGATGCTGTGTTACTATATTTGCAATACCCTCATCTAATATGCAATTTTTGCATGACTCATATTATGCAAAAAAATCTACCCAAATGTACTCTTCTATGATTTACCTATAAGAATGTTGACGCTACTCTTAATTTCATAGAAATTGCATGATTTTGCTTTGTAAGAAAATAAGTCTCATGAGTTTGAAACAACATGAGGAGGGATGACAAATTGTGTTTTGAAGACAGACAGATAGATTTACAGACATATGGACAGACAAACAGATAGACGGACAAACTGGTAGGTAGACATACAGATAGATGAACAGATAGGTAGCGGGACAGACAGGCAGATAGATTTGAGTTACAAATAAGGTTCAGTCTACAGATAATATAGCCTATGGCATATTTGGGGCAAATCTAGAATCATTTAAATTTGCTATAAAATATCTGTAACAACTTATTTTCCATCACTGCTGAAACCCTGCTACCTATAATTCAAAAGTCATGTTGCATCACAGCAAGGAGATATTATTTGTCTTTCCCTCTTCAAACAACTACGTTAAAGATATTTAAAGGTATACAAGTAGACCGTTTTAAAGGAGAGGATGGACAGAAGTGAGCAAATTGGCAAAGGTTTGGGCTGCTGTGAGAAACAGTGAAGGCATTGAAGCAGCTGACAGCTCACAAACTGCGCGTCTGTCCACCCGCGTGAAAAACGCCACATGAATGACATGACACCGAAAAATAAGTTCGTATAATAAACCAGCGCACTTCCTCTGGCAATCGCAGAAGTGGCGGAAGTGCGTCAGTTCGCCAGCGTTTGCAGTTCGCGGTGCGAGCAAGAAAAAAAGACGAGAGGAGATCTGAATCGTGTCTCTTTAAAGCCACTTAGCGAAGCGTTGCCTATTCGAAAAAAAAGGACGCCGACGTCTTTCCCAGAAGCCGCAGCGCACGCGCGCGCGCACGCACGAGCAGCCTTCAGGAATGGATACGTTCACGTTCAACTTACTCTCCGCTGGATAAGAAACTCTTGTTGGGAATCGGATGCGTTTCGGTGGATCTTGCGTTGAGGAATCGCTTCGGAAATAACAGCGCTTCCAGGCGGACCGTGTTGTGTCGGAATGGTTTAATGGAGTCTCTTCATGGTTGCTTTACGCGTTTCTACCGATGAAACTTGGCTGTATTGCGTGCGTTACTAAATTGTTTGACAAATACGCGGATGTTTTCCGGATCCTTATTTTGGTTTTTGTCACATCGGCTCATGCACTGGGTGGAAAAGAAAAGCAGCGCGAGCGTCATGAATCCAACGCGCGCTACTCAGACATTGATGTTGTTTTATACGCTTGCAACAAAGTTGCAGTGCGAGTGCGATTCACACCACTGTCATTAAACAGCCATTTTGCACCTGTTTAAACGAAGCGGATCGCGTAACGCCGTGTTCCGACGCGGGCTCGGATTATATTCCCCTCGACCTGCATGGATCAGAACATTTGTTTATCATATTACGGAGCTTTACATCCAAGGTCACTGTAAATTGTTTACCTATCGCACACAGGCTTCGATGTCTATGGGTGTGTTTTATTGATCGGTTGGAATCGATTGGGTTTCACGTAATCGAGTGTGGGTTTTCCGTCGAGGAGGATTTTTAAAATGGAAGGGAAAGTCAAGCAGAGTCGCAGATCCAGGTCGCTGCGGGAGAGGGGACGGAAACGCAAGGCGGACGCCGGGGAAACCCGCGGTCGGAGCCCCTCGTCTGGTTCCGAACGGGAGCGGAGTCCCGGTAAAAACGCACCGCCGCGTTCGACGTCCTCGAGCAGAGCCCCGCGACCCACCAGACGCAAGAGACGCGAGTCTGGTTCTCAAGAAGAGGATATTATTGATGGATTTGCCATTGCCAGTTTCGTCACTTTGGACCGTCTCGAGGTAAGGCACGCCGTTTAAATATGCCAAACACGTCCACGGCCGACGTCTGTGAAGTTTTTTCTGTGTGTGTGAGGGATCTTGGACGCTAGCGATGACATAACGGCTCGCAACGATGCTAAACAGGTGTCGCGTGTTGTCACAGTGTGTCATTCCTGACGTTCCATCCGTTTAGAACATTCAGACGCGCTGCTACTGTCCATTATGACGTAATCGTGGTTCTGAATGATGTTGAGCTGTAACTGTCGCACAAGTGTCACCGGCAGGTCACTTCGAGAGATGTGAGTTATTATTTACTGACAAGTTTAAATCGCAGGAGATTCAATTTCCACTTGGGTTTGTCATCTGTCAGAGTGCACAAATGAGTCATGATGAATCAGGGAACTTGTGGTATTTATGGTTTAGGCGATTTCTCATTATTATCAAGAGTAGTTGTTCTATAAATGTCTTTTACATGTTGTTGACGTTTATCTTTTCCAGTTCTGTGCTTAAAAGGTTCTTCACAGGCTCAGCGATGCCATAGAAGAACCATTTTGGGTTCCTCAAAGAACCATTTTTAGTCAACTTATTATTATCTGAAGAACCTTTTTACCACAAAGAAGGTTCCTTGGAAGTTAAAGCTTCATTATGGACCCCAATGGCTCTTCTATGGCATCAGGAAGCACCTTTATTTTTAGGAGCGTATGCTATTATACAGTAATAAACAATACTGAGGTGCTATAAAGGGTGACTGCCCAAATGACCTTTCAGTCAAAAGTTATTAAGAACCATTTCTGCCAGATAGATAGATAGAAATTAGATAATTAAATCTTAAAGTGTAACAGTCAGTATCAGTAAGTTTGAACTGCACCTTTAAGTGACCTATAAAGATAAAAGATCTGTGTGTGTATGTGGGCTGCATTTGTTGCGTGACAGCTTGTTTCATCATGTGGTGAGTCTAAAGCTATTTGCACTAATAGAGAGGCAAATAAGGCCTAGTGAATGACAGCTATGTGTTTGTATTATGTAAACAGCCATGAAGAAGGGGGTTATTGGGCAGAGTGTGTTTGTCAATGTGTTTGTGTACATGATAAATGACAGTAGCCTAACTATAAATCAGGGCCCTGTCATGTGCTGTAAACGCACAGAGATATATTTCTGCTGTGAAAACAAGCGTCATAAAACTTCCCGAGGTCAAATATTTTGAGTATATGTTATGGTCGTGCCTGGTTTGTGTTTTCTTTACACTTGGTGATCACCAGTAGCTTGACTTGACTGCTAGCCGAGCTGTTATTTCTCTGTGTAGTAGTTCAATGATAATAGCTTTGACTAATGGATACATGTTGTAATCTGTCATATCTCAGATTCTGCTTACTGTTTGCATGCTTACGTTGTGGTAAACTGGAGATTATTTTTGACAAGAAGAGCGTTCTGAGCCCTAGAGACCAGAGTTTAGCAGATGCAGAGCTCATGTGAATAGTTTAGAGTATAAACAATGTTTGTATATACACTGCCAGTCACAAGTCTTTGTTTGCTTATGAAAAATAGAAAATGGTTCTTATTCTGATCATGCAATACGAATAAAATACCTCAATATCTCTTTATCCGATCAGCTGTGAAAATCTGGCTTGAAAAGTTCTGTAAATATGAATTGCATAATTCACATTAATGGCAATGCTTTGGAGGTGGCATAAACTTGAAATGTGTGCAAATCTGATTTAACAATCGTTTATTTTATGTCAGTTCTGTAAGAAATTGTCTAAAATGTTGATTTCTAATGTAGACTCAAACTTTTGAATAGCACTTTATTTTGAAGATGCTCTGGTTGCTGTGATTCTTTTCAGAAACCACCCACATAAGCAGCACAATGCAGGCCACTGCAGTCGAATGCGGCTTTCTTTGAACTTGTACTTTTTTGCATTTGCATGTCTAATGAACAGTTAAGTGTATAGAGCTTTCTCCGATCCGGCGAGGAACACATCCATCAGAGGCGTTTGTTTACTGCTTGATTATTTGCTGTTGAATTAGCTTGATAAATGAAACTTTGGAGATGCAGTGATTTTAAATGTCACCCATGATGTGGTTTGACAGAGCTGTACTGAGGTTTTGATATGCATTTCAGATTACATAATTCCTCCCAGCTCAATCTCTGTGTAATGAAGTATTTAATTGATAAGAATGTTGCAGTTATTTCATCCTCATGAGGAAGAGGAGGTGTGTGTGTGGTTGTGCCGATTAGCAATATAACATAAATCCTTTGCTGAGGTAGGTTAATTTTTATGGTTTTTATATATTTCGTGCTGAAGTTGTGGTTGCAATGTGAAAACATGTCAGATGTTATGCAGTTTTCCATATGGATTGCAGTGGCGATCTCATCTTCGCTTGCTTTTGTTTGGGATTTGGGACGTTATTCGTTTGTTGACCCCACTCTTGATGGAAAAACCACAAAACCATTTTATAACACAATCACAGTTGCATGTGCTGGCCTGCGATGCTGATGATGTCATAATTGAAGTCAAGGAATTTTTGGGAATTGGCTCATCAATAAAACATTGGTATGTGATGTGTCTGGTCAGGTGATTAGTGTTTTAACAGTAATTAATTATGTTGGAGAGCTCCTTTTTCCTTTTTGGGTACATTACTGTACCTTAACCTCCTAAGACCCAAGCTTTGGTCTTTTTTTCAGATTTCTTCCAGCTATTTGGGGTTAGGAAGAACAAATAAATATAAAAACCAAATATTTTTTTTGTAAACATGAAGCAGTGTAATTGTTCATGTTTGTGTACAACAGTTACACAGAATTAAGTATTATGATACAAAGAACAAAAAAAATTGATGTCCACGTATGGACATATCAGGTCTTATGAGGTTAAGGACCTATTTTGTACCTTTAAAGGTAAGTAAAATGTTTTGTACCCCCGACACTGGTACATTATTGGTCTAGGGCTCCAAAACGATTAATCGCGACTAATCATTTGCAGAATAAAAGTTTTTGTTTACATCATATATGTGTGTGTACTGTGTATAATAATAATAATTTATATAAATACACACACATGCTTGTATAATTTGAATAAAAAAAGTATTATAAAACATTTATATAAATATTTTTAATATATACTTGCATCTCAATGTATTATATATAAACACATAATTATTATACACAACTTTTATTCTGCAGTTATTCGCGAATAATCATTTTGCTGCCCTAAATTGGTCCTTGAAGGTACACAATAGGTCCTTGGGGTATAATATTGTACCCCAAAAGGTACAACATTTTGATGTGTTTTTGTATACCCACGAAGGTACAAAAATGACATAAAAGTTACAGTTTTGTACTATTTTTTCTGACAGTGTTTATATTCCACATGTTTCTTTTTCTTCTATAAATTTACTGTCACAGTAAGATAATCGGTTCACCAGCCGCTATAAATGCATCTAATGTATTGACAACTTCTAAATATACCTTATTGAGTCCCCCAGACTGTAGGAAGGAGAGATGTGGTATGGTTTCGGACTGCGATTTTAAATGGGGATGTGACCTCCGCGTGTCCCTTTCCAAGGGAGAGAAGTGAGTAAATGCCAGAGATTAAGAGGTGAAGAAAAAGACAGAGTGACACTAAGTAAAAGATAATGAGCACTTTGGCCCTAAATGGCATTGAAAAGATTTTACTATAGTCGTGAAGTTCGGCAGTGTTATTCTCTTTGACATCAATCGACACAATGTTCAGCAAAAGTCAATAAACAATAAACATTTCCAAGGCCCCTTTTCACACCTCCTTCCAATTCGTTTGATTTTCCACTTGTACTATTTTCCAGCAATTTAGTTTGTTTTTATGATGCGCCCGCTGGCAGAGGAGACAAAAAACGTCCGCCTAGCGTTAGTGCTCCACTGAAAATTGCAATAAAATTAATGGAGGAAGAAATTGAGAGAAGCCATAAGTGGCTCATTAAGTAATAGAGTGTTTTCTTTTTAAACAGCCAGACCTTCTCCGGTCCAAGTGTTTCATGCAATGAGGTAAAAGGATTACCGTTAAACCCTCGCACGTTGAATTTGCGTACAATTTTTCTCCTGCCGGGATTAATGAGCATCCGAGTGGTTTTGACTCGTGTGTCTTTTCCTGTGACACAGTTTGTAAGTGTTTGCCGCGTGCTTGTTTCCTACACGTTCCAGCCTGTTTTGACTTTCATTTTCAGGGCTTCTGGGTTTTCTGTGTTGCGGTTGTGGTTTAGCTGTTTGTTTCTGGGCGTTGCTGAATCATCAATGGTTTCGAATCACTGAACATACTTGACAAACTAATTTTATATAGTCAACAAACCTGTTTGTCTGACGGCATGAATATTTTTATTAGCTTGATGTTGATTTGCATAAAAGTTTCTGCGGTCATCTAATGAGTAACAGGGAGTGGAATTTAACCTTTGTCAAAGCATCTAAAGATTGTTTGGCATTTAGCAATGCGTGGATCCATAATCTGTCTTTTTTTAGATTTGAGTTTACTACATAGATGCCCAAATTTGAGTATATTAAAACTACAACCGGTAACTTCAGCTATTCTATTACCATCTCTGTTTTGAAACATTAAATTACAATTTACTTTACGTACAATTTACTATCTTTATGTTTTTTGTAAACCAACTGACATTTTTCTAACTAATTTCATAATTTTGACATGATTTTAACATAAAAAAGAAAGCTTTAATTTAAGAAGCTATGAGTTCACTCAAAATTTTTTACAAAACTGTATACAATTTTTTTTTCTACAGAAGAATTTCTTTTTTCTTACGTCGGTTTCACACCGCAAGTGTGAGCAGCGCATCAGGAGAGCGTTTGCTGCGCGTGGCCATTGTGCCTTCACACCGGCTACGTTCGCAGCGCATTCTGTGCAGTTTAATAACAGTATAAATATCTCAAGTTCAGATAACTTTATTTAACATGCATTTATGAGCAAGACCTCTTCAAGACACTTTTAAATGGTCAGTGTAATTTATATAACTGTGATTTTTGTTTAATCCACATTGTGTTCGTGCTGTTTTGGTCCGTGTAATGTCAGATATAGACACAATACACAATTATAGACATAAAAAATATTATTATTAAAGGGGATAGAGAATGAAAAACCATTTTTACCTTGTCTTTGTTGAATAATGGTAGTCTACCTGCATTCACAAACATACAAAAGTTCTAGACATGCTAAACATCTCAGTCTCATAGAAATTCCTATTTTAGAAATGTCAGCCAGAAAACGGCCCAATCTGAAAAACTGATGCTTATGACATCACAGGCATCTCACTGCCCCTCCACTTTAAAATAATTGGCTACATTTTTGAGTGGCAGCAAAGTCAGCCAATCAGTAATGAGATTGCAAGTTAAGCCAGTAGGGGGAGCCAAATAGGTGCAAAACCACTTGTTTAAAATCCCCCACCCTAATAGAGCTATCTGAGAGAGGTTTTTAGGAAGCTTCTAAGGCATTACAGTTCCAAACAAATTTTTTTTTGTCTACATGTCACATCACAGAACAAGGATAAATACCCCGTTCAATCATTCTATGTCACCTTTGAATATGTTTCTCTGAAGTTTTACGATGAAATAAATCGTAAACGGTGTGCTTTAACTTGTTAAAATGGGCACCAAAAAAAATGCGCCGCTTAAGCGCTGCTCACGCTTGCAGGGTGAAACCGGCATCAACGTTTTAAAACAGATGACGCGTTTACCCCTGCACTGTTTTTGAACGTTTCCACACACACGCTGCTTAAAAGTTGAGCACACCTGAAGTTAACATCCACATTTCTTCACCAAAGTTGTTTAAAACAACTTACTATCTATTTTCCGAATTGCCGACTTCCTTAGCACGCCCTCTGTGAAGCCTAATGTGCAAACAGTACTGTTGTTTAAAAAGCAGTTTTGGTTTGACACCACCTAATGCAATGTTGTTTGGTCACGAGCAACTTCGCGAGCGTGAACAGCACATTTTTGTATTTACTGGTAAATTCATTCCTGTGTGAATGTTTGTGTTCCCAGTGATCGAACTCACGACCTTTTGTGGTCTGCTTACGCAATGCTCTGCAACTGAGCTACAGTACAAGAACATCAAAAGATTTGAATACAAATGACAACGTTTTCATTTGAGGTGTTTAGTAGCTACATTATAATAAGCCTGTATGTGAGCATTCATACACTCTTTGCGTCTCTCCGTGTGTGTCTTTAACCACGTTTTCTTTATAAATGACGCTCGCTGTGAAAGCAATTAGCGTTACAGTTGTCGACAAGCTCTTTCTCTGAACGTGAGATAGCTGCCTCGGCTCCACAGGGAAAAGACTTTATGGTCTGACTGATACTAACAATAATTGCTGAGAGTGCTGTTCCCACATTGAAATAAGATATGGGGATGGAAGAGGTTCTCAGAAGCCTCACTGTCACTTTCTCACACTGCCTCTCTCTCTTTCTCTCTCTCTGAAATATCCCACTGTAATCACTATACAATTGTAGGGACGAAATTTACAATGATGTGATAAAAATGATTTTGGGATGTTTTAGTTTAAAACCCAAATGTCACGTTATACCTAAACATATTTAATTGTAAACACGATGATGTATTTTTGTGTAGACATTGTGTTGTTAACAGTGCTATACAGCTAACACGGTTAGCAATTCCTGTGGAAAGCAGGTGGTACACGGTATTTTATTTAAATGTGATGTTTATGTCCGTTTCCTGTTGATAATGGCAGCAGTCATTTGCGTAATAATGGAGATAAGTGTTATGCATGGCCGGAATCCAGACGTGTGTTGTAGTCGACTGCATTTTATTGGGCATTTTATCAGTGTGGAAGCAGGCTAATACTAATTCGTTTTTGATTAAAAACACACATTTTCCCCTCTGTTTTGGCCTTATGTCTATACTAAAATAATATTTTTGTTTGTGGAAATGAAAACACTTTCCAAATTGGATATATTTAAAGATGCAGGTTTTGCGTTTTAGTGTGAGTAGTGAAATGAAGAGTTTTTGAAAATGATGACGCATATTTAGTCATGTGACCTATTCAGCAAGATGGTGGACAACAGTGCACCACAGCTGTTTTGGCTGCTGTCCAGTTTGATAGCATTGTTACAGATTTATGTTAGTAAAGAGGTAGAAAGTGTAACGGAAATGACGCATGTCAAAGCGTCTTACGTAGGGCTGCACGATAAATCGCATTGCAACGTGCATCTCGTCAGTATTAGTAGTAGGGTTGTCACAATATCCTCTTTCACACAGTAAATTACCATGAATTTACCAGAATGAATTTACCAGTAAATACAAAAATGTGCTGTTCACACATGCAGTGATGTTACGTCTTTTTATCAGTAAGATATCATTCACACATCAGTATCAAAATATCGGTAAACTCGGAGAGAAAGCAGAAGTTACCTGTGGCGCGCGGCCGGCGAGCTCCTTGTTGTATTTGTAAACAATGGCGGGTTATGACTTAATATCGTCGGTCCGTATTTTGTTGTTTTCACATATGTGGCAAACAGTCGCGAAGTTGCTCGTAACCACACAACATTGTGTTAGGCTGCGTCAAACGGAACCTGCGGTTGCACATTAGGCTTTACAGAGGGTGTGCTAAGGACGTCGGCAATTCGGCCAATTGATGGTAAGTAAGGGATAATGTAGAGGCAGCCGGTAGTTATCGGGAAATAAGCCCCGACAGTGTGATCAGGACCCGACGCGAAGCGGAGGGTCTTGTATCACACTGAAGGGGCTAATTTCCCAATAACTACCGGCTGCCTCTACATTATCCCGCTTATTACACGGCTACTTGCCACATAAGAAAAAAAACTGGACATGAATATGAATTTGAAACATTTTATTGGCATATTTGTTTTAAATTAACATTTTTATCCTTCCGCGAAACTTTGCACAGATGCATAAAATGATCGTAATACCTTATTAAGATCCTCTGCTTCATACTTGTCTGTCTCCATTTTTTTCTCTTTAACCAGTCTTTGAGAAGTTTTAATGCCCATTCTGTATTTTTTTGTGTGTTGGCTTCGTAGCTGTCATGCTCTATTTTGTCAAGTTCAGTCTCAGTAAGCTGTCTGTGTCGTGTCGTGGTTGTTGAGTGTTTGTCACAAGATGGCGCCAAACAGACAGTAATCTTTATTGATCTTTATTGGCGCGGAGCGATTTTACTCGTGCAAGTAGTCCGGCTATGCGTTATTATTTTGGAGCGGTTATTATTTGAAAAGAACGAACCTGCAAATGTCTCAACTGACCAATCAGAATCAAGCATTCCAGAGAGCCGTGTAATAAGCTGTTTTAATCAACTTTGGTGAAGAAATGTGAATGTTAACTTAAGGTGTGCTCGACTCTTAAGCAGCATGTGTCCTATATAAACAGTGCGGGGTAAACGCATCATCATCTTTATAAAAACGTTCTGATTGGCCCGATCTGTCAGCGCGGTCTGACGTCGTCCGTTCTAAATGCCGGTAAACCTATATTTTTCGTTCACACATAGCACTTAACGGTAAATTACTGGTAATCTTACAACTTGTCTTACTGGTAAAGTGGGAGCACCTATTTACCGGAAAGGTTCTGTTCACACATGATCTGTTAACTGCAATTTGCCAGTAAAGAAGACTGTATGTGTGAAAGGGACTATTGATTAAATAATCCTCTCATCGCGATTGTTTGACGTTATCAAAGTTCACCGCAATCATTGCACATCTCTTTAAAAAACACAAGGGGGAGCTGCAGCACCTGTATAAACCAGACAGTATCAGATAGCGCTCCTTAACTGACTGTGTAACGCGATACATAGCAAAGCCTTTTAATACAGTGGAAAAAACTGCATTAAATATTATTCTTAAGGATCTGTAAGGAATTTTTTTTTCAGCCACTACAGACATGGGTCCAGTACTAATATGACCTCAGTAGGATTGGCTACTATTTCAGGCCTGTTCTGGTATAGTCTGGTATGTGCCACCATCGCATTTTCAATGATGCACAACATGTCTTGGGATGGGTATATCCGATCTCTCCGCTTACATTGCGGACGCAAATCTTTGCGCTTTTTTCCTTTTTACACATTCATGGGTCATATTCTTTCTGTGCCACATGAGGGACGGAATTAAGTCACTTGAAACACGCAATGTAAATTCGGCCTTGTGATTTGTGTTCACAAATAATGTACAGTGCATCATTTTCTGTAAAACCTTTTCAGAATTAACCTTAACCGGCAATGTATTCGCAGAAGTAAAGGTCATAAAGTGGTTACTATCCCTCCCATTGGATCTGATTACTCATCCAAATGTTTAATTTATGTGCACAAGTCATTTGCATAGCACGATGCTCTTTCTACATCCATAACGATTTCGTGTCACATGCGCAAACAACAGAATTAATTGAAATCATTGTAAAGTTGAGAATCCATGCTGTACAAGTGTCTGGCACTTACTGCTACCTCAAGAGCTGTTTCTTAAGATTATTTAGCTAAATGGCACTTAATAGAGCGTGGGCACTTTAAAACACACAGCGATGGGGCAGCACAAGCTTTCTGCTTCAAAGCCACCATCGTTTTTAAGCGTACAGACAGACGCTACTCTGCTTGAGAAGTCACAGTTGCCAGGCTCTCTCTGTATTCTAGCTCACAGCTTAATGACTTCCTGCCAGGGCTAAAGTTATTTACTTCCTGCTTCGCTACTGTTCGGACGCTTTTACTTGCGCTCTGTGCTTTGCGCTTTTTCTTTTTCGCTTTTATCTTTTGATTCAACTACCAGCAGTTCAGCACAGTGCTCAAACTAAACAATTGGGCACTCACACTAAAACTACAAATTCCTGGAACTATATTGATATTTGGAACATTCAACAATCTTGGGGAATTTGTCAAAGCGGTCTACCAGTCTGCTATTGCCGGCAGCTGACAATCCTAAAACAGGACAACACAGCTGCCCACACTCAAACAGAAGAAAAGAAGAAAGAATGCCTTCTTCTGGATCTAAATCCACCTGCTGCTCAAATTGCCACAGACTTTTACAAAAGATTGCAGTTCTCGAAACAAAGTTACTTGTGGCGCTGCCGACCCTGCCAGAACATACAGCGGAGCTTCATCGTGGTCCTTCTCAACATAAAGCTGGTGAGTCCTGTGAACCTAATGCTTTTAAACAGGTCATAGTGAGCTCAGAGAAACCTAAAGAAATTGAGGACACAAACCGATGGCATAAACAGGGTGCGAGACCCAAAAGTGCTCAAGACATTAGACTGTCACGAGTGTCACAAATTGCTGCATTAGCATCATCTACCCCAGATATGGGTACAACTCGAGTAGCCAATATTGGTATTCTACCACCCCCTGTACGGCTTGAAAATAGATTTGAAGCACTAATGAGTTTGGGTGAAGAATCCCCAAATGTTAATGGACACAGATCACGTCAGCCAGTAGCTTACAGAGCTAACAGACGCTCAACATCATATAGGCAGCGGCGCTCCGCTCAGACAGCAGCCGAGCCAAACACGCTGATAGTGGGTGACAATATTATCAGAAACTTTGAAAGCAAGGCTACCCGTACATACTGTTTTCCTCGGGCAACGGTTTCTGATGTTAACAAGGAACTTTGCAACATTCTGATGAAACATAAGTCTGTCAGTCGGATTGTCATACATGTGGGAAAGAATGATATTCGAAAAGAGCAGTCTGAGCTCCTTAAGGGGGATTTCAATGAACTTTTTGAAACACTTACAAGACTGAAAGTTCAATTTTTCATCAGTGGACCTCTTCCAGCCCGAGGAACAAATATGTTTTCTCGTCTACTAAGCTTAAATTCATGGCTGCAAAAAACCTGCACCATGAGAGGACTGAATTACATTGACAACTTCAATATCTTCTGGAGTCAAAGGCAACTTTTTAACACAGATGGTATCCACCCAAACAAACTAGGTGCTAGGTTGCTTAAAGACAATATCTTTTTCTCCATGCATCATCCATCAGCTGAGTGTGCCAGTCCACTACTGAACAGCGGAAATGACCACAGGATTTTACACCAGCACCTGGATGGACATTCAGATGACAAGGATAAAACTCTGCAGTCACAACTACTGTTCACAGACACAGCTCAGGCTGAGCCCTGCCCACAGACCTCGCTACAGCTGGATTGTGAATCAACACCCAAGGACGTTTCTGTTGATAATGACCAGAGGAATGATAACACTCCCTCCCAGCCTTCAGGAACACCAGAATCACAGCTGATGTCGTCACACTCTCTCTCCCTCTCTCCAACATCACCACTTCTGGGCTTTTCAGAGAAAATGGAGAAACTGGTATCTGCTGGAACAAAGCTCTCCCACTCTATTGCTGCGAGTCCCCAAATATCAACCAAGAAACGGCGGGCTCCTCAACCACAAAAGCCTTCGGGCCCAGCCCGCCCTCCCCCTCCATCTCAGAGAGCACTCCGACCTCTGCCTCAACGTCAGGGATCACACCAGCCCTCATCTGCAAACAGCACTGGTAACTGATGTGTGTTGGGTTCCCGCTACGTCAGCAGTAACAATCATAAATATTTTAAGAACAAGCGGGCGCCCGATGTCCCTTTAGCTTTCCCTATCTCTGTCCTGACATGTGATAGAAAGATGAAGGCCGTCTCCAGCCGCACAGCAATTCTATCTAATCTACTGCCTATTATACGTCATTCTGAGATTGATACAGTTCCAAAACCAGTTACTGTTAAGTTAGCACTTCTGAACATCCGTTCACTAAAGAACAAATCCTTTTTAGTTAATGATCTTATCACCACTAACAACCTGGACTTTATGTTTCTAAATGAAACTTGGTTAGATGACAGCTGCAGTGCTACAGTCCTCAATGAATCAGCCCCACCCAACTTTACCTTTATAAGTGTATGTAGAGCTGTTAGAAGGGGTGGAGGAATAGCTGCTTTATTCAAAGATGCCTTTCAATGCAAGCAAGTGTTACTTGGTGATTACCAGTCTTTTGAATATTTGTGTATTGCTCTAAAAGGTACACCACGCATTCTGTTTACAATTATTTATAGACCTCCCAAATACACCTCAGCATTTGTTGATGAATTCACAGAACTTTTGTCAACAATTTCCTCTGAATTTGATTATTTTGTTATTGCTGGAGATTTCAATATTCATATAGACAATTCAGAAAACAATACTGCGATTGAACTTTTAAATGTTTTAAACACTTTTGATCTGACCCAGCACGTGCAAGGTCCTACACACAATCGGGGACACACTCTTGATCTGCTCATTAGCAAGGGTCTAAACATTTCATCCACTGTAATCAAGGATGAAGCGCTATCTGACCATTTCTGTGTTTACTTTGATTTATTGATCTGTCCTGCCACTGATGCTAGATCTGTCTATATCAAAAAAAGGTTCATAAATGAGAACACCAGTGAGGTATTTATGAATGCTATGTCAATGTTGCCAAACATATCCGCAGACTCTGTTGATGTTCTCCTTGAAAACTTTAACATAAAAGTTAAAGATGCTATTGATGATATAGCTCCAGTAAAGGTCAGGATGATCACTGGCAGACGTAAAGCACCCTGGAGAAACACAACAGCAGTACAGCACATGAAAAGAACATGCAGAAAAGCTGAACGTATGTGGCGGAAAACAAAACTTGAAGTACATTATAGCATCTATAAGGACAGTCTTCGTGCTTTCAATGTAGAACTAGGCACAGCTAGACAGACCTTCTTCTCCAAAATTATAAATAACAACATAAACCACACTCGCACTCTTTTTGCTACTGTAGAGAGACTAACAAACCCCCCAAATCAAGTTCCTAGTGAAATGCTCTCTGACAACAAATGCAATGAGTTTGCTAAGTTTTTCTCTGAGAAGATCAGTAATATCAGAATGGCAATCAATACGACCTCAAATTGTACTGTGGTCAGTCAGATATCATTGCAACAACCTCAGAAATTAGCCATTCTCTCAGAATTTGACATAATTGATATAAAAACCTTGGAAGAAACAGTACAACATCTTAAAGCATCAACTTGCAGCCTTGACACTCTCCCCACATCTTTTCTCAAAAAGGTGCTTAACTGCTTAGAAACTGACCTCTTAAAAATAGTAAACACCTCTCTGATCACAGGCACTTTTCCAGAGTCATTAAAAACAGCAGTTGTAAAGCCTCTCCTAAAAAAGAGTAACCTAGACAAAACCATACTTAGCAACTACAGACCTATCTCAAATCTTCCGTTTATAAGCAAGATCGTTGAAAAGGTTGTCTTCAATCAGCTGAACAAATTCTTAAACTCAAATGGTTATCTGGACAACTTTCAATCTGGTTTCCGTCAGCATCACAGCACAGAGACAGTGCTCATAAAGATAATAAATGATATTCGCTTAAACTCTGATTCAGGTAAAATATCAGTGCTGGTGCTACTAGATCTTAGTGCTGCCTTTGACACAGTAGATCACACCATACTCTTACATAGACTGGAAAACTGGGTAGGGCTCTCTGGGATAGTTCTCAAATGGTTTAAAACATACCTACAAGGAAGAGGTTACTATGTGAACATAGGTAACCATAAATCTGAGTGGACATCCATGACATGTGGAGTCCCACAGGGTTCAATTCTTGCACCGCTTCTGTTTAATTTGTATATGCTCCCACTTGGTCAAATAATGAAAAAGAACCAAATTGCTTACCACAGCTATGCAGATGACACCCAAATATACTTAGCCCTGTCACCCAATGACTACAGCCCCATTGACTCTCTATGTAAATGCATTGATGAAATTAACTGTTGGATGCGTCAAAACTTCCTCCAGTTAAACAAAGACAAAACCGAAGTCATTGTATTTGGAAATAAAGATGAAACTCTCAAAGTTAACACATACCTTGACTCTAGGGGTCTAAAGACACAAAATAAAGTCAGAAATCTTGGTGTAATTTTAGAGTCTGACCTTAATTTCAGTAGTCACGTGAAAGCGATAAGCAAATCAGCTTACTACCATCTCAGAAATATTGCCAGAATTAGATGTTTTGTCTCAAGACAGGACTTAGAGAAACTTGTTCATGCTTTCATCACCAGCAGGGTGGATTACTGCAATGGACTCCTTACTGGGATCCCCAAAAAGACCATTAGACAGCTGCAGCTCATACAGAACGCTGCTGCCAGAATTCTGACCAGAACCAAAAAATCTGAGCACATCACTCCAGTCCTCAGGTCCTTACACTGGCTTCCTGTTACATTTAGAATAGACTTTAAAGTATTGTTACTCGTTTATAAATCACTTCATGGCTTAGGACCCAAATACATGACAGATATGCTAACTGAATATAAACCTAACAGATTACTCAGATCATTAGGATCAGGTCAGTTAGAAATACCAAGGGTTCACTCAAAACAAGGTGCGTCAGCATTTAGCTTTTATGCCACCTCTAGCTGGAATCAACTTCCAGAAGAGATCAGATGTGCTTCAACAGTAAACACTTTTAAATCTAGATTAAAAACACATCTGTTTAACTCTGCATTTACTGAATGAGCACTGTGCTGCATCACACTGACTGCACCTTTAACTCAAGTCACTTTTACTCCTGTTTTATTCTTTTTAACATTTTAAACTGTTTTATTAAAATCAAATTTATTTTCTTTAATTGTTATTTTAAATTCTCATGTATCTTTGTCTTTATTGTGATCTTATCGTGTAAATCTTATTTTTACATTTTCTTTTTCTTTTTTATATATTGTTTTCTCATTTCTGTGTAAAGCACTTTGAATGACCTTTGTGTATGAAATGTGCTATACAAATAAACTTGCCTTGCCTTGCCTTGCCTTAAAGTATGCACTCACTTCATAAATCCCCCCGCCTCCTATTTTCGTCCCTAACATCCCCTCTCACGCACCGCTCCAGGTGCTGATGAAACCGTTCCCCTTCTGCATAATCATATTTCCTCTAACATGAGCCAAAAAACAGCCGGAGAGCCAGAACCGCTTCTCTCTGGAATGTTCTGCTGTACTCTACTCACTATTGGTATAGTGGCACGGATTTGCTTAAGTTATCTTATGGCGCTTTTCCATTGCATAGTACCCCATGGTTTGGTTTGGGTCGGGTCAGCTTACTTTTGTGAGCTTTTCCACTGGGTGCAGTACATAGCACCCAAAACTTTTTTTTGTACCACCTCAGAGAGACCCAAGCTGATACCAAAACGTGATGCGAAAACACTGTAGATCACTGATTGGTCTGAGAGATTCGTCCCTACCAGCGTCATCGCTATAATGTAAAAGATTAGCTTTACCTTCGTGCTAGCTTGCGCTGTCTCGAGTAAACATGTTGTCATCTGTGCTTTGCTGTATGTTCCCAAACTTCCTTTTAGCGATGAAAAACATCCACAGGTTGAGAATCATACTAATTTTTTTCCAGACTTGCAGTTTGTGGCGGCACATTCTCGACACCCACATTCACATATATGCTTAAATGCAACTTAAATTAGGCTCAGCGGAGCGCATCGACTGACGCCACAATGTATTTGCACAGAAACTGTCATGTGAAACAGAGGTAGTGATAAATGCGATTTGCAGACATCTATTTGTGGTGGGCAATGTTAATTTTGTGGCGGACTGAGAAATAAATAAATATATGGGAATGTACAACAACGCTTTCACTTGTATGATGTCACAGCAGTAGGCAACGCAAATATAACAACACCCCTGTAATCTTCCCCTTGCGAAGTATTACTAAACTCTATGGAATAACTAACCAAGCAAAAGGGAGGTGAGCTTACCCGACTTGACCCAAACCAAACCGTGGGGTACTATGCAAATTAATTTTTTTATATACCAGTGTGAACTTGACAGCCAGTGATGTCCATGCAAAGGTCATATGCGGTTATTGACAGAAGGATTTAGTTTTTTTTTTTATTGTTAGTTTCAGACCCTGACTGTCAAATATGTTTTTAGTAGTAAAATGTTTGTTGGGGAGCTACCGTTATAGTATGTTGATGTTGTGGGTTTTAGATTGAGTCTGAGTGTACTGAGGATGAAAATAGCACAGTGTCACACACGCGCACATACAGACTGCCACAGAATTTGAGTGGCACTGTACTAGAACTCAAAGAAAACCACACTAGTCTGTGGAGGGGAGATGGGGTGGTTGTGCTGCCTGACTGCTGTCACTTCTGACTGGATTCCAGTTGTTACTGGAAAATTGTCTTTTTCGGTCAGATGTTGGGAGTCTGGTGAGGGAATATCAGCAGTGATGGATGCTGCTCTGTCACACCGCATGACTTGAATATCTCTCATTATGTGCCTGATGTCAGGCTCCCCTGACTTGCAAACACATTTTATAGCTTTAAATCCCTGAGGAGTAAGGGTGAGCAGGGCACAAACTAACGCGGGGTTAATGTAACACGGCTACTTTACATATTTATACAGGGCCGAGCAATCTGTGCTTTTTCTCTTACTGTCAGAAGATGATCTCATGTGAATTTGTGAAGAGTTTTGATGTGTTTTGGTTAAGATATTAAACAAATGTAAATACTATTAATTAAAATGATAACTGTTAACTGTTGTTACAATATCAGGGGAAATAACTGAAAATTATGATTTTTTTGTCTTAATTGTGCAGCCCTTTAAAAAATCTATTTATATGCATTGATGCATAATACAAGGATGATTAGATGAAGGATCATGAATGGATGAATGTGTGGATATCTATCTATTATAGGCAGATATATATACAATATCCACATTTAGTTCAGATTTTTCAACTAGTGCGTTTCCCTGCGGCAATGCTTAATTTGTGCGTATCACGACGCACTATAATAATCCATGTGTAATTGCGTCTTTGCATTGACTTAACATGTAAATCACCCGCACTTGCCGCCTCTACCGTGGCTGGTGTAAACGCAGCATTAGAGTTTTGGTTCATTCACACTGCCAATGATTTTCCGTAATCTGTGCGTGCATTCTCACACGTACCGTAAAGATCCCCTTAAAGACACATGACATATTTAAAGTCCTGCACTTGTTAGGTTTTTTTCCACAGCGTCTGAAGTTTGAAAATTTTAGTTTAGTTTTTTTCTTGAGAAACTACTTGTGCATTATAATGAGCACTTGTTGCGCTGTTCTGCCAGCTGGTGAATGATCTCAGCTTTATTATGGATAGTGATGATCTCTGCTTTAGTCCAGTTTGCTGACATATCTCAGTGAGAATGTTGATCTGCGTTTAAATTGAACAATAACTTCTTGTTGCGATGACATGCGCATCCTCACAATACACGCCCTTTATGGCATTGTTTCTGCATCTTGTTCACACAGCATGCTCTCCGTGAAAGTTATGGCAATGTTACTAGGTCCTCTTGATGGGAGGAATCCCAGAACATTCAAGGGACTTGTTTGTGTTTACACAGAAGCCTCTGCCAATTTTCACGGAATTTATGAATGAGGTTTAATACAGTTTAGATAAAGTGGAGTTTTCATCCAAACGTGAGGCGAATCTTTTTAAAATTTGCAAATAGGAAAAACAAACAAATGCGAATTAGGTGCTTTTCCATCAAGTTGTTTGAGTGAATGACTGTAAATTGGTAACCAGTAACCAACACTAAACCTAGTAAAGAACACCAAAACAAGGCATGTTTAGAACATGGAGACAGGACTGCATTTAGTTACGATGGGAAAAGTTATACATTTACTAGCAGTACAGCTTATAATTGCCAAACTGAATGCCGTGCATTGAAAAAGAATTTTCGATCCAGGCACTGACAGCAAGGGCATAACGGCGATGTCAAGCCTCATTTATGGTAAAGACACATCATTTGATATTGCAAGATGATCATTCATGTAGGTTTAATGTTCGGTAAGTCAGAATTTATTCGCCAAATGTTTTTTTATCTCCTATTATTCGCCTTTTAAGTCAAAAACCACCTCAAGTGAGCGTAATGTTTTTTTTTCAAATTAAAGGATTTTTGTTCCAAATTTTGCATTTCCATCACTTGCAATATTTCAAAATGTGCATAAAATTGGGGTGATGGAAACCTAGATAAAGTTCCTGTAGTTTAACTGGTAAATTGTGTAAGCGGCACAAAACGTCAAGAGTTTGATTCCCCAGGGAACGCACATACTTACAAAATGTATCTTAGCTTGTAATGCAGCACAAGTTGCTTTGGATAAAAGGGTCTGCAAAATGCATACATATAAATAGATGTAAATATCCTTTGGATGTTTCTTCTGTACTTGTAGGTCACTAATATATTATATGACTAGTTTCTTTTCTTAGAAGGTTCAAAAGCATTGCCTCTGTCAAGTTTAAGAGCCTCATTTCAAAGGCACCGGGCTTGTACATCCCATGTGAAACAGACAGGGTGCCTTGGGCAGTTTTATTCTGTTCATCTCAGCGTGCTCTTCCAGAACTGGCACGTTGTCTGGCTGTTTATTGGTTTTGTAATGGGATCCATGACAGGAATTTTTTGGCAGACAAAGAGTAAATGAGCTAACACACGGCTGGACCCCACAGGCTACATAAGATCCATTGTTTAGTGCAGAATGCACAATAGTGTTTGTGTTTCTACGCCACTGCCGTAACATTTCACAGAGGGAAAGAAATAGGGATAGAGAGACAAACAAAGCTTTGCTAAAATAATGACTAATTGTGTGATTTCTGACCTGAAGCTTCAGCGTCTCTGAGCTCAACCCTGGCTGAATGTTGGTTTATATATCAGGTGTTTATTTGCTGGTCTGTGTTGAAGGGTAGGTGGGGTGGTTGGCATCTGCCTTACAATAATCTCTCCAAACCCTGCTGACACATGGGTGTGGAACACGTACACACTTCGCACAAAGCTATAAAATGTCTTTGTGGCGCTTGGTCCTTTAAAATCTTCCCAGAAATGTTCTAGGCTGTTGGTTCTAGAGCACCGCTGGCAGCCAAACGGTTCCTTAGATGCACTGCATTGTGGGCATTCTTGACATGTCCATATCTAATCACCTCGCTGTTGAATTCCCAGGATGGTACTTTGGATGGAGAGTAAAGTCCTGGGCTGAACTTTACTTGTATCAGGTTCCAAACACTGAAGTGTCTGAGGTGGGGAATCTCACAGCGTAGCTGTGGTAAGATTGTTAAATGCTTGAAGTTTAAAGTGAACATAAAATAATATTCACCACCATATTTACTTCTGTAATGTGAAATGTGGTATTTAACAAGAAAAGAATGTTGGATGGGACTGGGATGGAAATCGATTGATTTTGACGGGTAGGGATTTGTGGCCTGTATATATGACAAGTGGTTGGAGAAGAAGGGGTTGAAAAATGTAAGGGCTTGGTGATGTCAGCAAAAAAGCAAAGTTGTTTTAAGATGCTTTAACATAAGATACATTTTGATTATGGGTTTAATTTGGCTCAAATTTTACAGCTGCAATCTTTTGCCTCTATAGGGCTGTTTACACTTGGTATTAAGATGTGTTTTCATTGATCGGATCACATGTGGACGAGAGAGACACATCACATTTACACCTGGTATTTAAATCCGTCTCTTTTGCACACTTTTGACCGCTTCTGTCCCGAATACTGTGAGGGGGTGGTCTGTCGAGACTGTGGGTGAGTCTCTCTGCTGTCATTTTAACGCGAGCGGGAGTAATGACGAGTTTATATGGACGCAAACTAATATTATGTCGGAGTCCGCTGCTTGTGATGTAAGTAAACATGCTGCACAGTGTTTTGTACATGCATATGTTAGAGCTTTCTTTGAATTTTCAGCGCAATTGATGAAATAAGTTTGTGCAACTTTCACACGCTTGCAAAATGAAACTGCGGAGATCAGCCGCTTTAGTTTTATCAATGAAAGGCAAAAATAGTGCTGCTTGATAGCGCTTTTGAACACTGTTTACACCTGGCATTAATGTTGTCCACTTGTGATCTGATCTGCGAAAACGCATGTAAATGCCAAGTGTAAACATCCACATCTGTATGTGAACCATAAAATTGCAGGTCTCATGCGGGTTGACGTCAAACTGACATTTCTTACAAATTCGTACCCAACTGCTCAACTAATAAATCGCTATTATAAGCTTAAAATTGTGAATCGAGTTATAGTTAGAAGACAGGTCTGGTATGTTTTTTGTAATACTTGCAGGTTTTTATATTTTTAGTAGGGCTGTCAAAATTAATGCGTAAATAACGCGTTAACAGAAATTCATTTAAATGAATGAAACAATCTCCATCCTTTTTGTGGTACCACAATGGATAAAACAATCTGGAGGGCTACTTTTTGATATATTTACTCAAAACTTTTTTGTTTTACTTGTTGATTTTATTTTACTTGTTAATATGTTTTAGTATTGTTTAAAATGTTAACATACGTTTACCAAGCCAAGCAAATATAAAAATATGTAATAAATAAATATTACAATTAAGACTATTAACAGAATATGCTTTGACGGGCACCTTACAGACTCTGTGCGGGTGTGTGGTGGCACCACGTTGGAGACCCCTGTTCTAGCCCATAGTTGGATAAATGAGACGCAGCCTTAGACAGTAAATGTGACTTGTGGTGTAAATGAGTCATTTCATTAAAATAAGAACATTAAGCCCTCGTCTAGGGATCCAAATGCTCTAAAATGATCTTATTTGTAAGTTTTCTGAGAGGTATACCATCCAAAATGCTTAACTAATACACAAATGATGGTTGTCTGTCCACTTGCGTGAGATTTTGGTTTTGGTTTTAAAACGTGCAGGAATGAGAAAATAAAATGCAGGACTTGCTTGATGTTAAAATAATTATTAAGAGAGATAAAGTTTGGCACCTAATTAATGATTTTGAGTTATTAAGCGCATCAGTACTCAAAAGCAATCTTATTGCGCTGACTGACAGATCTGAGGAGCATGCACACAGGTGCAGGTCCCCAAACCTGATATATATATACACACAGAATTAGAGTTTTAAAAAAATCTGTTTTAACAATAATTCATGCAGATATAATCTGTTATGTCTTAAGTAAACGTTTGGTTAACTGTTGGGGAAAAATATCTTGGATTTTTCTCTAATTAACTTTGTTGACTCTGTCAACTTCAAACAAGTGTAGCTCTGTCATGTTTCTGTCATGTTATACTAAATACTCTTCATTTATATGCAACAGAATCAAGTTTAACAACTTTATGATGTGACTTTTTAAAAAAACTTGCAAAACGTTAGTAAAGTAATGCAGCAACTCTCGGTAGCATTGTTAATGGGTAGTTATGATATACAGTCATTTAAATGAAAACAACACTGTAAAAATGGTTGGTTCAACTTAAAAAGTTACATAGTTGCCTTAAAATGTTTTCTTAATTACTTGACACAATATTTTTACACAACTTTTTTGTGTTAACTATTTTTTTTAAAAGTCAAATCAAATAAAAAATTGAAGGCAACCAGGTATCTTTTTAAGTTAAACCACAGGTAAGACACAACATGACAACGAGTCTCTGTTTTTCTTGTGTCAATGGACTTTCCGTATTTATACACACACTTGAACTTCTCACGAAAACGTTTCGCCTAATTCACAACACGTATGTATGGACATGAGTTTGTTGTTTGAATTATTGTCAAACGCATAATTCCCAAAATAACCATCTGCACACTAAAGCTTTTTTACTATGACAGTTTTACGCAATTAAGAAAAAATATTTAGCATACTTAATTGATCAAATGTACCTACAGTATTATATGTTCTTCTAAACACTGTCATGATTAATATTTACTAATGTTTCCTGTAACTTGTCAATTGTTTTAAATTATCGATTTTAACATTTAAAATGATACTAGATGTAGCAGAAAGCACAATACACATTTAATTACAGTAATATCGGACATATATCGGTATCAGCTGATGATCGACAGATTTCTGGTATCGGATCGGAAATGAAAAAGTGGGATCGGGACATCCCTAATAATCATGTAAATGTTATATATTAACATTATTATAAACATTATAATTATAGCCTAGTATTTGATTATAGTGATGTGATTATTGTGTACGAGTGGTTTTACATTTTTCATACGAACGTTTTTGTTGTATACCAATTTGTTTGTGAAAACTTCCATTAGCATCCATCTCATCCACAAAGTTGTGCGTACACATGCTTAGTTAATAGACCCATTGTCTTGAAAATAAAAAAAATCCAGAAATCACAAGTCACTATTGTGAAATAGTTAAATAGAATGTAAGATTGTTGCAAAGAATGTAGAATAGCTTAATTAAATGTAAAAGGGTTGTTGAATTGAATGCAGAGTAGATGAATAAAATGTTAAATGGAAATGTTGAATGGAATGCTAATAAGTAGAAGTGTTGAATCAAATGTTAAATATATGCAAGCTAAATATACAGCACGACTCTTGGGGAACTTCCTTCTTTATCTTGCTTGAATGCATGATTAGAACAGAACTTAAAGGCCTATGTGAGATAATCCCTAACGTTTTGGTAACTATTATATATTTGCACAAGTTTTTCATATGCAAATCTCAGATAGTTCTGCAGTAATAAGAAAGAACAGCAGTAACATTTTCATGCTCTGTCACATTATGTATCTCTCTTTTTCTCTCTAAGAAGCTCAAGTATGTAGTGTTTATGTGTGTGATGTCTCTTAAAAACATCTTGTTAAAGATAATCAGTTTGTTAACAGGCTGCTAAAAACAGAAGTCTTCACAGGTACTCGTCTAGTTACACACAAAAACAAACAAACTCAGCCACTCTTGTCTGTGACTGAAATCTTGACAGGAACCCAAACATGACACAGATTTATTTTTGAAAGCACCAGGGACAGTGATGTTGAAACATAGGCGAAACAATGTGTGGTTTGTGGTGGTACATGCAAAAATACTTATCATGTGTCTTTCCCATTATTATGGTTGATTATGAAGCAATTTTCTTCATTTAACATTAAATCTTTCTTTGTTCTTTAATTTTATTTCTCGGGGATACATGTTTTTCAGCATTAGTGAATCTCTTTATTGTATTCGTTGTAGTGTATACTCTTTAAACCTAGTCATTGAGTTCTCCTCTAAGGTTTACAGAAATGATGGGCTCCTCTTAAGTTAGAACTGTCAACCTTTATTTAGATGGAGGACTCGTGTTTGGAGTGCAAACTAAACAAGCGATTGTGGTTTGGCAACCAACGGGGGTTAAAGCAGTCATTTTCTGTAAACTATCTGAGTAAACACTGTTAAACTTGACAGAGTGCCTGATGTACATATACATAACATCTGTTTTCATCAGCATTTCAACCTTAAAAAGGTTAAACCTCAGAGTTTTTAACATGCACATGGATCAGTTTTTTTTTTATTGATTTGGCGTGTTGAGATTGATTATTTGAAAGAACCAATTTACAGAATATCTTACATTTAATGACTTTTTCATGGATAAAAACTGACTCAAAACCTTATGAATCACATATCACTGCGCAGTCTCGCATAGTCCAGATTTTATTTCTTTAAATTAAATGCCACTTGGTTTGATATTGGCATCAATAGCATTTAAACGTGTGCGTTAATTGTACAGAAATTAGGGGTATACTGTAAAATAAAAATATGTTTTTTGTATTACTTTTACAAATTAATTTTAAATAATTTCAACTTGTTAATAAGTTGTCAACTATATACTAGTTAAAAACTTACAATAGTAGGTTTAATTGACTATACCACGGGTCTGTTGAATGCTGTATTCTGATTGGCTGAGAAATGTTCCGGGTGTATGCATTAATTTCTGATAACCGCACACCTTACTTGTTAAATGTCTTAAAAATAGGCACCAGAGCAATGTTTGTGGTAACCGTGGTATAAGAGGAATAATTGACTCCGGTCCTTTGAATTATTTGAAAATAATTCTGCTTCGCGTCGTGCCGCATTGCACCGTGGGTGTGCATTATTTTCTTATAATTCAATGGCCCGTCGTCAATTATTCCTTACTGATTAAACTGCAACATTTTTTTTACAGTTCGCCCCACTGAAAATGAAAAGCCCATATTTTATATACCCTCAAACCATCCAATGTGTATATGACTTTTTGTTTTCAGCCAAACACAATTGGATTTTATTATATAATAAACTGACTCGTTTCAGAATTATAATGTTGTTGGATAGTGCCCCATTTTTACAGCTCCAAAAAGCACATCCATCAATCCAAATGAATCGATTCACTACTGAAAAATTTGAGAACCACTGATTTAAGATGTGACAATTTAAGTAAGAGATGGATTGGATGTACAATATTTTTGACAGCCTCTACTTGTTTCACATTAGCAGATCCAAACCAGATGGTGATAATGAATTTAGTGGATAACTATTTAGAAGTTAAATTGTCAGTGGTTTAAACAGTACTACCGCTTTGCAAACAAGGCAGAACAAACAAACACGTTCATGCAGTGCATGCTGATGCAGCCCTCTGCTCTAGGTCACCGACGGCCTCAGTCAAGCGATGGATGACCTTTTCTGGGACGCGTGCTCCTCCTGTACCAAATCTATTCAGTTCTCTTCAGTAGAACACCATCAGTATTCAGCGGAATTGCGTGTTTGTTTATTCACCCTTGTAACGCATATTTGTGAATGACAAAGATAAAAAGATTCAAAAGAAAATAAACCAACAAGCCCTGGTGCAGAGAGATTTAGCGGGGCACGAGTAAAGAGAGCGCGAGGACGCTTCTCTAAATAGCATTTAGTGTTGTTTTATGGCTTCTTGCAAAAAACAGCAAGAAGGGAAATCTATGCATCAGTAGATTCAAATCTATTTAATGCCTGGAAGGCATTCTAGACTTGTACGCTACAGAAGGTTTTTGTTCCCATGGTTTTCCTTTTTTTTATATCTCCACAGTGTCTTGCATTGCACGCATGGCTTGATAACAGTGAGTGGCCAGTTTTTGCTGCATTCACTGCAGAAATCTCTAATGAATATTGATAGATTGTTGTTTTGGCAACTGTGAGGTCAGAGTTCCTTTGGTTTTCCCCCAGAGGAACAGATCACTGCCAAAGCGTGACAGATGCGATTGCAAGGAAAGAGCTCTCCCTTCCTCTCATCTTATCTCTCCTCTACTCTCTCCTCCTCTCTATAGAATATAAGTTACCATACTGATCTCATGGGTAAACTTACCTATTTTATAATGCCGTTTACTATACAAAAGTACAAAAAAGGTACAAAAGTTGTCACTGGGGTGGTACCTTTTCAAAAAGTACACTTTTGTATAGGGCTGAACGATACATCGAATTTTCATCGCCATCGCGATATGAACACACGCGATTAACACATCGCAACAGACAGCCTTGACGCGATGAATGAAGGGAATACTATTAACTTTTCAGAATGACACAAGCGCAGCGTGCAGGTCATGTAACAGAAAAAACCTACGTGTCTAGCGTTTTCCACGCGTTTTAGGCGCGACATGTGAATGGCCCCTAAAACATGAAAAAATACTGTTTAAAATATTTATCGCAACTCACATCGTCATTGCAACATTAAACAATGTCATCGCACATCGCAACTTTTCCTCACATCGTGCAGCCCTACTTTTGTACGTAAAAGGTGCATACTGGTACCTTAAAGGTATTTGGACCAAAGTGGTAAATATTAGGGCCTCTTTAAAAGGTTTCGTACTAGCGACATCTTTTATAAATTTTTTCTTAAAGTGCAGTTATCTATTTTTCATAATTATTTTAGTTTTTAGACATGAAATTCATATTTAAATATATATATGCTGGTAACTGAAACCATCCCACTTAGGTATACCACGGAAGTACACATTTGCATTAACAATAGGCCCACAAGGTTGTTTTTTACTTTTAACATAAAGTAACAAACGTTGTAACAAGAAATCATAAATATGTGCATATGTATATGCAATGATATTGCGTAATGACATTGCATATACAAAATTACATTGCGTATACGAAATGACATTGCATATACGAAATGACATTGCGTATATATGAAAAAATGTGTCGAAAATAATGTAAAAATGCGTTTATACAAAAAAATGTGTCAAAATACGAAAAAATTAGTCTACAAAAAAATGTGTCGATCTCATGTTTCGATATTAGGGTGAGGGCTAAAGTACAGCTAATATTTACATCTTCTAGAGTAAAGTACGTATAGTAAACTCAATATTAATATTATTAAGTATAATAATAAGCTTTTATACAAAATAAATCGATTATACAACATTTATCTGCACAAAATGCAAGACTTCAACTAAGTTTTCAACTAAGTTATGTACATAAAATGTAACTCCCTTTGTGGATGTGCATCATAAACAGCGCACTTTTAAACACGTCCAGTCAAAGCACAAGCTTCATAACATTAACCAGCTTTAAGTCTTTTGCTATCATTTTAGCGATTAGCTGTGTCGTGTCGTCCCCTTACCTGTTCTCAGTCAAGATGTAATGTTAATGCTCGTATGGCTCTCTGGTATCTCTTGGTATTTGATGTTTAAATATAAGATGATAATCCATTGAACTTTTGCACCTGACCGACCGTATTTCCGAAAATCACGGCATCCTTTTAAACCATAGAGCCTCAGTGATGTGAGGTGTGGCCGGCTTCACGGGATCGGCGAGATCGGCGGGTTGCCGCACATTGCGTGAATCGGCGGGTTGTCGCGTGGCCGGTGCGTGGAATTATCTGTTTGTTTTTGAATCATGCATGGTAATGTTATGTCATACGCCGGTCTGCGTAGCTCAACATGACGTCAAACATGCATCTCCAGACCCAGTCTTTACTACCACAGGCGCTTGTAACGCTAACCAGACATCCATATGACATCATAACCACAATAAATAAATAAACCCACATGATCATCATTTTCGATCATCGATGCCACGTTCGAGTACTCGAGCAATTGAGTACTCTAGTTCTCGTGGCCATCCCTACAAATCATACAATTATCTGAAATAAAGTATAAGAAAACCTCATGCCTAAGCCCAGCAACATAAGCAGATCACACTAAATCGTGCACATTTATATGAAATAGCCACCTTTAAAAATAAATACATATTTCCGTGAGACTGCTATGAAGCTTCTGTTCTTGAGGTAGCAGTCTGTCTATTAGCGTATTAATATTAAGACAACGCTATTTATTGTCGTTTTTATGCTTGACCGAATAAAGTAATTGGTTAATTGTGTACACTGTTGAGAATACGAGTGAGGAAGTGATTTGTCATTTAGCCAATGCTGTTCTATGCAAATAATCTTTAAGGACTCAAGGGAAAGTTCAGTGTCTGGGCAGCAAGCCTTGATGTCTTTAAAAAATTTGAATCTGGGACCCTCGGGAACTGGATTTTACTCAACAAAATGAAGTACAGTACACACTTAATTTGTGTAGTGCAATGTAAAATAGGACATCTACACCTCTACATCATCATGTCAAATCTGGTAAAAATATCGCATTTTGTTGAATAGTTATAAACATTTTGTCTAAAAACACACACAAAATTCAAGTAACGTTTCGTTTTTTTTTAACTTTTTTTGCGATTTTTGCCCATTTCTTGGTGGAAATTTTGACGTTTCATCATTAAAATATAGTTTAGAAAAAGTGTTTCGAGTACAGAACTATTTCACAGTGCTGAACGCGAGTGTACGACGAAACCTGGCATGTTTGGTATTGTGGACTCGACAAGACTCCATGAAAACAAGTCCCATACAAAATACGTCTGGCAAAGATACAGCCTCACATAGGTGGATAATAATGTAGGATGGGATTGGTGGTTTGATAGATCATGAAGTAAAGCAACTAACCAACCAACAATTTTTGATTTGTATAATTATCATGCTAAGCTAATTAGCAGTAAGCAACTATCACAGCACGGTCAACTTTGGAGAGGCATTTCTTGAAAAATGTACCAAGCTGTACCAAATTTGTAAGAGAAGTAGCAAAAAAAATGGTTTTCATATGGCTTAAAATAACACCATAAACAGAATTTTGGAAAATTACATATTGTTGGAATCGGCATAAACCAGGGAATATAACAAAGTGTTATGTAATAACACTGACTTCGGCCTAATACTGATTGTGAAGTAGTAGATGTGTGTCTCTAAATATCCATTTTTGATCTGTGTTTTGATGATCTTAAGCTAATGCATGTATAAACATGATTGCTAGAAATATTTCAAACAACACAGCGTTTTAAGAAGCTTAGCATTCAGAAAAATTGTTGACAGATTGAATCTCTCTCTCTCTCTCTCTCTCTCTCTCTCTCTCTCTCTCTCTCTCTCTCTCTCTCTCTCTCTCTCTCTCTCTCTCTCTCTCTCTCTCTCTCTCTCTCTCTCTCTCTCTCTCTCTCTCTCTCTCTCTCTCTCTCTCTCTCTCTCTCTCTCTCTCTCTCTCAATTTTTTTTTCAATTTTTTAAAGAACTTTATTGGCATGATTGTGTCACTTACAATATTGCCAAAGCATTATACATAAAACAAGAAACATACAATAACACAATATTAACAAACATTAAGGTGCAATTAAGCTAAGGTGCTGGGTGATGGATGAAGTACTACTGCAAAATAAAATAGAATCAGAGGATATTTACAATATAAAGTAGACTTTGAAATATAAACATATGAAGTATACAAATGTACATTTATGGGGGCAGATGAGAGGTAAAATAAAAGTACTGTACAAGATCAGGGCTGTGGATTATTTCTGATGGTGTGTAACTGATAAATGAATTTAGCAGCAGCTGATGGGTGTCTGTCTTCCCCCAGTAACATCTTCATTTGATCTGAATCTGAAGAGCTATGAAACTCTGGTATGAGCTTTGAGATTTTGTCAAAGTGTTTTTCTCTAAGCTCTTTATATTTACCACAGTAAAGGAGAAAGTGTGTCTCTGTCTCGATCTCACCACTGTCACAATGGACACAGATTCGCTCTTCTTTTGGGAGCCATGTTTGTCTATGTCGGCCTTTCTCTATTGCCAGACTGTGATCACTGAGTCTCTCTCTCTCTCTCTCTCTCTCTCTCTCTCTCTCTCTCTCTCTCTCTCTCTCTCTCTCTCTCTCTCTCTCTCTCGGTCTTTGACTTTGTTATTGAAACAGTGTTGTTTTTCTTTCAGACTATCATTGCTTGTGTGCGCTCATTATCGGCCGTCTGACTTTCGGTGTAATTGAAGTTCCAGATGCCAAAGGCAAAAAGGCATTGACATTTATCTCTTTATCTTTACGTGTGAGACTTTCACCGCTGCTGGTTTTAATGTCACACTTGTGCAAACTTACCTGTAGCTCAACTGATCACACCGGTCCGTGATAGAAGTGCCATTGCCATTGGTTTGATTCTCATGACATGCACATGTTCATACATCTTTCACTTTCTATAAAAAAATCTATGACATTGTGAACTCTGCTGGGTCAAAGATTGCAGTCAATGCCTGCCCGCACACTTCAGAGGTTTAAAGTCATCATCCAATCTGTGTTTGAATGTTTATTATTTGACAGTTGATTAGTAATCAATGGTATGACTAGTGGACCACATCTATAGATATATGTATCTAGTACAGCAACGTTCGCGTCCCGGTCCACCCTGTCTGATCGCGTCCCCGTTCACCCTGTATGATCGCGTCCCGGTTCACCCTGTCTGATCGCGTCCCGTTTCCCCTGGTCTGATCGCGTCCCGGTTCCCCTGGTCTGATCGTGTCCCGGTCCCCCCGGTTTGATTGCGTCCTGGTTCCACCATTTGATTGCGTCCCGGTTCCCCCCGACTGAATGTGTCCTGGTTCCCCCGATCTGATCACGTCCTAGTTCCCCGGTCTGATCGCGTCCTAGTTCCCTGGTCTGATCGCGTCCCGGTTCCCATGGTCTGATCGCATCTTGGTTCCCCGTCTGATCCTGTCCTGGTTCCCAACTCTGATTGTGTCCCAATTCCCCCGGCCTGATTGCGTCCCCGTTCCCCCACTCTGATTGTGTTCTGGTTCCCCCTGTCTGATTGCGTCCCGGTCCCCCGGTCTGATTCCATCCCAGTCCCCCTGGTTCCCCCCAACTATCGCGTCCCGTTCCCCTTGACAGAACGTGTCCTGGTCCCCCCTGACTATAGTGTCACGTTCCCCCTGACAGAACGTGTCCTGGTCCCCCATGACTATCGCGTCACATTCCCCCTTAACAGAACGCGTCCCGGTTCCCCTGGTCTGATTGCGTCCTGGTTCCCCCAGTCTGATCCTGTCCCGGTTCCCCCGGTCTGATCACGTCCCGGTTCCCCCGGTCTGATCATGTCCCGTTTCCCCCGGTCTAATCGCGTCCCGGTTCCCCTGGTCTGATCGCGTCCCGGTTTCCCCGGTCTGATTGCGTCCCAGTTCCCCCCGTCTGATTGCGTCCCGGTTCCCCCGGTCGGATCGCGTCCCAGTTCCCCCGGTCTAATTCAAAGATTCAAGATTCAAAGCGTTTATTGTCATGTACCCAGTAAGGAAACAGGTTTCCCTGAGCAATGAAATTCTTACTTTGCCGTCCACAGAGAATGCCAGGACTGTACATACATACACAAATTTACACGGATACATACACATATACAATGTATGAACATATAGGAGAAGGAAAGAGAAGAAAAAAAATATATATATATAAATAAACGTAAACTATGTTCTTATGTAAGTATAGGAAATGTAGAGTTTGAAATATGGAGTATATACAAGATGTGCAATGGTGTCCTGGTTCCCCCGGTCTGATCACCTCCCGGTTCCGCTAGACTGAACATGTCCTGGTTCCCCTGGTCTGATCGCGTCCTAGTTCCCACGTCTGATAGTAATGGTGTCCCATTTCTTAGGGGAATATTTTAAAACCTTTCCACTCTGTTACAAGGGGTGAGGGGTAGGTGTAAAAAATAGAACTGGAATTGGTACTTAGTTTTTACACGTACTGTAGTCTTGGTTTTATTTCAACCATGTTTTTTATTCTCTCTCTCACTCTCTCTCTCACTCTCTCTCTGTCTGTCTGTCAGGTTTATTGTCAGGCTATAAATTGTTGCACAGCTGTAGTTGTGGTGTGAAGTGGGTTTCGATTTCCATCTCTGCTGGTCTGTTGAAAGGTGAACTTGCAGAAGAGCAGAAGCACAAACCGATTGTAAATCTCAAGCACTATATTACATGCAAGACAGAGAAAATACAAACAGTTCTTTCTGTGGAACAGTTGGGTGAATGGCAGTCATCCACATGCAGTATGATAAGGAAAGTGCACATACACGTGCTCACATTTCCTAACTCTAAACTAAAAGAAAATACTAGTCGCCATCCTTGAATAAGGGATTTTTTGAGAATTACTCTAGTGTTGTTAGCCCTTGAAGAAAAGGGGAGGTAAACTGTTTTGGATTTTTGCATTGCACTTTGTTCTTGAATGTAAAAGGCTTTTCACACATAAACCTTTGGTAATAGCCACTTTAAACTCTGGGTTAAGCAACATTTAAACATTTTTATAGATTGTCACTATGCGATTGCATGTTATTAATTACAGCAAGTTCTTTAGCAGTAGTTACTGTAAAACCAGAGCTTAATTGATTAAATATTCATGTGCTTTGTACAGTCATAGAACATTTTGCAAGCTGTTTAGTTTAGAGAAAAAAAACTTGACAGCAAACACGCTATACTTAAAATAGTATAGAGTAAATTTACACGACCGCATTTTCACAGAAGTAAGATCTAGTTATCCAATCAGTGTTACTGACCTCATAAATATGCAATTCAGACCATTAGGATTTACAAATTGTACAGTGTACACATCTGACATGTATGGACAGTGACAATATAAAGTGCTTATTTTTCCAAACATGATGTTCTTTTTTGTCTGCGTTGTTGATGCAAATTTACTTCTAGAAGCTTTTGGTTTGTATCTCGTTAATATTAATGATTTATGCGCCATTCACCTTTACTGATTGGTTGAAATCATTTATGTGTACTTAGTTTCGTTTTTAGTTAAGTTTTAGTAGATGTTTGTGTGTGTTTTTTTCTGTTTAGATTACATGGGTCATTGCATAACCAACACCTGTGTTGTCTCCCCAAAGGCAGGATCTTGCAGAACGCGATGGCCCGCAGTGGGCTGTTTGTAAACACACATTTACCTTACCCTGGCGCAGACACATTCGTGCAGAGGCATGCTGATGCTCGCTATTTTAATCTTCCCTCACGGGAAGCACAATACACATGACAGCCACACACACACATACACTTGGCTAAGCTTATTAAACATTACTAAGTGTATTCAAGCAGCGATCAAAAGCCTAGTAAAGCTTTCAGGTTTGACATAGTAACCGCAAGGTCAGAATTTAGGGTGTGTGAGATCTTTTGGCCAGAACTGTAAATTCTCAGTTTTAGATGGAAGGCACATCTGTTATCATTTATTTGTTTTTAGGCATATCAGTTGGAGAGTTTGGGACTTTTGGAGGGTTTGCACTCCAGCCTCGCATCTGTTGAGCAGAGCTGGGCTAGTTTTAACACATAAAGGCCCACTTTATTTACTTTTATGTGTGTTTGTGTGACATGCAAAATACTGTCTCGCTAAATGTTTTTCTCCCAGGCTTTGTCGTTATTGAAATCAGCTCCCATGTAGACCGCTAGTAGGCCGTATCCACGCATGTAACCCTCACAGTAGCAATTCAACAGCCAAAGAAGAAGCTTGGCCAGTAAACGCACCAACGAAGAAGCAGCAGCTTTAGTAAAGTTTAAAAACTCTCTAGTATCTAGGAATTTTTCTACAAATTACTATACTAAATGCTATAGTATACTACAGTATTTGTCATGTGGGAAAAGTTTAATCTTTATAAGCAAAGTTGTAGTTTTGTACACAGTTGGGTGATTCTCACGAAATCCAGATTTAGAAGGTGTCCAGCATCAGAATATTTAAAAAGCCCTTGAAGCCTCTTTTTTTTGCACATATAAGATTAAGGTCTGAACTTACTATAACCATTATTTTTAGAGGATTTAAAAAATATTTCCTATAGAATTATTTTCAATTTTTAGTTTATCATTATCAAAAATTATCATTACCGCAACATGATATTACATTAAATATATGCGTTTACAAACTCATGTTTTGGTAATAGTAACTAAAAAGTTGTCTAGGTACTATGACAAACTAAATTTCAACTTTTATTAGGAGAGAAAAAAAAGAACTGCTTACCTGGTAGCCATCTTGAGTGTCACAGTCAATTATGTCCCTTCCAACAATTTTTTTTTTGAAACGTTAGTTACTTGAGGGCTTAAACAATTATTGAAAATTGTTGTGGAGATCATAAAATTGATCTTGGACACATTTATATTCCTTATTATTGTCTCTACATTTACCAATGATCATCAAATACCACATGTTTCTTTACTGTTAATGTTTATAGTATAACATGCACTGAAGCTTTTTATTTTTTAGATTTTTTAATTATAAATATTTCCATGTCAAAGAACCCAAATCCAGTTATGGACACGTTGCGGTAATGAAAATGTCCCCCGTAAATGTGGAAAAAACGACAAAATTGATGTGTATGATGTCATTTGAAATCATGTGCAAAATAGTACACGAAGAGATTTTTATAACTTTATGCTTCTTATTTTGATACTCTTAATTTGCATTTACTTTTTTATCAAAATGTTTCATGACAACTCATAAGTCTAATGTCACGAGAATCACCCAGTTGTTACTGCAGATAAACATAAAGTTGAACAAAGTAAAAGTCAAACAACATGACCCTATTTAGTGGTTACCTAGCAGATACAAAATTTATTCACATCTAGATGTTCGTTGTGTATAAAGGGTCTTAATAATTTAATGAGTTAAGCTCATGTGTTAACTAAATTAAAACCAGCTTACATCACAATAAAAGGCATTTATCCGATCTTAACCTCTATAATCTACTACAGTATAGAGAGAATATGTGCCTGTTGACTGAGGTAGTATTGGTGGGTTCAATTTGTCACCACAAGTTCACCACAAACCATTTCTTTTTATCACACACACACACAGCACGGTAGTTTTGTCAGAATGAAAAGGAGAAGTTTGGCCATCTGCTAGCAGTAGGAATTCACGACACACACAAGTAGCCATTGTTCGGGAGCACTCCTAAGCCACTGCGATTTGCACAGTTTCTCCAAAGCCTATTGTGAACGAGTTAGCATGACGCTAAAGCTGTGAAACTCCCCTCGAGGGTGTGAGGGGTAACGTTGAGAGCGATTTTCCTTAAACATTATGCAGAAGATTGATACTGTCTGGACAAAGTTCACAACAACACAGCGTGCACACATTGGTCAGGAAAAAAAAAACGATTTTTGTGATTGAGTGTTTTACTCTATAGAGCCACAGTCACGCAGAGATGATTTTCAACATTACTTCAACTAGTTTTCTAGTAATCCTGTGTGGCTAAATATATTTCCAACAGAGTTTTCAAGTAATCTTGAAGACTTACTGAATCCTGAAGAGGGCCAAAGAACACGGGTAAAAAAAACATGGATGCAAAAGTCTAATTTCAATAATGACCAATGCAAATTATCATAGGGTGTAAGACATGCTTATTTAGATGTTAAATAATGGTGCAAAAAGCAGTAAACTGACAAACTCAAACCTTTTTTTATATTCTCCTCCCATAAATTTTGCGTTTGAAAGAGAAACTCCCAAAAATGCATATTCAATAAGCCCAGTCACATAAACAACTGTGTCTTTTAAGAGCTCATTTTTCACTAGCTATGTTTACATGCACAAAATTTTATCAATCAATTTGACTAAATTTAATCCAATTGAAGGTTATGACAATACAGTTAACATGCACCCTAAACATTGCAATCTGATTAAAATGTTGGTTTACATGTACATTCTATATAATCCGAACTGAATGTCTGCGCACACAGCCAGGGTTGTCAGATTTGCGTATCAAAATCATCCCAATGGACCTTCAAAACTAGCCCCAAAGCATCCCAATGACTATTCACTGCCCAAATACCAATAACTAATCAACGAAATCCATCTTTAACCCACAAAAAAAACTAGATGAAACTGCTTGAAAAAAAGCAGAGGACTTTGCAACGCCACCCCAGTGCACAGCATCTCTTGTCGAGTTCACACTTTATCTCTGGATAAAAGTCAAAGCTAAGTTGTAGAAAGTTTTTAAATAAAGGCAATTAAAACACAATTTTCAAAAGGCCTTTTTAATAAAAAAGTTAAATAAATGCTTCTTTTTGATAACGAAAATGATCATGTCATGCGGCACGAACCACTCGGTGAGCGTTAAGTGTTGTTTTAATGACATGTTTGTGCATGTCCCTTGAGTTCCATTCTGAAGCAGTCAAGAAGAGACGCTTCTAAACGAGTCAAAAACTCAAGACACGACCCATTGTCAAAAGTTCAGTGTCCGTCACTGTAGTTCATCCAAAACAAACCAGAAATGAGACTCAAAGGGCCCTATTTTAACGATCTGAAACGCAAGTGTGAAGCGCAACGCGCAAGTGAGTTTGTGGGTGGATCTTGGGCGCTGTTGCTATTTTCCCGGCGTGAGAAATAACTCTTGCGCCGGGCGCAAATCAATAAGGGGTTGGTCTGAAGTAGGTTCATTATTCATAGGTGTGGTTTGGGCGTAACGTCAAATAAACCAATCAGAACGCTATCCAACATTCCCTTTAAACGCAAGGGCGCAAGTTCCATGGCGGGTTGCTATTATTATGACGGATTTACCAGGCGCACGCCAGGAGCGGTTCACAGCCGAAGAGACCCACGTTCTTGTAAATCCCAAGCTTGCCAGCATAAATCGGGCACGCCGTGTAACGGGAGGTGGATCTGCCTACACATGACCTGACGCCAGCAGAGGACATCGCTGCGTCCACCCTCACCGCTGAAAGGGTTTGGGGGCTTTGAAATCGGACCCAAGAAACGCAACCAAGGTCCAACCCCAAAGTATTCATACAAATCAAGTTCATTAACATTAAGGTTTCTTATGAAAACATTTTAATAATTATTTACATAAAATAAACGTAATACAGCCACACAACAAACGTATGAAAATATTTTAATCGTTATTTGCATGATAATTTTTTAACGCAGCCACACAATAAATAAAAACTATCACCACAATGCTCACCACTATGATTCCCCTTATCTCGTGTATTAATATTTTTAAGTGTAACAATTTATGATTTGCAAAAATAACTGTTGCATCTGTGTAGATTAGATGCAAAGTGTATGCGCGTTGTGCACGCTATACATTTTGGACAAGCATGCGCCCTTAAAATAGCATAATGAACCACGCGCAACGCGCCACTGACTTTAAACTTTTTTTTCCTGGTCAGTGGCGCAATTGTTTTTTGAAACTGCAAAATAGCATCAGGGATGGTTTGCACCGGAACACGCCTCTTTTTTTGCGCTGAACCGCCCAGGGAGCGCAAGTTTATTCCCTAGTTTGCCGACGTGCGTCTGTGGAGGGAAAAACCCGTTGTGCGCCGGTGCAAAATACGAATGATACATGCGTCACTGACATGAGTCAATTGCGCTGGGTGCAAGATAGGGCCCAAAGTGTTAAATACCGGAATTATCCTTTAAGTAAATAGCCATCCAAAGACAGACCAGACGAAGGCAACATTTGGGCTGTCAGTTAAAATGTATAGTCCAGCCAAATATCAAAATTACGCCAAGATGTACTCCAAAATACATACGTCCATCATCTTTTAGACAAACACAAATGGAGGAATTTAAGTAAATGTCCTTGCTTTTCCAAGCTTTATACTGGAAGAAACCACAGATCAGGAAACAACGTCTGACGTTAAACCCCAAAAAAGTGCCTTCATCTTTCACAGAAGTAATCCACATGGCTCCAAGGGGTTAATGATATCTGCGGGTTATCAATCCTACTTTGTTAGAAAAACATCCATATTTTAAAGAGCAACTATCGTCCGATTCACGGTTTAACATTTCCTTTGATGTGTAAGTGTGTATTAGTATATGTTAACGATATGCAAAAGGTACAAATCCCAAAGTAAACGATGACGCGAAATCCCTTTTTTTGGATTACAACAAACACATGGATTGTAGGCAACAGTTTAATTCCTATGCCTGTTCATGTAGACAAGGCTGACATTTTCATAATTTCTCCCTCTTGGACTCACAGCCTGTAAGTTAACTCCTGTCAGCATTGCATTGTGAGCGAATCTTTCAAACATGGTAAGGAGCGTCACATTTCCAGCTGACGTCAGAGGTATTCAGGCCAATCACAACGTACAGATTAGCTGGCCTATCAGGGACGCAGCACTTTTTAAATCAAGGAGTTCTGTACAAAATCAAAAAGTTTGAGGAAAGCAGTATATGTGGAGCTACACAAATGTACCGTATGTGGAAAATAACACATTGTATTTGACCGAATACACAAAATAGCGTTGAAAATAGGTGCACTTTAAACTTAAACTGTAATAACTAGCTTCTGGTTATGACGGCATCTTGGACTCCCGCGATTGACGAGAGTTTTAGCAGTGAGTGTTGGTTGGCGGGTACGTTGCGCAGATGGCTACGGAAGCTAGTTATAATAGTTTATTAAGTTTGAAAAACGACATGTAGATAAATTCAAGTTTATTTTGTCTGGAAGTTGGTTACAGCTGGACTTTATCGGGTCTATAACTACTGTAGATGTTGAAAGGATGGCTATTGCTTCCTGGGAATCTTCACGTTTGGTTAAACGATATATAATATGGAAGCTTTTGACTGTAAACTTTTGCAACAACCCATTTAAGAATTTGTGTTTGACTTTCTGCTTTCTTAAGATGCCAGCTGAAAACGTCTCAACCGCAACATCCTTCAGCCAGACGCCAACTGTCAATCATTCCTTTCCTATGCCTTGTTTTTTTTCCATCTGTCCGGTTTTTCCTTTTTATGTCTCTATTTCTGTCTCTTCCTGCTTGGTTCTGTCTCGCTCTATCTGTCTAGGCTAGAGTACAGCGTGTGACTATAGGAGGTCAGACCTGCACTGTCCTTCCAATGCAGTTATTTTAACAGTCATCTATACTGTAGACTCAGCAATAGACTTTTTTCAGTCAATAGACTTTCTTTCCGTCTCGCCTGCTCGATCGATTCCCTCGACTGAACAATTACAGGTGCTTTATTGTTCGAGGTATTTACTGAAAGTAAAAGTTTTGCGGTCGGCTCTGCGAGAGTCTGTCTGTGGATATATACTGAGATTCTAATAAAACTTTACAAGCTGTGAGAGCAAACCCGATCAATCTCTAGAGATACAATGAACATTTTAGCAGAAGCCTCAGTTTGGATGGGAGTTATGAGAGCTGGGCTTGTAGGTAAACCACCTTGCAACCCCTTCGCAAATAAAGTCTAATAAAACATCGGCTTTTGCTTTATCTCCTGCAAGAGCAGGAAAATTGAGCTGTGTGTTGTACGGGTCATTGACTGGATTTCATTCTGCCTTCATATCAGTTGCCAGGAAATGTGGTTTGGTTCTGATTATCTTTTGTGCACCTCCTCTTACTCCCCTATTGAACTCTACATGTACATTTCTTGGTTTGTACTCTTAAGATACTTTTATACAATGGATGGTTTAAATCTATTGCATTATATATGTGTTTGGTAGGGATGTAACGATTCAATCGCGTGTCCCATTAAAAATGCCTGTCTGAAATCGATTCTGAATCGCAAGGCTGCAATTTTTTTGCTTCATGCACAGCTTGTGCGTGTACTATGGCTCTGTGATCAGTAGGAAGTCCTTATCAATCTAAACTCATTATGAGTCGTTTATAACGTGAAATTAAAAAAGCAACACTCGTTAAATAAAAATCATTCAAAATATTCTTTATTATCATGAAAATACCTGAAACAATTTCAAGAACAGCGTATAAATATTCCTGTAGAAATGTCCTGGAATTGCGTTTGTAATGCTACTTCTTCTGTGGCACAAAGGGAGTTTCTGCACAAGAGCGGCCCCTGGTGTTCGGATGTGCCGGGATTTCACCGTAATTCATTCAAATTCATTCATTGAGAAAACGCGCATTTGCACGGTTTATCCTTACACTCGTAGTGTTTGGATAGGCTATATAAGAAAAGCTCATGTAAAACCCTCTAAGGGCGTCTGACATGTTTTCTTGTAAATTAGCATTTTTATCAAACTCTTAATGGATTCTTTCAACAAACCGCTATTTATTAATGAACCGAGGCCAAGATTTTGAAGCAAAAGTATTTGATAAACGTATAAAATGTGCCTAGAGCATTCGGTTAATATTATTATCCAACGTGATCTCATGAGAATATGTGTGTATTTTTACAAAAAAAATGTGGTGGTAAATGATCTTTTACTTACATTTTCATACACACTGATACGTATAATATCGACATGTTGACAGCACTAAAACATTTATTATTTATTTATTAAGAGCGGATGTACAGATTTGTATGTGTTACTATCGTATTACAGTCTCTCCAGAAAAACGCAATTATGCAATCGCATGATTCAATGCATAATCAGCCAAAGGCCGCATATTTATGCATTTTTCAAATACGCCACACTTTTGCCGCATAAATGACAGATTTCTAAGCGCAAAATATGTGGGGCTTGCATGATTTCATAATCCCCGCATTTTCATAGCAAAATGTCAATTATGTCTTAGCACAAAGTTGAAAAATGTTGCATTAACCATGTCCATTGTTGCCATGGGAACGTTATGAATGACGTGATTGTGACGTGAACATCACTGAAAAGCTGCAAAAGTTCCCGCAGTTTTTGCAAGGTTCCGCAGTTTTTGCAAGGTCCCGCAATTTCATTGCATAAAATTGCATAAATATCTCGCATATTCCATCGCATTTTTTAAGAAAACGTGCCGCAAGATCAAGGATTTTTGCCCACAACAATCACAAAAAAACCTCTGCCCAAAACGTGTTTTTCTGGAAGGACTTATTGACATATTTTCAGTCATATTTATTGGGTAGGTTTAGGGGTAGCACTGCAGCTTAAAAAATCTTTTAAATGCTATATTGTTGCAATTGTTACAAAAATGTCCCTTATAGCTGCAACTAATGACTATTTCTACTGTCGACTAATCTAGCGATTCTTTTTCCGATTAGTCGACTACTCTAACGACTATTTTTTTATTATTAATATAGTGTTCTTTTTTTATTAGCTATTTAATGTGTTGGATAATCTGTTTTTCTACCATCTGTCTGATCTGACAGTCATTGTTTGTTTTATTGTATTTTAACAAATGAATGCTATTTTCACATATTATCTGTTCTGTTGTCAGATATATAGGGGGCGTTTCCCAGACAGGGATTAGACTAGTCCTAGACTAAAATAAATATAAGAGCTGTCCAAACTGAAAACATCTTGCACTGACATATCTTAAAATACATCAGTGCCCTTAGTTTGGCCTCAAAATTCATACAAGTAATGTTTTTAGTAAGGCATGTTTGTTTAAACTAATTATATTTCCTAATTAAACTAAGGCCTAGTCCTGGCTTAAGCTAATCTCTGTCCAGGAAACCACCCCAAAGACTATTAAAATAGTGACTAAACATGACCCAATAACCTTTTGATTAATCCAACCAGCTGTTACTTTAACTACTTAAATCTGGATTTATAAACGGCATCGCAGACAAATTAAAAAATTACCATTACACAGAGTTACTACAGAGGCATGCGCGGGCATAGGAGAGAGAGAGAGAGCGCACAAGAACATAGAGAACCAGTGTATGTGGGAAAACACTGCTAACCTTTTATGATAAACTCGAATCAGTCATCTTCTCTGCCAGTAACATCTGACGTTTACATGAAAATGCAAGTACACAGAAGAATCCGCATGGAAAACACAGCCAACTTTTAATTCTTTCACTCAGTGTCATGAATGAGAGACGCTGTCTAGGGGCTTCACGCATAGAAAGAGAGAGAGTGCGTGTGCACAAGAGAGGCACCACCGATCGCTCACAACAATAAATGAAGCCGTTTTAAATGAAAATAAAAATGTAAATGTTGCGGCCATTGTTGATTTTGTGGCGCACACAAACAAATCAATGTATGGATAACACTGCCAGGAGCAGAAGCCACCATTACGGGAGATGAATGTAAACAGCGACGCGTCGACGCATTTTACGCATGTCGACATATTTTCATAGTCGACGTAAACGATGACGTTGACGCGTCGTTGCGGCACTAATGTTCCTACACATTTCTGTCCATTGCATTGCAAAATATAAAAAGAATATGTATTTTTTGTATAAAAAGGTTTATGATTAAAGTAAGGTTTGGGGTGGGGTTACAGTTTTAACATTATCGTTTAAATGGTTAATGGGAAATTAGAAATTACAGATATCTTTATGGTATGAAAGATTTGTAAATATTGTACATTTTGTAGTTGTTTAAACGTAATAATGTTATGATTTAATGTGGCAAATACATCCATCTTGAACACTTCTGCATCTATCCAAACGTACAAAAATTTGTGTTTTGTGTTTTTGAAATATTGTTCGTATTAATAATACCACGTATTAACAGGCTGCATTATCTAATTTTTAACGGTGACGTTTAGCGGCTTTTACAATTTAGCTCCTTATTTTTTTATATAATCCATATTGTAAGAATTTGAATTGGTTAAATTGCTTAATGAAATTGTTTTACTTTAATTTATTACCCTTTTTTATTAATTACAGTGTATTATAAATACATGTAACTGTTTCAATACAATCTCATGGCATTACATATTTTACAACATGGTGAATTTGTGTGTAAGATCTGATTTGTTTGTTTTTGTACGATCTGCTTTCCCCACAGCAACATTGGGTTTAGGGGCGTGGTATTGTTAATTTTTTATAATCACACATTTTTATACATTAGCCACCTCGTAAAATACATAAAAATTCCCATGAGATCAGGTTGATTATTTATTAAACACTGGGGTTTGTGTCATATTGCTGCAGCTGCTGCTGTTAATAAACGCAATAAGGGACAGAGGAGCGTACACTACAGTGATTTTATTACAGTCAATGGAGTAGTTCACAAAAAACCTCATCATATACTCACCCGTATGCCATTCCGAGTGTATATGACTTGCTTTCTTCAGCTGAACACAAACAGATATTTTATTTATAAAAATAAAAAAAGATATAGTAACTCTTCTTGTCTGTGTAATGTTATTGGATTTATTCCTTTAAACGGTTTAGGCTCTGTGTGTCTGCCCTATTGCAGCTCATTGCTTTATTTTACAGCAGATACGCTGACAGAAAACAACATATAACATCTCTAAATCTCTGTAGAATTTAGTTGTGTGGGTTTATCTTTTCTTTTACACTTTGATAAAACTGCCTGTTTGCTAGTGGGTGTCTCGTGCGCGATAAGATTCAGTATTGGAGAAACATTTCAAACATTTCCTGTTCTCTTTCCCCTCACTGCACTCTTTCTCTCTCTTTCACCGTGTAAGATCTAGTTGTCACAAGTTTCTTTTCCAGAGCGCCGTAAATGGGGGTTTTAAAGAAGCTGTCGCCTCTACCCAACAATTTCATGCTAATATTCCAGTCATCCGGTTTTAGAAAGAAAGCAAGCAGGGAGGAGAGAGAGACAGATAAGCGGGTACAGGTTGGCTGTCATAGATATGGCCATTTTTTTGCTGTCGGTGAGAATTTGTTTATAGGACTGTCACTGTGAGTTGTGATTGCTTTGGTCAGGAGTTAACAATTGATGTCTTTCTTGCAAAAAAAAAAGTTTTCAAGCACTTTTGGAGAAGGTAGGTACAGAAATGTGAAGATATATATATAGTTTGGGATGCAAGTAGAGATGCACCGATCGGTCAGAGAATAGAAATGGACGATTTTACGCATGACCGGACCAGGGGCCTCATTTATAAAGCGTGCATACACCCAAAAACGGGGCTAAAAACGTGTGTACGCCACTTCTCACGCAAAGATTGTGATCTATAAAGAAAAACTTGACGGCAGAATGTGCGCACCTTTAAGCAAACTCTGACCCATGCGTATGCATATTCTGGAGTCAATTACTGGGAATTGGTGACACAGATGGCAAGAAAGTGAACTGAGATTGAAGAACGTAAATATGACAAGAACGATTATAAGTATTGACACACACATTTAATTTCACTCTATATCATAGCCTACGTTAGATCCACGTTAGATCCACGTTATTGGACGTTGAAATCCAGAAGTATTATTATTTGCACTAATAATGAGTGATTATTGTTTTATATACATCTTGTAATATTCAATCTTAAATTAAAAATCATTTTAAATATTTATTTTTTCAGCGCAGTCTCACGGTCACATTGTCCACTACGGCAGTGGTTTTCAAACTGGGGGCCGCGAGATGGTGCCAGGGGGGCCCCAGTTTTATGACATTTTATGAAATAATTTAATTTATATCATGAATTCTGTGTAATTAAACCTAAAAAATAAGGCTACTAACCAAAAGCACTACTTTTTTGTATAATTTAATGTTTTTTTTTTTTATTAAAATGTTGAGTTTTAGAACAGTTTTTTGTCACAAATTTTCTTTGGGGGGCCGCGAAGGAATGCACCGTACAAAAGGGGGGCCACACGCTGAAAAAGTTTGGGAGCAGTCTCATTAATATGGGGATCAGCATTCAGGAGGTGATTTGCATTGACTATGGTTAAAAATGGGCGTGTACAGGGCGGGATATAAGGCAGATTCACGTACGCACACCTTCAGGTGATCTGTGATTTATAAAAGGAACATTGCTTGCTGGTGTGCATACGCATGGTTTCATAAATCTGAATATTTTTTTTTGTGTACGCTATTTTTGGCTTTTGTGCGTATGTAGACTTTTAGTAAGGATCCTACGTTTTATAAATGAGGCCACGTCACTACCAGCGTCATCGCTATAATGTAAAAGATTAGCTTTACCTTCGTGCTAGCTTGCGCTGTCTCAAGTAAACCTGTTGTCATCTGTGCTTTGCCGGAAGTTTCCAAACTCTTTTTTAGAGATGAAAACATCCAGGTTGAGAATCAGAAACACCATACCAGTTTTTTCCAGACTTGCAGTTTGTGGCGGCACATTCGCGAAGTGCACGTCCGCATATATGCTAAAATGCAACTTAAATGAGGCTCAGCTGAGCGAGTCGACTGACGCCACAGGTGTTTGGACAAAAATTGTCATGTGAGACAGTGATAGTGATAAATGCGATGTGCAAACATCTATTTGTGGTGGTCAATTTTAATTTTGTGGTAGACTGAGAGTGCATGATGTTAAATAGAGCTGTAAAACTGCCAGTTCTGGTAATTGCCTAAAGGCATAATTCAAATATATCACAATGTCCCTCCAATGAAGATCATTTAAACATTTATCTGATACAATGTGTAAAAAAGGTAAAAAAACCTGACCTTAAACGTGCCTGTTTCATAGATTGGACTAGTTCTCATATTGCATTTGCTTGACATTTAAATTCTCACTATATGTCTCTATATTTACTTTTATGTTGAAATGATGCAATAAGAGAGTTTCAGTCAAGTCTCTAGAGAGGACGGTGAATTTTCTGTTTGTTTTAAGTTTGCTATTTTCTCGCTTATTGATTTTTGAAACAATGCATGTCTTAAAATCCCACCAGAGACTGCTGCGGATGACTGTGTGTTGTGTTTGCACATGGATGACTTCTGGGAGAGTGTGTGTATGTGAGACACAGTTATTTGTCTCTTTCATCATCTCCAGCATTTTTCTCCTAAAGGATTTTCTCCTCAGAGATTTTATTTCGCGTCTACTGGCTCTTGGAAGCTGTTTATTTTTTCTCGAGCAGATATTTCATTAAAGTTGGTAGCGGTTGTGTCGTTCTGAATGCATCAGGCTGTCCCTTGTGTTTATAAATGCAGTCTTTGACAAGCACGACCCTTTAACCTCGGAGACTGTGCTTCTAATTGAATAACTGAATGCAGGGCAGTTATTGGCTGAATTACAATGTTACCAACCAGTTACCCATACATTTTTTGAAGGGGGTTTAGGACTTTAAATTAAATTCTGTTGTGTGAACACATAATTGAACGGACGTGATCTGCAATATAACACATAGACCATAGATCTGTAGCCAGTCCATTCTGCTCTTTTTTGACAGTGATATGTTTGTTAAGACAACGTAATGATACGCTCTATAGAGTAGTTTGTTAGTTGGAAACTACTGTAAAAACATAATGGCACAAAATGGTGACTCCTATGTAAGAGGATCCACGTGTATGTAGATAAAAACTGCTCATTCTGATGTAATAAAAACTTAACGGTTCATTATGTAAGGGGCCCTATTTTAACGATCTGAAACGCAAGTGCGAAGCGCAAAGCGCAAGTGACTTTGTGGGCGGATCTTGGGCGCTGTTGCTATTTTCCCGGCGGGAGAAATAACTCTTGCGCCAGGCGCAAATTAATAAGGGGTTGGTCTGAAGTAGGTTTATTATTCATAGGTGTGGTTTGGGTGTAACGTCAAATAAACCAATCATTAAGTCATCCAACATTTCCTTTAAACGCAAGGGCGCAAGTTCCATGGCGGGTTGCTATTATTATGACGGATTTACCAGGCGCACGCCAGGAGCGGTTTACAGCCGAGGAGACCGACATTCTTGTAAGAGCAGTCAAAGACAGAGAAGTTGTTTTGTATGGGGATAGGAGAAACCCGCCCAAATCAGCGTCGGTTAAACAGGCGTGGGAGGAAATAGCCACAATTGTCTCATCAGCTGGCATCCCCAGGACGTTGCGCCGCAGTCGCTACAATGATGTCAGGAGACGAGGGAATCCCAAGCTTGCCAGCATAAATCGGGCACGCCGTGTAACGGGAGGTGGATCTGCCTCTACACAGGACCTGACGCCAGCAGAGGACATCCCTGCGTCCACCCTCACCGCTGAAAGCCAAGAAACACAAGCAGTCCAACCCCAAAGAACACTTACAAATTAAGTTCACATACATTAAGGTTTCTTATGAAAACATTTTAATTATTATTTACATAAAATAAACGTAATACAGCCACACAACAAACTTATGAAAATATTTTAATCGTTATTTGCATGATAATTTTTTAACGCAGCCACACAAAATAAATAAAAACTATCACCACAATGCTCACCACAATGATTTCCCTTATCTCATGTGTTAATATTTTTTATTGTAACAATTTATGATTTGCAAAAATAACTGTTGCATCTGTGTAGCACGCTTTTCAATATGGCCCTTAAAATAGCATAATGAACAACGCGCAACGCGCCCCTGACTTTAGACTAGTTTTTTTCTGGTCAGTGGCGCAATTGTTTTTTGAAACTGCAAAATAACATCAGGGATGGTTTGCACCGGAACACGCCTCCTTTTTTTGCGCTGAACCGCCCAGGGAGCGCAAGTTCATTCCCTAGTTTGCAGACGTGCGTCTGTGGAGGAAAAAACCTGCTTTGCGCCGGTGCAAAATACGAATGATACATGCGTCACTGACAAACTCAATTGCGCTGGGTGCAAGATAGGGCCCAAGGTCTTTATACAGGTTATGTATACTCCTAAAAGATCCTCCTAAAAGTTACACATTGCACCTGAAGGAAATTACCTCTGGAGGAAATAGAATGGCGGCACAACATTTCAGTTTGAATATGCAAACACGCAAAAACATTTAGACTGAAGTTCAACAAGTTTCCTGTTTCCCTTTGAGCTCCTGATTCATTTTCATAATTGCTTTGACAACCCGAGATGAAAGGGTACTGTCCATGTTTATACTCAAGGGAATTCTTTGATGCCATACCTTGGAGTACCACAAAAATATTTGATTTTTAAAAACAATAATTTCAGTACCATGCAACATTTACATTTATGCATTTAGCGGATTATTTTATCTAAAGCGACTTGCATTCAGTCAGTGTAAATTATCATTATGTGTGTCTCCTGGACCTACAATCTTCACGCTGCTAATGCAGTCTCTCGGGAATTTGTACGTGTTTTAGGAGTTAGCTAATTCATATGATTTCATACAAAGTGAATCGTACAAAAATGACTTCCAGAAAATGTTCTTCTTTCCAATATATCAAATAAAAGATCAGACCCTCTGCTTTAAAAAAATAAATAAAAACAATTAATCCTACCTTCGATAGTTCAGAGCGATCCTCAAAACATACACGACATGCAGCTGCGATACTTTCGTGTTTTATAAGTTGCGTTTAGCAACTGGTGTATAATAGCGGTATTACTGGTGTATAATAGCGGAAATGCCCGTCATTTGCATGGAAGCGTTTTGTCTTAATTGATGAAAACTCGTCAATGGTGGCGAAAGAGTTAAGATGTCCCACGTTCAAATGTTCCAAACACTATTTTGTTTAATCATATGTAAATATAATGTCATATGTTATTAAAATACATTTATATAAAATTTTTGTGCAGGGCTCGAAATTGAGCCTATTTTGGTCACATTTGCGACCGAAATTTAATCTGTGCGACCTTAAAATATATTTGGGAGCATTTGTGCGACTGCCCATTTTGTTGTGGTGTGACTTGATTTAGATTATGATGCTGCGTGCTGCTGTCCTAGGTTCAGTGTTCTCTCCAACATAACCAATCAAATTTTACCATTAAGTTCTTACGTTTAATGAAGACCGCAGATTGGCTAATATGAGCGTCAGTCATTCCTTGTTGCCGTGCTATGTTGGTACGTGAAGCGCGAAAATGTGAAAGAAGATTCAAATGCGACTCCACCACCGGAAAATAAGACTTATAACGTTAAACCTTTCGGAGAGAGTGGCTTAAAGATTTTGAGTGTCTCCGCTATGAAAATGGCTCAATGAAACTTACTGTGTTTACTGTAAATCCTGTAAAATGGCGATGGTGGCGGAATCAAAACATTTTAATTGCCAGACCTTGCTTAAACATGGCGAAAGTGCCAAAAACACAAGAAGGGTCGTGACAAACGTGTTCATTATTGATGGAGACACCGACCTGTCTGTCAAAGTGTGTTTGATAGTGTATGTGCGCATATGCTGGTGAATGGACATCCGAAAAACATCCTGGTGGTCCATGTTGATGTGCACACATTAGATTAATGTCCCAATTAATCAGTGTTTTGTGTGTTTGCTAGATTTTCTATTGTAATCTTAATCATTTTACCTGTAATTGTTAAATTATTATTGCTATAATATTTCAACAGCATTTGGGTATTAATTTAGGAATCTATGCAGCAAAAAAAAGTACAAATAAAATAGAAGACCAATTTCTAAATGCTGGCCATAGGATGTGTAAAGCCCGGTGGTGGTGTTTTATTTTTAATAAAATAAATCTATTAACATATACATTGTAGTTGTGGTGCTTTTTAATTTTTGGATGGATGCGCCTAAATTTTTGCTGGTGCTCCTAACTCTTTAAAGTTGGGAGCACCAGTGCTACCGAATAAAAAAGTTAATTTTGAGCCCTGTTTGTGTAATATTAAACTGTGCCTGTCAGTATGATTTGCAGCATCAGTGGGTTATTAGTTTTGAGCGGTTGTTATCTGGGAACAAACCTGCAAATGTCGCAACTGGCCAATCAGAATTAAGCATTCCAACCATCCGTGTAATAGTTAGCCACCTTGTAAAATATACAAATTGCTATGTGATTATAGTATTTTTATAAGTGCACACGTTTTATCTAGGTTTTACTTGTGAACAAAAGCTTTCCCATGTCTTCTAGATGAGACATTGAGCTTGTGTCATGGATTAGATGTGTGTAACTGTTGTTGGTGTGTGTGTATGTGTCTGTTGTTAAAGCTCAAAGAACAAGTGCTCTCAATCTAACGGTTGTAATTACATGAGAGCCACAGGTTGTGGCTTGTTTAAGCTCTCTCTCACACACATTTAGTAATTACTGGCAGGCAGAGCCTTGACATTCTTTGCTTTATTTGAACTTGACTGGTTCATTAGTAGTTTGCCCTCTGGGCTCTGGTTAGTACATGAGAACACACTGTGTAGAGGGAGATGGAGCTCGATCTGTCAGTCATTTATACACAGATCATAGAGCACATGTTACCTGCGGCGGAGTAAGAAACACAAGGAAAGAGACAGATTAGCGCTTGAAAGAAACTGTTGTATTGCCAGCTTTGACAGAATGAATTATAGATACACGGGGAGCAATAAAAGGAAGGAGTCTGAATTGCAAATCAACGTCATAACGTGGATTGAAGATGTTTTGGATGCAGTGCACTAGAATAACACATTGTTACATATTCAGCAGTTGCATTAATAAAGATGCAGCTGTAAAAATGTGTCTAAAATGTTGCGGTACTCATAGGTACAGCTCCTAATCTAATGTGTGTATACTGTCTTGTTTTAATACTAAGATGCCTTAGTTTATGTATTGAAGGCTGCATAATGTGAACTGCTGCTAATGATATCCCACAAGCTTGTGTGATTCAGAGGTGCTTGAAAGATTACGCATGTTCCTGTAGCTCAGTTAGTAAAGCATTGCAAAATTATACATGTAGAAATGAGGAGTTTGGTTCCAAAAAGCAATAAATCGATTTTTTTTTCAAAATGATATAAATCCATTGAATCAATATATAAATGTGCATTCATCTTTGCCTTTTTATATTCATTTAGTTGATTAGTGGTATACACTGACAAAAAACATTAATGGCATTAATCAAAACTCATATTAAGAACACTGTCATTGCTGCTGTCGTCGTCACTGAACATTTTTGACAGCGATCGGCTGTAAAATGTTTTGGTCCTGCTCGATTTTCATTGACTTCGAGTAAAATAATGGAAAGTTTTTCATAAGATCCCCTGGGGTCAATGTGTTAGCATGACAAATGCTGGATGCTGTCGTGTGAGAACAAACAAAACTGGCATTTTTCCTTCGCTCGAGTGCCTCTCACGTAAATTATTAGATTTTGATGGCTTACGTTTCTTCCCCGTCACAGAAAACCACCACAGGTTTATCAATGCCAACAAAAGTATTATTTTGTTTTTGTTTGTTTGATGATCACGAAGTACAAAGTAGATGAGGAAAACTAGGATTCTGAGTGATAGTTTACAATGCGTGGAATGGTGCGCTGTGATTGGTTAAGCGGATTTATCACATTCTGCAGAAAAGGAGAACTGGCGTTTGTCGTGGTTTGGAAAAAGGGAGAAAGATGACAGAATAACATGGCGGATATCTGGTTTTGCGTGAAATTAAGAATTTACTTTTTTAGCATAAAATGCATAATGTGACTAGGTTAAGTTTAATTCAGTACATAATTTTTTTTATCGAATTAATTAAACTAAAAAAGTAACTTGCATTACTTTTTTGAAAAAGTAACTAAAATATTAATGTGTACATTTAAAAAGTAATGCGTTACTTCATTTGTTACTTCAGAAAAGTAATATTATTAAGTAATGCACGTTACTTGTAATGCGTTACCCCCATAAGCCTATATGTGTATGTGTGTGTGTTTGTGTAATAATAATTATTATGATTTGACTTCTAGATTCTTATTTAACAGCTTCTGTACTGTATATACATTCAGAAAGCATTATACAGTTGTCATCTATATTATATTATCAGGAGGTTGAAGGTCAGAACAGGTGAGAGTTTCAGTACAATTCCTTCTTGGACTGAGAATGAAGGTCTAAAAGTTATAGTATATTTTCTTAAAGGGACACAAGGCAGCATTTTTATGTTAATAAATCATCTTCGTAAGTCGGTATATGGTTAAATGACTCATTACATGACGAATGAAGACTCTCTCCCCCGCCCCTACCGTCTGTAGGAAGAATACCCCACTTGCAAGTTCGCTGTATCTGACCCGGTGTCCTTCAGTCTTGTAAAGTCTCAGATGTAGAAAGCATTTACTCCCAGACACTAGGGGGAGCTAGTAGAGAAATAATACTCAGACTTGCCTTGTGTGCCTTTAATGCATTTTATGAATTTGGCAGACAACTTTATCCAAATGACTGTTTTCTTATGAAAAGTAGCTATCGTGACAGGCCTAGGTACTGCTGCTGTTATATAAGTTGGTTAATTGCCCCAGAAATAATGGCAATAGTCGATAGTATTGTCTTTTTAAGACCATTTTATAACACTGATTATATATGACAATAAAATAGCATTATAATGCAAGTTACATCCTTTCCAAGAACACATCTTAAATTTTTAAGAATATCAAGATAATAAATATGAAATATTAATACGAAATAGAAATGTAAAAAAAAATTTAACATACAGAAATATAATAAAATATGCATTTAAATTTTAAACATCTAATAATCATTGTTCAGTGTAAATCATGGGTTCATGATTTCTTTAGATGGGTGTTACTGTTATCGCCTCTTAGAGTATGCACCATTACGTGCAGTCACGTTTATAATAGCTACACCTCAGATTTAAACACTAGATGTTATGGTTATGTTCAAGATGATTTTTATTTGTATAGTTCTTTTCATTGTCTCTGTTTTAAACAGAGTAGACATGCCGGCCCGATTATGTTAATTTCCTCTACTCATGTCTCATTCACATCGGAGATGCCGGTTGTAGCCAATTCCACTCTTCTGTCTACTGTCTGTCACGGAAATGACAGAAGCAATCGCGATTGGCTAAAATTCTAATAAAATTTTTTTTTATGCAAACAAACACACATGTAAACACTGCTTATATACGGCTCAAAAAAAAACTACAGAAGTTATGTTTGTTTTTCATGCAATAAGTTGATATAGTCGTTATCATGACAGGTCTAGCAGTAACAAAATCAAACTACTTGATAAAGAGCACACTAACGTCTGCATCTACCTGTCATTTGTAAAAGTAAGACACCTGTTATTTATCATATTGAGTAAATACATAGGCATACTGTTTTATTAGATTATAATCTATTTATGAGAACAATACAATTTGCAATTATACCATACGTGACCCTTGTTGACAAAACCAGTCAAAAGGGTCAGGTTTTTTTTTAATTAAGATTTATACATCGGCTGGAAGACAAAAAATAACCTTTCCATTGATGTACTGCTAGTTAAAATAGGACACAACTATATTCTATACAACTATTTGAAAATCTGGAAAATGAGGGTGCAAAAAATCTAAATATTGAGAAAATCGTCTTTAGCAACATATATTTTAATGATAAATACATTTTGTATATGTTTAGGGTAAGAAATGTACAAAATATCTTTTCTTACTTGTCTAAGAATATTGAAGTAATTTTGTGTTGGTGTTTACTTTAAATTTCACTTTCTCTTTATTTACCTTCATCTCATGAATCTTTCAACAGTGCTTTGATTGCATAGATTACAGAAGCCGCTTCATGTCACTCGGCATTTATGTTGACGCTAACAGAGATCACTTCAGAAAGGATGAATAAGATATAAGCAGCATGTCAGAACGCAAACACAGATGCACTATAATTACAGGGTTAATACTTGTGCTGGTGTTTCTTCACACAACATGAATCCTTGTTTGGACACTTGATGTCCATGTGTGAAACATGATGTTTACTGTTAAAGAGACCAACAGCACTACGCTGTTACATTTAATGTGTTTTGTTTAATTAAGATTCTAAGTTTGTTGGTGGGCATCGAAGGGATGCACCCTACATCATGATTTTCTTTTGGGGGGCCTGAAAGGACGCAACCTACACAAGGGGGGTGGGGCGCAAATGCCGAAAAGTTTGGATTGTCACACTTGATGTCCATGTGTGAAATCTGTCTTGCATTTAATAAAATATCAATCCATGTGGCATCAGTGACACATGATGTTTAATGTTGTTGAGACATTTCTGCGATTACTTTACCAAATGGCTTCAAGGTCATTTTTAGTGGATGTGTCAGTTTCCTCACTGATAGAATAACAATGATAGTGTTGACTTTGGACACAGTCCAAATGCTTTTTTATGTACGGTAAAAAAAAACATACAAATTGCTTGAAAAGTTGATGGCTTTAAAACATGCCTAAAATGCAATGACTTACTTTTTGTAGTGTGTGCCAAATATTTTGGTTTAGCCAAGAAGCTAGTAGGCCTAAATCAGGTGTCCTGTGTTAGTGACTTGTGACCTAAATGATATCTCTAGACAAGATGGATTAGCAAGTCTTGCTAGTTAGGCTAGTTCCAACGCTATTTCATGGCAATTCGTATGTATTTTATAAGGTGGCTAATTCGTATAAATTTGTACGACCACATTCTTACATTTTGTACGATCTGCCTTAACCCCTATTGCGTGCTTAAGTTTGTTATTTCAAATATAGGCGTGCGATATGCATGCTCATAATGGAAGTGACGCGGTCTCGATGCACACACGGTGTGACAAGCTCATTTTTTCCAGGCGCATCCGCACCGCATTCTCAAACTTTTCAACTTTTTAGAATGCTGCAAGTGCACCTCAGGTCATGTGACAAGAACCAACCAATCAGCTTCTTCACCTTTTCCGTTACTTTGAAACCTCAGCAGAAGAATGGAGGAGCAGCTCATAATTGCGGTCCAACGACAGACGCCTAAGGAGCACAACTGCCCGAGCGCTTTGGAAAGGAGGAGAAAGCGGTGCAATTAGCTTTTTCCACGCGTTTTTAGGCACAACATGTGAACGGCCCCTTATTGTTTTTTAAAGCGTAACTAAACCCCTGGTCAGAGCCTGACTCCACCCACTGGCAATATTTGAAAAATGCAAGAAAAGTGGGCAGATCCCAAGGAGATAGAGGGGACGAACTAAGTGTGTGGTGAGATCGTAACAAGGGCGTGGTAAGCATGAACCTGCTTATGTCACGAGTCATTTTTTGGACCCACCATCCAATAGGAAAATTCAACTGCAGTAGCCACCGTTCAACCTGAAGAGGGCAGCACTCAGACGTTTTTTTACACCATATATTGTAGTATTGAAACACTTTATATCCAAATGTAAAAAAACTTACTATAATCAATAAACAGCACTAATAAAGCATCATTCTTACAGAACATTAACTAAAAAAAGTTGGTTTAGGGTTTAGTTACTCTTTAAGATAATCATACGTTTTTGCATGATTAACTTCATATGAATTCATACGAAATAGCCAACTTTTACAATATGTATGAATTCTCATTAAAAAAATCAGGCTGGCTAGTTCAGTGGTTCTCCAATTGCGGGGTGCGCAAGAGAGGGTGCCAGGGGGCCCCAGTTTTATGCTATAAAAAAAATTAATCATAAATTATGTGTAATTAAATATAAGGCTACTAACCAACAACACTACATTGTTTAATTTAATGTGTTTAGTTTCATTAAAATTTTAAGTTTGAGACTTTTTTGTTTTATGTTATGAATTTTCTTTTGGGGGCCCTGATAGGATTCAACCTGGGGGGTCACATGCTGAACATTTTGAGAACACCTAGGCTAGTTAAAGCTGCAATCCGAAACATGTGCCTGTATATCACCATTTCTGTTTGAAACATAAAATGCCGTCTACTTCACGTACACAGGGCATCTTTAAATGAAACGACATCAAACTAACATTTTCCACGAAATCATACATGGCACCTCAAAATATGGATTATTATCATAAGCTTACCGTTGCAAAACGAGATAAGGTAAAAAGACAATTTTTATGATGTTAATAATAACTTTAGTTTTGTGTATTTTCAACAAAAAGCAAGGGACAGCAACACATCTCCCATGCTGAGGACCAGGATCTGAAACAAGTCATGCTGGTGACCTGCTATACTGTTCATTTTGACACAGTGGTGTTTTATGAGAGGAAATAATCACTGTAGAGCAAGAGAAAAGAGAGTAAGATACAGAGGAAAAGGGTTAGACATGGGAGGAGGGTTTTATTTGCCCTTGTTGATCATTGCCAGGGTAGAAACAGGCGTATTTTGCCCCCATTTCCTGAAATCCCCCACCATACACACATCACACACAGGAAACTCCTAACAGCTTTCCTTTCCACACACTAAACAGAACAGGAAACATCGTTGCAACAGAATGATGGCAGCTATAAATCCTTATTCATTCATTTCTCTCTCTCTCTCTCTCTCTCTCTCTCTCTCTCTCTCTATTTATTGGCAGGACAAAACAGCTGTGTTTGTTTTGTCAATGCATTTGTAGCTGGGCTTTGTACAAGTATACAGTGCAAGTAGTATTTACAAAGAAAAGGTAAATAAAAGTAACGGTAAAATACCATAAAAGTTAATAAATGCGGTTCAGATAATATAATTACATAATAATGTTCAAATGTATGTTCCTTGGGGAAAAAGTGATCAATCTGTATTTTTAACCAAGTAAAATAAGTCTTACCACAGTATGTAATACTTAATTGTTGTGCTTCTATTTTCATTGGCTCATTTTTCTCAAAATTGCATTTCTGTTTTTGGAAAGAAATTAAACCCAGCTTTCATATGATACTCAAATTGGTAAAATTTCACCATGCGATGGGTTTTCCCAGCTCGTATCACATATGGATGTAAGAAATGTATGAGGCGCATTGAATAAAAGCATATACCAAAGGCTTATATGTCAATTTAAAGCACATTGTTGGAGATTATGATGTTTTTTTAGTATGCCCATGGGTTAATAGAACAGAGGTCTTTTGCTTTGTCTTCTGCATAGTGAATATACAGTATACTGTACAGTACATTAAAAGCCTGGGTCTTTGAAACATTTCCCATTTGTAACTTACTGGTAGCATTGCTTTTATGACATTTATGACCCATTAAGATAGAGACTAGCACCGTTTTGAGAGACGCCGTGTTTGGAGGCATATGAGCATGGCCACTATATCCTAAAGCCTGGGACTTTCTTTAACTCTATTATTGCATTCCTGAGACAGGTTTGCAGAGTCCAGCGTCCCCATTACTGCCCCTAATTTCTGCTGTAAAGCTTTCCAAGACCCTTACCGCACAAACGCACATACACCCCTGCTCTCAGCCTGTCATATTTTCTTGAAGTTATTGCCTCGCTGGAAGTGGATGACTCTCTCATGTCATAAATATTACAGGACTGGAGAGCTGAAGGGCAACTTCAGTCAGGATATTGCTAGCCTTTAAGCTTTGGCTACTGTTAGCTATCCACTGAGAGAGTACAGACATGTAAAGATAAGAGGAACAATGAAAGCTTGTTCTGGAATTTTTAAGGAATATTTATAACTGAACCAGAGGCGTGGGTTTGGGATGTGGTCGATTACCACAGACAATAATTTTACTGTTGCTCAATTAGTCAAAACCAACTGAAGAAAGGTTTACAATAATTTAATGCCCTTATAATGAAAGCTTAAATGCTGGATAGGAAGAAATATTAGACTTTTATATTTGTTAAAACAAGAATAGTTAAAAATAGGAGTTGATTCGTAAACTGAGTCTGAATTTTTCTTTCAGTAGGCCTGTGTTCCGGGAAGCTCACCAGCAATACATAATTTGGATACTTCAAGACCTAATATGTGACCCTGGACCACAAAACCAGTCATAAGGGTCAATTTTTTGTAGGGATGCACCGATACCACTTTTTTGGAATATGAGTACGAGTACGAGTACTTGCATTTCAGTACTTGCCGATACCGATACCAAGTACTTAATAAAAAAACATGATTTAAATTTACAGGTAACAGCTTTAGTAATATAATTTAACAAAAAAACAAGGGACTAGTTTTCCAGTTCATTGTAAACTCTGCCTCTTTGGACAACACAAGAGGCATTAACCCCTTACACGCCGCTCAAACATAGACATTTCGCAGACCGTGGTATCGATCCCTGGTATCGGGGGACTTTTAACGAGTACGAGTACTTTAGAAAATGTGGTATCGAGGCCGATACCAGTATCGGTATCGGTATCGGTCCATCCCTAATTTTTTGAAACTGAGATTAGAGCTGCAGCTAATGATTATTTTCATAATCGACTAATCAGGTGATTATATTTGTTTCGATTAATCGTCTAATCGTCTAAAATCATAAATATTTACTCAATTACAGTTTTCACTTTTCACTAAATAAGTCACTAAATTAGGGTATTCACATTAGCGATGGGCATTTTTCAGTAATATAATATTTGAATATTTGAGCTCATAAAGAACAAATATTCGAATATTAATTTATTTAAATTACGTTAGTTAAGACTTTGTATTTTTCATTTTGTCATTTTAATTTGTCAATTCATGTGTAGAAGTCCACTTTTAAAAGTGCAAAGCCACACACTACTAGAGTTTTACTAATATAACTTTTTTGATTTTTATATTTTTAACCTTATATAAAAAAGTTTGTGCAGCTTTTAAAGATGCTTTAAAGTAAAGCATCTTCAAATGTCAAAATATAAATAAACAAAATTATTTGGGTCTTCACGGATGTGCTGAGGACATTTTGCCACAGATTTATAAACTCATTCTAATCTTCAACTTTAGACCTTGATGAGAATTAACATTATTTATTATTAACAAAATAAATAAGCCATTATGATATGATAGTGATATACATGTGTTGTTACAGTAATAGTTTACTTTAAAATAGATGCTTAATTTGTGGTTAATACTATTTTTATGAAAACCCAACAACAATTAAACAAATACAAACTCACTTATATTAAAGGAAATTATAGGGACAGTAAATAGGGTTTTAAGTGTTTTATTAATCAAAATCAATGTCTTTATTCATAAATATGTCCTCGTTGGTGTCAAAAGACTTCTGCCAATGATCTGACTTTTCTTTATAAGCTTAGAATTTCTTCTCTTTACTTGCATTGAACGGGTAAGTCCAAAGAGGCTTCCATGTTGTTACGCCATACTGATAAACTTTAATTGCAGAGAGGGACAAAAAGCACTTACCTACTAACGCGTTTCCACAACGCATTTTCATTCAGAACACATGAACCAGCTAAAACGGACAAGGAGATCAGTGATTACATAACGGCTACACGCAACACGCATTTGGAAAAGCGAGGCGCCACAGAGCACTATTCGTTTGAATGCAAAATACAATTTCACCATTAGATGGTGGTAAATCCTACTTATTGTCCCTTTAAACCAGGTTTCGTTTGCACTTTTGTTTCCGTCATCCTGTTAGGGTTGCCAGATCCACATAACAAAACCAGCCCAATGGCTATTCAAAATTAGTCCAAAAGCATCCCAATGACTACCAACAACTAATGAACCAAATCCTTTCATCTCTAACCCGCAGAAAAACATCAACCTACAGTTTAGAAGTAGCCTAATTCAGAACTCCGCTTTAAGACAGAGGACCTGGCAACGCTTTAACCATGCTGAATAAGCTTTTCATTGATGTATGGTTTTTAGGATGGGACAATATTATGGTGCAAAATATTGAGAAAATCACCTTTAAAATTCTAAAGCAACACTTTTTAATATATATTTATATTAGGAAATTTACAAATGGAACATAATCTTAATATCCTAATGATTTTTGTCATTAAAAATAATAGTTTTTACCCATAAAATGTAATGTTGGCTATTGCTACAAATATACCCGTGCAACCTATGTGGTCCAATGTCACACATGGGTTTGTCAGATAACATGCTCTTAAAAGGGACTTATCATGAAAATCTAACTTTAACTTCTTACACTCTGAGGCTATTTTGGGGATTTCCGCCTGGATTTGGCCTACCCAATTTCAAAAGTTTCCCATACCCACATGCAGAGGTTTACATACAAAAGTTTGGTATCATTTAACAGGAAACCCTTTGAAATTACATAAAACACTGTTAAAAGTGCTCAACATGGTTATATGTGTTGTCAGTCCTCTAATAAACACAAAAATAAATATAGCTGCAAGCAGCAATGGCGGGCCCTCGCACGTTTTTTTACCGCTACACGATGCGTCCGAGAAAACGATGCACGGCGGGCAAGGGCATCAAGTGGGTAAACATCAGTGGGCTATATAATGTTGTTACTGAGCCATTTGGGGACTGTAGCTAAAAGAAACCCCACATTTTAGACAAACGGGGGCGCTAGTGAGCCACTAAAGAGACACGCCTATGTCTGACGTTTTTGTCAACACTTAACAGCCGACAAATCAGATGTTTGTGCCAAATTTAAACTTAATCTACGCTGCCAAGAGCCTGAAATATGCCTGAAATAAAAGTAAGTTTGACGCGTTGCCATGGGAACAGCGTTCGATGTGTCAAAAATTCCTTTGCAATTTAACGTCTTCAATGTCTCAACATCATGTTGACCACTTATGGTGTCAATCGCATGAATCCCATACGAGGAGTATTCAAAAGTTCACAGCATGTAACTGTCAGCCTTAAATATGCTGGAAAATGAAAGCAAAGTTTGACTCGTTGCCATGGGAACAACGTTTGAGATATCAAAAATCCCTTCGCAATTTATCATCTACAATGTCTCAGCATCATGTTGACAACTTCTGGAGTCAATCGCATGAAAATCCTAGGAGGAGTATTTAAAAGAGCATCGCATGGAACTGTAAGGCTTAAATATGCCTTTAAAATGAAAGTAAAGTTTGACAGGTTGCCATGGGAACAGCGTTCGAGATATCAAAAATCCCTTCGCAATTTATCATCTACTATGTCTCGGCATCATGTTGACCGCTTTTGGTGTCAATCTCATGAATATTCTAGAAGGAGTATTTAAAAGAACATCGGCGTCAACTGAGAGGCTTAAATATGCCTTTAAAATGAAAGTAAACTTTGACGCATTGCCATGGGAACAGCGTTTGAGATATCAAAAATCCCTTCGCAATTTATCATCTACAATGTCTCGGCATCATGTTGACCACTTTTGGTGTCAATTGCATGATTATTCTAGAAGGAGTATTTAAAAGTTAACTGCATACAACTGTAAGGCTTAAATATGCCTTCAAAATGAAAGTAAAGTTTGACGCGTTGCCATGGGAACAGCGTTTGAGATATCAAAAATCCCTTCGCAATTTATCATCTACAATGTCTGAGCATCATGTTGACCACTTCTGGTGTTAACCGCATGAATATCCTAGAAGGAGTATTTAAAAGAACATCGGTGTCAACTGAAAGGCTTAAATATGCCTTTAAAATGAAAGTAAACTTTGACGCGTTGCCATGGGAACAGCGTTTGAGATATCAAAAATCCCTTCGCAATTTATCATCTACAATCTCTCGGCTTCATGTTGACCACTTTTGGTGTCAATCGCATGAAAATCCTAGAAGGAGTATTTAAAAGAACATCGCATGGAACTGTAAGGCTTAAATATGCCTTTAAAATGAAAGTAAAGTTTGACAGGTTGCCATGGGAACAGCGTTCGAGATATCAAAAATCCCTTCGCAATTTATCATCTACAATGTCTCGGCATCATGTTGACCACTTCTTGTGTCAATCGCATGAAAATCCTAGAAGGAGTATTTAAAAGAACATCGCATGGAACTGTCAAAAAAATCCAGCTTTGTGACTGACACACTTCCTGGCGCCTGGTGGTGGCGCTATACCCGGGAGTCACAATAGGCACATCGATGCGATCGGAATCTTCAGACGAACAAACACACCGCATGGCATCACAATAAGATATTTTTTGCCTTAGATATTAGACACTTCCTGTTTCTCTGATTTCGCCATAAATTTGTCGGCTCGCCATGGCAGAACCGTTCGAGATATCAAAAATCCCTTCGCAATTTAGCAAGTCCAATGTCTCGACATCATGTTCACCACGTTTGGTGTCAATCGCATGCATCCTCTAGGAGGAGTATTCAAAAGTTCACCGCATGCATTTTTTAAACAATCCAAAATAGCCGACTTCCTGTTGGGCGGAGCTTAAATGTTAGAGGGCGAAAGTTGTTCGGGTTGATGAGAACTATATGCGTACCAACTCTCGTACATTTGCGTACATGTTTGCCCGATCTGTGCAACAATGTTTGTTTTTGCATTACAGGGGGCGCTACAGAGCTCCCTTGCCACGCCCGAGTTCCAGCCTTTGCCGGGTCCTAATGGCCGACGACTCTGACATCTCTGCCAATTTTCAAGAGTTTTTGAGTATGTTAAGGCCCCCAAATTGCCCCGAAACGTAAAAAAAAAAAAAAAAAACAATAAATCCGAGCAAAAACAATAGGGCTTCGCACCTTTCGGTGCAGGCCATTCTGGCCTGCTCCTCGGTGCTCGAGCCCTAATTAGGCGCTTTTTGATGTTTTTTTTTCTAAAGTCTGTATTTAAAAGTGTATAACTCTGGCCCTGAGTGGTAACGAAACCTGCAGACAGTTTTGTTTGATTCCAGCTATTGCCAGCTTACAGAGGAAAAGGGAATTTTTTCTCTATTATAATAAATGCAAAAGTTATTTTACTCCAACTGAAGGGAGGAATAATACCCTTTTTGTCTAAAAATATTTGAAGTGCTCCCATAACCACATACAGTGGAATAAATGCAATATCTTTATATCATTTTGCAGAAAACCCTTTGAAGTTACATAAAAAGCCGCTGTTTGTGATAAATATTGTTATTTATGTTGTTTTTCATATGATGAAACACAAAATTGTCTTTTTTTATGTTGTAAACACTGTCTTTGATAGTGAATAACTCTGGTTCTGTGTGCTCTAGCAGACTGCAGACAGTTCTGGTAGTTAGCAGCAGCAGACAGTAAACACCCCAAAAAAGAATGAACTCTTTAGCATGTAGCATTCAAAAGTTATTCTCATTTCACTGAAGGGTGTGAAAATACATTTTTCATAAAAATATAAATTTTTTGTTTTGCACATATAATAAATAGCAAGGGATTATTCATACACACAACCAAAGAAAATGCTATGAATGGACTCATTTTTTAGAGTAGGACCTAAAATAAAAGATGGTGTATCATTTGTGGCTATCTGTGCTATCTGAGGCTGTCCACACTCAACTTTCCCATATGTTTACAAAAGACCATTTTTTACCTCATTATTCATTCGACAATTGTTGGATATGTGATGATAATAGAACAAAAATAACGCTGTAGCCTTATTCTTGAGAGTGAGAGCTTTCATTTGATATAAGACTTGCCCATGTTTGTCATAATTGAAAAATATGAAATATGTGAATATTAAATCATATAATAAATTGTCGGGGGGGGGGGGTGATAGTGTAAATTAAGTGTAAATAACTTTCTTACAGTAAAAGATATGTCAAAGTGATGCATATCTGCAGAAAGTAAAGAGTCTAAGCTTTCAAACAGTATCTCATATGTGGTACTGGGTCCATGATAGACCATTACAAATTACAGGAATATTTTATATTAAGTCAAAATAAGATAATTCTGGACCCGGTACAGGGTCCCAGAGTTAAAGAAGTTAAGTGTTACAATTGGGTCCCCAGTGCTTCTGTCAACCTAGAAAATGTGAAAAAAAAAACAGTGACTTAGTTTTGGTAAACCATTCTCTGCAAACATGTGAAAAAATAGGTCCTTGAAATTTGGATCCCCTTGTGATGTCAAAAGGGGATAATACTGCCCCTTAATCTGCACTATCCAACGACGGCACTGCCATTTAGTACAGAGATCAGCTCATTTGCATTTAAAAAGACACACCCAAAAACAGCACATTTTTGCTCACACCTACAAACTGGCAATTATTATTTAGAAATAATAGTTAAATTGAAACCAACACAAGCTTTTCCAAGTACTACAATTAGTCAAGCCTGATTTATACTTTAAGTATACACTAGCATTTCAAGTATAAATCAGCAATTCTGGCTGAGATTGTTCCTTTAAACAATCACTTTTTTTTCTTATATTTGGTTTGCAATTCTAAAAAAATAAATGGTTAGTAGGTCACCAATTTCCTACCTTGTTGTGCTGCTTTCATATCTCTTGCATCACTCTCAAATCCCAAATCGAAAATTCATTTCTATTTATTTATGAGCTACAATAAGCAGAATAATGATTTTCCCTTTACTTTTTATGAAAAAACACAATGCATGAAGAAAATCATAACAGTGCTTCAAGTTAAGATGTAAAACTCATCCCGTAAAGCTCAGCCTTTCCAAGCATCCCGGTTGTGAATGTAATTGTGTACAGATTCAAGATAAAGATCTGATCTTTGTGACTCTCAGCAATGGCTTAAAAACTGACAGTGACAGTCACAGCTTCTCTTTCACAGACGGGAAATGAAAAAAGATGAAGAAAAGCAACTGTGCATGTTTTTCCTCTCATTCAGCATCTCTCCATGACACCTCATTGACAGGGAGACTTCCTGCCTGCTAATTGGAGGAGAAGCAGCTAATTAATCACATTTAAGTAGCATCTCTGTCACCACGACAACCAGATCCTTACTGGAGCTTCAGCGTGATGCGGATGTAATTGAATTATATGAAGTGCTGTTTCTTTTAGAGGCTGCTGGACGCTGCTGAGATGACAGTTTGCGATTTTGAGGACGGGACAGTAATTGTAGCTCTGGTGAAAATGATGCCTTATTTTCTTGACCTCATTCTGAACGCATATCATGATTTATTATTAAATAAGTGAGTTCTGATCTCATCAAGTCCATTTATTATTATATGTACTGTACATAAACCATGGTAATGACATCTGCAAGCATGATGCATGGTACGTGTCCAAAACAACATGGAATATGCAAGAAAAACATTGCATGACCATGATTTAAAAGTAAGCCGGTATGGGTGTGGTAGATAAAAAAAACATTGTAATACCATGGTACTCTTTTATGAGACTTTGCTTAATATATTTCTGCATACTTCTATATCTTTGTGTGTGTGTGTGTGTGTGCATGCAAATACTGCAGTGCAGTCCTTATCACTTCAAGACAAATCTTCTGATTAGATTTTAAGATGCCTGTGCTGTTACATTTTATGGTTTTGTATTACCGCCTAATCTGCGTTCATCTAGTTGCTCATTAAATATTGTACATTGTAAAAGTCGTAACATGCCACACAAATGATTAGGAGTCATTTCCAGTGGACCTTAACTCTGAATTAGAGCCGATTATGATGATGTTTCCACTTGCCATTAACCTGGTCCTCATATTACTATTGGAGGGTATGAAAAGGCGATTTGGAATCGTTTAAAGCATTATGGCTCATGTTTTATGCATTAAGGAGTTGATTAATGTACTCACTTTCGCCCCAGTGATCACCTTATGTGCGGACCAGAGGACGGTTCTTATACAAGATGCTGAATTAATAATGAAAGTAATTTCCTGTGTGGCCTGTCATGTTCGGTTCATGCTATGAAAAACTCAGCCGCTGATATTGACAGACGCTTGTGAACACAACGTCGGCTGCACTGATCTAATATAAGGGAGAATAAGTGCTCTTGTATGATCTGTTGAAATGATTTTAAAGAAAATAATCATATAGTACATTTTCCTATTATGTTTCCTATAGACATTGGAATTTTTGGAAGAAATATAAGTTCTGTGTTTAACAAAAGTTAAAGACAGTTACACGTTTTGTCCAACAAGATAATCTTCACAGATTAACACAACTTTTATGAATTTTGAAGCCTAAATGCTTTTACTAGGAATAAAAAGTTATCCTTAGGCTACAAGCGGACTACACCACGGACATCAACGCCACCGCCACCAATCACCAACAGCTATTTCAAACTTTATCAAAGTTTACATTTAAAAAATTTTTTATAATTCCCTGATAAGGAAATACTTAGTGGATGAAAATTTGCTGATGTTGCATTGTTTTTGAGTAGGGATATGCATGTGTCATTTTTTTTTCATCGATTAATCCATAGGTCTGAAAAACGAGTACTCGATTAACTGGGGGCAGGCGATCAAAGGGGTGGGGCATACGCGTCATGGTGAAAATAAAATATTTTTTTATAAAAAATTCAAATAAAACTTAATTTTGAAGAAACTATGACGGAAAAAGGAACACATTCTAGATAATAATAAATGTAAAAAAAATTAACACAAAGGGCCCTATTTTAACGATCTGAAACGCAAGTGGGAAACGCAAAACGCAAGTGACTTTGTGGGCGGATCTTGGGCGCTGTTGCTATTTTCCCGGCGAGAGAAATAACTCTTGCGCCAGGCGCAAATCAATGAGGGGTTGGTCCGAAGTAGGTTCATTATTCATAGGTGTGGTTTGGACGTAACGTCAAATAAACCAATCAGAACGCTATCCAACATTCCCTTTAAATGCGGGTTGCTATTATTATGACGGATTTACCAGGCGTACGCCAGGAGCGGTTCACAGCCGAGGAGACCAACGTTCTTGTAAGAGCAGTCAAAGACAGAGAAGTTGTTTTGTATGGGGATGGGAGAAACCCCCCAAATCAGCGTCGGTTAAACAGGCGTGAGAGGAAATAGCCACAGTCTCATCAGCTGGCATCCCCATCGTTGCGCCAAACGCTACAATGATGTCAGGAGACGGGGAATCCCAAACTTGCCAGCATAAATCGGGCACGCCATGTAACGGGAGGTGGATCTGCCTCTACACAGCACCTGACGGCAGCAGAGGACATCGCTGCGTCCACCCTCACCACTGAAAGGGTTTGGGGGCTTTGAAATCGGACCCAAGAAACACAAGCAAGGTCCAACCCCAAAGTAAACTTACAAATCAAGTTCATATACATTACGGTTTCTTATGAAAACATTTTAATTATTATTTAAATAAAATAAATGTAATACAGCCACACAACAAACTTATGAAAATATTTTAATCGTTATTTGCATGATAATTTTTTAACGCAGCCACACAATAATTAAAAACTATCACCACAGTGCTCACCACTATGATTCCCCTTATCTCATGTGTTAATATTTTTTATTGTAACAATTTATGATTTGCAAAAATAACTGTTGCATCTGTGTAGATTGGGCCACTGACTTTAGACTAGTTTTTTTGGTCAGTGGCGCAATTGTTTTTTAAACTGCAAAATAGCATCAGGGATGGTTTGTGCCGCAACACGCCTCCTTTTTTGCTCTGAACCGCCCAGGGAGCGCAAGTTCATTCCCTAGTTTACCGACGTGCGTCTGTGGAGGGAAAAACCCCGCTGTGCGCCGGTGCAAAATACGAATGATACATGCGTCACTGACAAACTCAATTGCGCTGGGTGCAAGATAGGGCCCAAAACCTCTAACAGGAATAGCTGCATGATGAAGTGAAACTAAAGGGTTAATAAACACAAACTGAAGCGCTTTCTATATGACGCACTTGACGTAATATTAAGCCTTGATACAACATTTACTGTATTATACAACATGCATCTATCTGCACAAAATGCAAAGCTTAAACTAAGTTATGTACTGGACAGAAAGTGTAACTCTCGTTGTGTATGTGCATCATAACGGCACACTTTTTACCACATTCAGTCAAAGCACAAGCTTCATAACATTAAGCAACTTTAGGTCTTTTGCTATAATTTTAGCCATTAGCTTTGTAAATAAAAAATTAAATAAACCCACGCGGTCATCGTTTTCGTGATCAATCGTCGATGCCACATTCGAGTACTCGTGCCCATCACTATTTTTGAGGTCTTCATTTACATTGACGTCTAAAGTTCCCGACAACGTCTAGTCCCATGGAGCAACTTGTTAGCAACCGTCCTCTTTAAGACATGTAAAAGCTTTAAAGTCATGAGTGAGGCATATTGCTGTTGTGTTTTATGTCGTAGAATAAAATGTAGAATTATGTTAACCCAAGATCTTATTTAAGGCATTTAACCAAAACCCCATTGACTTTGGGACAATGAAACCAGAAGTGCTAAAATGCTTACTTGCTTCTAGGTTTTGCCTGCAAAAATACATCATCCCTGCGGCACTCTTTAAGTTAAATCTTGAAAAGTGATCAATAATGGGGTTTCCATCCAAACGTGAAGCAAATCTTTTCAAAATTCGCAGAAAAACAAACTTTCTGTCAAGTTGTTCGAGCAATTTACGGCGTTATTGGTAACCTAACAAAGAACAGTAAATAAAACAAGGCACATGCGAAAATGGAGACAGGACTGCATTTACTGTAGTTACGATTGTGCAAGTTAGAATTTACTAGCAGTTCAGCTTGAATTGCCAAACTGAATGCTGTGCAGAGAAGAAGGAATGCAGAATTTTTGATGCAGGCACTAGCAGCAAGGGCATTGCAATGACGTTGAGGTAAAGACAACGACAGCGGAGACAGCTAGACGGTCAGTCTCGTGGGTTTAATGTGCACCATTTCAGAATTTATTCTGCAAATACGTTTCCATCTCCCATTATTCATATTAACAATTTTCACACAAGTCAAAAAACACCTCAACCAAGCGTAAAAACTAAGAAATTTGTGTCGATATTTGGCGCTTCTAACACTCGTTTTTGATGTAATACTTCAAAATGCACTTTAATTTGGGTGATGAAAAATACCCAGTAATTATAGTGTTGAATAAAATCAGTTTGTTGAAGGTCTGACTGTTGGTATAGATGTTTGTTTTTATTATGTGCTGTGTTGTATTTCAAGTGTATTTGTTGCCATCCCTTCATTTAACAGCTGTGATTGCTGGCAGGACACTCACTGCCAGTAGTACAATACATGGGTCTCTCTCTCTCTCTCTCTCTCTCTCTCTCTCTCTCTCTCTCTCCTCTCTCTCTCTCTCTCTCTCTCTCTCTCTCTCTCTCTCTCTCTCTCTCTCTCTCTCTCTCTCTCTCTCTCTCTCTCTCTCTCTCTCTCTCTCTCTCTCTCTCTCTCTCTCTCTCTCTCTTTCTCAGTGGAATATTGAGTGGAAACTGTCAGGCTGATGAATGGCATATTACAGGAGGACTACTTTGGATTTCTTTGGGTTATTTTGTGAGATACTGTACTTTGGATGTTCTCCTGTATTTTTATTCTTTATTAACTATTATTCATGCTTATTTCCACACAATCTCACGGCAATACAAGCTATGCAAAAACAAGCTATGAAGCTCTGCCAAGTGCATGCCAAGTCAGCAGGTGGCAATAATAACCATAATCATAAATCCATTGCACATACTCGCCTCGTGAAAACAAAAGGGGATACCGGCGCCCAATCTGACGTCAAACAGAAATAACAGCGCACACTCCGACGTCACAAGCCAAAGTCTCCGGTTTCACCGGCTACACGACTGCATTGCAACAGCAGTTTCTGAAAATCTTCACCCTGGCGGGAGTTTTCGAAAAGGTTTGGCTTTGGCCCTGTGACAAACCTTTTTTGTAAAGCCTTTATGTTGTGTACGTTTTTACCCCAGTTCTTTTGTCCTATAAATATATATGCAAATGCCTCTAAGTTGGGTATCAAAAATGGGATAATTATTTTAATCGCTCTCGGCACATATTATACATTCATCAAATATTTCCGCCTCAAATCTGCTTTATTCAGAAATACCGATTAAAAAAGATCTTCCTGAAGTGCCTTTCATTACCAACTCAGTGTTCATGGGTTTAAGTCTTTAGGATTTGGGGCAGGCTTTACTGGACAATCATATTGAATTTGCGTGAAATCACCATCATATAGGTATGTTTTCCTGTGAGATCAGGTTGTTTATTTTAGTATAAGGCTTTATTTGTTGCATCTAAATCTGAGTGCTCTCCAGATGACTCATAAAACACCATAACAAGTTCATCATACAAGATCTAATTTGTAAATGATTTATTTCAGTGAATTTGTTATGAAATTTAGTTTGGTTGTGCTAGTGCTTCGGTCTATTTGTAATTACTGACATACTAACTGGTTACCTAGAGTATTCTGTAGTCCAGCAGTTCCCAACCCTGTTCCTGAAGGACCCTTAACAGATTTTGATGTCTCCTTGATCTGACATTGATTTTATGAAGTGCTTTACTAATGAGCTGATGATGTTTGATTTGAGAGACATCTAAAATATGTACTGTTGGGGAAGCTCCAGGAATGACTTATGTATGTGTAGTCTATTATAAAATTCATTTAAAGCAAATGTCAAATTATTCATGTATACGTCTCTGTTCAGCTGGAGCATGTTTCTCTGTTTATACAGGCATGCAAAGACAGTCTTTATTTTTATCGTAAAACATCTAAATCCTTTTCAGCTTTTAAAGTTATTGAGTTGTTGAGGTGGGCTACCCATAGTAAAATAAAACATTTGGTCAGATTGCAGTAATAGAAATGATTTGAAACCCTTTTAAAATATCAGGTGAAGCCCCTATATTTATCTAAAGTAGTTTTGATTGGCTACCCCAGGCCCCTTGTGTATGTTTTAGTTTACTCTGGATCAATCTGACGTTCATGTTTGTGAAACATCTGACCCAGGATGTGTTACCTTTTAAAGTTCTCTCTTACAGTTGAGTCATTTACAAATGCTTGTATTTGACATGATGAACAATTTCGAAAGTATGTTTTGTTTGCGAATTAAAAACAATCACAAGGTAATTTTTGCTCTTAATCAAGGGTCACGCTCGTACTCGTCCTTAAAATCCCCCTCATTTCATGACCTCCATCTTTTCCAGAATGTCATCTCCTGTGGGTTGCACAGATCTTTCTGACTGAGAGTCAATGAGCAGTGTTAGCCTGTGGTTAAGTGGCTCCCTAAAGCCCTACTGCTGTCCACAGTCTCTCGTGATTATAAAGAGTGATTGTTTCATCACGACAAATACAAGAGGGCAGACGGGACAGTCGAGAGAGGACCTGTCTTAAATTTTTTGTGGTTAATTAAACTGCACTTTATTGAAGTTTTATAACGATTTTTCTCATTATTATTGAGTCAAACTGGGATTACATGTAAGACCTGGTAAATCCATGATAGCTATAGCAACATCACCAAGATTCTTGGAACAGCCTGCCTAAAAAGCTGCTTTAAAACTGTGCAAGTATGAATAAAATCTTATTTAATAAACAAATTGTAAAAAGGTGTGGTTACTACAAGGTGTGGTATTACTGTAACAAATAAAGTTTTGGTTTTGTTAACTAAAGAAAAGTAAGCTTAATGTGTAATACTTCACCACAAAGTCAGCAACCAGACCTGACTGTGGGTACGGACATACAAAACCAATGGTGTCGAAGTAGCACCAACGAAAGTAGACTGTAGGGTTGGCTGCATGTTGGCTGCGTATGGGTACAAAGTTGCCCTGACACACCAAGCCAGTCCCTCCAGAAAAATACGATTATGCGATTGCATGATTCAACGCATAATCAACCAAAGTCTGCATATTTATGCAGGGGCCACATTTTTTTTTTCAAATACGCCGCACCTTCGCAGCATAAATTGCAGATTTCCGTGCGCAAAATATGCGGGGCTTGCATGGTTTCAGCAAAAATCACAGTTAAAACATTTTGCACGTACTTCTCACAAGCGCAGCCACGTCCCCTGTTGCCATGGATACGTTATGAAGTGACATGATTATTTGATGTGAACATCATTGAAAAGCTGCAAAAGCTGAAAACAGTTTTTGCAAGTTCCCGCAGTTTTTGCAAGTTCCCGCAATGTTTGCAAGTTCCCGCAATGTTTGCAAGTTCCCGCAATGTTTGCAAGTTCCCGCAATGTTTGCAAGTTCCCGCAATGTTTGCAAGTTCCCGCAATGTTTGTAAGTTCTCGCAATGTTTGCAAGTTGCACATGTAGCAAAAATGTTCGTAGCAGTCACATATCTAAGCAGAAAGTTGAAAAATTTAGCATTTACTCCACACAAGCACAGCCACGTCCCCTGTTGCCATGGATACGTTATGACGTGACATGATTATTTGATGTGAACATCATTGAAAAGCTGCAAAAGCTGAAAACAGTTTTTGCAAGTTCCCGCAGTTTTTGCAAGTTCCCGCAATGTTTGCAAGTTCCCGCAATGTTTGTAAGTTCCCGCAATGTTTGCAAGTTGCACATGTAGCAAAAATGTTCGTAGCAATCACATATCTAAGCAGAAAGTTGAAAAATTTAGCATTTACTCCACACAAGCGCAGCTACGTCCCCTGTTGCCATGGATACGTTATGAAGTGACATGATTATTTGATGTGAACATCATTGAAAAGCTGCAAAAGCTGAAAACAGTTTTTGCAAGTTCCCGCAGTTTTTGCAAGTTCCCGCAATGTTTGCAAGTTCCCGCAATGTTTGCAAGTTCCCGCAATGTTTGCAAGTTCCCGCAATGTTTGCAAGTTCCCGCAATGTTTGCAAGTTCCCGCAATGTTTGTAAGTTCTCGCAATGTTTGCAAGTTGCACATGTAGCAAAAATGTTCGTAGCAATCACATATCTAAGCAGAAAGTTGAAAAATTTAGCATTTACTCCACACAAGCACAGCCACGTCCCCTGTTGCCATGGATACGTTATGAAGTGACATGATTATTTGATGTGAACATCATTGAAAAGCTGCAAAAGCTGAAAACAGTTTTTGCAAGTTCCCGCAGTTTTTGCAAGTTCCCGCAATGTTTGCAAGTTCCCGCAATGTTTGTAAGTTCCCGCAATGTTTGCAAGTTGCACATGTAGCAAAAATGTTCGTAGCAATCACATATCTAAGCAGAAAGTTGAAAAATTTAGCATTTACTCCACACAAGCGCAGCCACGTCCCCTGTTGCCATGGATACGTTATGAAGTGACATGATTATTTGATGTGAACATCATTGAAAAGCTGCAAAAGCTGAAAACAGTTTTTGCAAGTTCCCGCAGTTTTTGCAAGTTCCCGCAATGTTTGCAAGTTCCCGCAATGTTTGCAAGTTCCCGCAATGTTTGCAAGTTCCTGCAATGTTTGCAAGTTCCCGCAATGTTTGTAAGTTCCCGCAATGTTTGCAAGTTGCACATGTAGCAAAAAATTTCGTAGCAATCACATATCTAAGCAGAAAGTTGAAAAATGTTGCATTTACTCCACACAAGCGCAGCCACGTCCCCTGTTGCCATGGATACGTTATGAAGTGACGTGATTATGTGATGTGAACATCATTGAAAAACTGAAAAGCTGAAAACAGTTTTTGCAACTTCTCGAAATTTTTGCAACTTCCCGCAATTTCACCGCATAAAATTGCAAAAATATCCCGCATATTCCATCACATTTTTTTAAGAAAACGTGCCGCAAGATCAAGGATTATTGCCCGCAACAATCACAAAAAAACTCGCTTTTTTCTGAAAGGACTGACCAAGCCAATGGTCAACATCCAAAAGCCAAGTAGCACGTCTGTTCTGCGTCTGTGCGAGATATAGATACATTTTCATACCAGCAGGTGGCAGTAGTTGGTATTTATTACTTAAAATTCGAAGATATACAAAACACACAAATCCCGCTCATTACAATGATCCGACTCAAAGTTAGCTCCACCACCGATTTGACACGATCGATCAGTCGAAGAAATGTGACGTGACTTGCTGGAAAATTTTTGATGGATGACACTCAAAACCTGACCATTAGCTTGGTGTGCTAAAACGGATTTAGAAATTTTAGAAACATCACACTAAATGTATTGTCCCTAACTAGACACATATAGATATTGAGTAAAAGGCCTTTTTCTCATGCCCCCTACAAGAAACTCAGGAGTATGTTTAAATTTTTTGATGTTGTATGTGCAAGAGTTAATAAATAAAATGTATTCAGGGCATTATTTTAAAAAATAAACATCCTTTGTTTTATAATAATGTGTTACAAGTGTATTAAAACTTCACACTACTGTATTTCCAGATAGGTGGTCTTATGGATTCAGGCTGTGTCTGTTTTTCTTCATATATATAATCCCAGTCTGCTAAATGAGCTAACCACAGCTCCACACTGAAACAATATTTTATGTCAAATTCAATCATGCTAATGTGTTTCATACCGTTTTGTCAGGCAGGGAAAAGCACAAGTTGAAGTACATACTGGGAGAATGAAGCGTCCAGGAAAACTGTGCGGTTAATGTTTTCAGATTCTTCTTGCTCGCAAAATACCTTACAAGATTGTTTTTTTCACATTATCATTGTTTTGGCCAGTAACATTTTCACTAAGGCAGTGAAAGGTGTTTCTTCAAAATGGAGATAATCTTTTTCTCTGAAGTCTCACCGAATGTGGGAACTGCATAAGCACGTCTCTCTCCAGGAAGGGAATGGATTGCTAATGGATCGCTTCTGTTAAGAGCTAAAAGACAGCACAGACCCTGCAGTTGCTTTCGAGAAACAGCGCACTGAAATAGAGCCACTTTTTTATTTTAGTGAAAATTTATGAATACTACACTTCTGATAAGGACACGGGTTAAAAAAAGTGCACTTAAATACAGTAAGTTCACTTAGAATATGTAATATTTTCATGCACTAATTCTGTATTAAAGGTGCAATTTGGGACTTTTAGAAGGATCTCTTAACAAAGCGACTTACAAAGGTGAAGAAAATAACAGACAAAACAACTTTTTCTACTTTTGAGTGCTATAATTGGGTCCCCATTGCTTCTATCAACCTAGAAAATGTGAAAAATAACAACCCAGTAACTTAATTTTGTTAACCATTCTCTGCAAGCATGTGAAAAATAGGTAATTGAAATTTGTCTCTCCTTGTGATGTCAGAAGGGGATCTTATTATAATAACACCGCCCCTTAACTCTTTCACCGCCAGCGTTTTTAAAAAAAGTTGCCAGCCAGCGCCAGCGTTTTTCATGATTTTCACCAAAGTTTAATGCCTTCCAGAAAATGTTCTTCTTTAAATATATAAACATACAATATACCAAATGAAAGAACAGACCCTCTGCTTTCAAACAAAAAAAAGTTTCATCCTACCTTCAGTGGTTCTTTTGTAATCAGCTTTTGAATATGGGTAGGTTTCTGCAAAAACACCACATTTTGAGCAAAAAGCAGAGATAATTCCATTTCTGTGACGGACTTTTCATAGAGATCCCATTCAGAGCGATCTTTAAAACAGACACGGACATGCAGCCGCTTGCCATAGGGCAATACTTCCGGGTTTAAAAAGTTGCGGAAGGGTGGATAATAGCGGTATTGCGGAAAGACGGAATATCTCGTCATTGGCGGGGAAGCGTTTTCTCTTAATTGCCGAGATATCTCGTCAATGGCGGTGAAAGAGTTAATCTGCAACTGCCCAACCACGGCACTGCCATTTAGTACAGAGAGAGAGAGAGAGAGAAAATAAGTGACGGCACAATTGAGTTTCAATTTCAACAAACCACCATTATGGCGATCAGTGTTTGCATTTTATCAACTCATTTGCATTTTAAAGAACACACCCCAAAACGGCAAATGTTTGCTCACACCTACAAAGTGGCAATTTTAACATGTTATAATAAATTATCTATATGGTATTTTAAGCTAAAACTTCACATACGTACTCTGGGGAAACTTAAAAAAAGTATCTGTCAAACGCAAGCATACTCTTTTATCATAAACCCTTTAGACACGTGTGCAGCAGGCACGTATTTTGAAGAGACGGATGATACACATGGTTCACATGATGTACCAAACACATATTGGGTCACAATTAGCTAAAACCAAATAATCTAGGATTTTGATGGATCATGATTGTCTCTCCTGCTGCAGGGATTTGTTTTCGGTTTCTCTGTCACTGAACCTCCACAGGTCCTCCTAAAGAGGCACATGGCCAAGAGCTTTCTGTCATACATAATAGATAGTCCTTAACCTAACATCTCTCTCTCTTCTCTCTGACACGTCTCATTCGCCTCCTCTCTCTCCCGCGCGCTATTAAACAAAAGCCTCTTCTCATGAAGAGAAGCCCACTCATTTTCTGCCGTGGCACTTAGACTTATTCATAATTGCCTGCTTTGTGTGAATAGAAAACACTCACATCAGGTGCACTGGTCTTTTCGGCGTGTGGTAAGATTTCATTTAATGTAGTGACATGCAATTTCATAGCCGTTTACAAAGCATCAGTTTTCTAATTTCTTACATTTAAATTTTTAAGACTTTTAGATTCAAGCAAACACAGTATGTATTTAACATTACTTTCAATCCCAGAATGCACTGCACCATGTTAGGATCGATGCCATCTGTGTATTTACAAGTTTGGTTTCCTGTGGTGAAACTGGTGGTTTATTTGTTGGTTAGCTAGACAAGTTTCAGAATAAAATGGCATAAACCACGATTTTCAGTTTTAAGGCCGTGTTCAGATCGCAAGCCATCCTTATAGTGTTTTTTAAATCTGATCTTTTGTATTAACTGTGCGTTGTAATTTTGCAATTTGCGGATGCATTTGTCATTGTTGACATAATAATTACGGCTGGGCAGTATATTGAGTTTTGGTAATATAGTGGTATCTAAATCTGTATGGACTGATATAATCCTCCTTTGCAACAGAAGGTCTGCCAGAAATGTACACTGAGATCAGATGTAAGCTTGCATGTTGTGCAGCTATGTATTTTTTTTAAACCGGGAGAAAGCTGTCTTTGAATTTGATTTTAATCATACACAGTTTTAAGTAAAGGTGATTGTGATGTCACATACAGTTTACTTTGACTTTTTTACATTTATTTTTACTTTGTAGAAAATGCGGAGATGGTTATTAGGGATGTAGCAATACATCGATATGGATCGATACGTTGATTTATTTCTAAAGCAATGATGCATCAATACCACACGTAAAAAAAATCGATTTGAGGTACCTTTATTTTGACACTCTCCACGTCTTCATTCCTTGATCTAACGTCCATATATGCATTTCCACAAAGCGTGCATTTTTGTTTATTTTCATCTGCTAGCATCAGCAAGTTAATGCGATGGAGCAACAAATCAGCTGTAGCAGCGAAAGAGACAGAAGACGAGCGTGTGTTTAGCACTGCAGGTGATATTGTCCATGCAAAACGCAGTGTCCTCTCTCCTGACATGTTGATCAGTTGATTTTTTTAAAGAAAAATCTCTCAAAACAAACCACTGCAGCCCTTGTTTGACTGTTATGCAGGGTCACATCAGACGCGGTTGAGGCGGCAAGCGCGAGTGATTTACATGTTAAGTCAATGCAAATACGCAATTAGGCATCCTGCGGTGCGGTAGGCACGGCACGAATGGAAAATCTGAACTTCGGCGGATTTCCGCGCCACGTTAACCAATCAGGACCTTGCTGTAGTAGTGAGGTGATTAAAGGGAGCAAGTGGAGTCTCAGCTCCGTCTCAGAAGACCCTCCCATGACACGAATTTTCGTGTGAAAGTCTTGAATGACTAGAATTTCACGCGCAACTTTTACGTGCGATTGAAGCGAGTAAACTCAAATGTTCAAGCTTCCAACTACACACGAATATCACGTTTTTGCCGCGTCTAATGCGGCTGGTGTGAATGCACCATTTGATCTGATGTTGCGTGACAGATCAAATGCTTAAGTTTAACAGCTTTATTTTTATATTAATTTATTTTTTTTAATTTAATTACAATTTTTTTCTAAAACTACCTCAGTGGTTGTCACAATTGCACATTTTGGCACAAAATACTTCGAGACTTTGACTTTTGCCATCATTAAGCTTGATTTTAGGTGACATTTTGCCCCTTATTTAAAAAGTGTATTTTATTTATTTTGTTGCCGTAAATGTTCTAATGGAGACTAAATATTCATGTTATATATTTTGGTTGCATTTGTAAGTAACTGCTTAACTAGGCACGTAATATAAAAATATCGATAAACAAATCGGATCAAAGTGTAATAGCATCGAAGCAGCGTTTGATTTATCGCGAAAAAAAATGCAGACGGAGAAAATCGATTTTGAATCAAATCGTAATGAACTACAGTATCCGATTTACACCACTACTGGTTATCGTATATCCCCATTCATTACCAAGATATGAATTTTGGTCAATATCACCCAGCCCTAATAATAATTTAATAGAAAAAGACAGCAAGGAACAACATCCAGATCAGAAATTTAAATTTTTCACACATCTGTACACAATTGTCAGTACTATTGTCCCATCCTCCATATCTGATAACTGCTTCTATTAAATACAGTCTGATCTCTCAGACAGAAAGGCTTTTCTCAAAATCCTATTTTTATCTGATTTTTGTGAGAGCATTTGGATTCTGTTTGTAAAAATATTGTGATTTAGTGGCTACTTTCTGTCCGGTTTAGACGAAAGACGAACAACTAAACGGATTTTAGTTGGTTATGCCAAAATATATTTTCTGTCTGTTTTGAAAAGTCCATACTGTATGTATGATTTTTTATAAATCTTCTTACTGGCATGCTTACCATTTTATCAGATATCAGACTTGAAACATGACAGGCTTACAAAGAAAGGCATAGTTAGAGATCATAGTCTCACTTTGTCAGGAACATCTGCAGGTCACCTTCTAAATAATTTGCTTTTAGATACCCGCAAAGCATCCGTTTCTGACAGGCGGTGCATATAACACCCTGGAAGCTCAGCAGGTAACCATCCAAGATTTGTAATTTGGCAATGAAAGAATCCTTTATTACCAGATTGACTTTGGCATATGTTCAAATGCAATAACGATAAATGGAAGGCTTCCTCGGATATGCAGCGTGAAGAACCGGAGATCTCACAGAAGTTAGTTTTCACTGCACCCTGGGGCGCAGCTGCATGCTGGGCTATGACTTCGCCTCCGTACAGAATTTTCCCAATCTGCTCATGCCGGCTACCTGAAACGTACCCGGGCTTTTGGAGGACACATAGATCAAATAAACTCCACTTTGACTACAGAATGAGTTTATCTGTCTGGAGGGATCTGTGAGCCTCAGATGGAGAATAGGTTTTTTACGTCTCCCTCGAGAAGAGTTGTGCTCCCGTTTGAATAAATTGTACACGGCCACAGAGAGAGACGGGGTCAGAGGTCTTCTCTCCTGAGAACGTATGGTAGGAATGAGAGGAAAATATGGATGGTTTGGGTTTCTTGAGGTGAAGATGTCCTCAAGTAGCTCTTTTCTCATGGAGTCACATCATCTATGTCATACACAAATACAAGCAATAAATATGCAACTGAACAGATGGGATTGTATCTTGTACTTAACCTTGTAATATGCATATTTTTGTCCTGTGCTTAATTAAAGAGATCTTTAAGTCACTGTACATGAGTAAAACATAAAATGCTTCGGCATGCGTCGCATCTTTAACAATACTATCATGTTGAACAACAGCCAAAACAAATGCGGTACTTTTGCTTTGTGTTGAGTGGTTTACATGTATGCGTCACATGACTAAAAATGCGTCATAGTTTTCGGAAAGCTTCGACACTACAATGCAAAAACACCTAAGACGTTCTAGCATGTACAAGGTCTTAGATTTAAAGTGCACCTATTTCATTGGTAAAAAACATGTTAATTTGTGTATCTGGTATAAAACAATGTGTTTGTGTGGTTTATGGTTAAAAAAACCAAATTATTTTTGCATCTTTTGCAGCGATTTTTGTGTGAGCATATCAGTGAACACCCCTGACCACTCGGTGAGTTCACGTCTTTGTAAACGAAAGTTTAATGCATTTTAGGAAGGATTGTTCCTGTGCACCTATACAGCCATTGTGAGGGTGGGGGGTGATGCAACAAATACCCCAAAATTCTCTGGCCAGCATCATATGTCCAAATTTCAGTCAACACCGTTCTATTTCATCATAAACAATCTGAAAACAGGGCTATAAGTGTAAAATACCGAACTTGTCTTTTAAGCGCCACAAAGAGTAATTCTGTCATTGTGTCCTTGAGCTCAACATTTAAGCTTTGGTCACTCAAAGTAATTGTTCCTGAAATAAGTAATAAGTAGTCACTGAGCGTATGCTTTTATCCAAAGCAGTATTACTTATAACAAGGACAATCTCTCAGGCAGTTTAAGAGTTTTGCTCAAGGCCACAGTGGTGACGGCTCACCCAAAGTACCACAAATGACTGACAAGATGTTTGCTCAACCATAAAACCTAATTGCAAGCTTAGAAATTGAAGGAATTTCTTTTTATAGTATCTTACAATACTGCATGAAAAATTTAATCTTATATTAGCTGCAAAGTGCCTATAAACACTATGAAGAGCCATGAGTCAGAGAATTGTCACCACCTGACTTTATGGCATTAATTAGTAAGTTATTTTCTCAGACTTTCCAAAATATGACAAGAGTTGAAAAACTGGAAGCACGCCTAAACGTCTGCACACAGTTTTGCCTGGTTGCTCACAAGTCTTTTCTTCACAAGTGGAGTTTTGGTTTCTTGCCGCTGTTGCCCTGTTGGCTGACTTACTGGGAGACAGCTGACATTAGCTTAGCTTGGGTTTTGTCAATTCTGTTAATAGAGCTTTTCTTGTAATAGTCCAGCTGCAATCTTAAAGATGTCGCTGTTTCAGTTTTGTAGGTGTTTGATGCTGCACTGCAACAAAATGACTTTCTTACATAGTATTTGTCTTGTTTTCAGTACAAATATTTATACATTCTTAAATCAAGATGCATTTTCTTGATGAGTAAAATGACCTAAGAAATTAAGTTTAGTTTTAGACAAAAAGATATACAATTTAAGTGAATTTGTGCTTAAAACAAGCAAAAATATCTGCCAATGGAGTGAGAAAAAAAATCTTGAAATAAGTTAACTTTTTTCTTAGACATTTTTACTGAGCCCCTAAGGTGACATTGGAGTAAAAAAATCTAAAGTTTAGTTTCATGTGCTCACGTGAAACTTTCATGTGCTCACGTGAAACTTTCATGTGCTCACGCAAAATCTTCATGTGCAGAATTATTTTTAAGTTTAGTTTCGCATGCTCGCGTGAAACTTTTGCGTGCTCACGTGAAACTATCGTGCATGCTCACGTGAAACTATCGTGCGTGCATGTGAAACTTTCGCTTTCACGTGTGCACGCGATAGTTTCAGGTGAGCACGCGATAGTTTCACGTGCTCGCGCGATAGCTCCACGTCCCCTTAGGGGCTCCGTACATTTTTCTTAGAATTCAAGAAAAAATTTCTCACCCCATTGGTAGATATTTTTGCTTGTTTTGTCTAAAACTAGACTTATTTTTTTAGGTCATGTTGCTTATCACAAAAATACATATTGATTTAAGAATTGTTTGATTTTTTTTACTGAAAACAAGTCCAAAATACTAAGTCATTTTTTGCAGTGTGGGTTACACTTAAAGGGATAGTTTACCCAAAATGTTTTATTCTGTTTTTCTCATCCTCATGTTGTTCTAAACCTGTATGCGTTTCTTTATTCTGTTAAACATATAATAAGTCAATGTTGGCGGTACCCATTAAATTCCAATGTACTATGGGAGTCTATGGTTACGGCAGCTGTGTGCTTACCATCATTTATCAAAATATCTTCTTTTTGTGTTCATCAAAATATAAAACAAACTGGATTGGTCAAAGTACAGTGTGAAACTGGATTGGTCAAAGTACAGTGTGAGTGTGTGTGTGCTTCTGGGGGGGTATGAAGGGGGGACAATCGTGCTTGGGTGCGGTTCGGTGGGGTTAAGTATAATATGTAGGGATTAGTGTTGGGCGATATGCCCCATTTTGAGATCGTCCTATCGTCAGCCTGTGAGATCGGCGATACACGATAGTATCGGGGGGCGGGGCAAGAGGTTACTATTTTTTTTTCTTTTTTACTTATTATGACAATTCACTTGATTGGTGGACAAATAGAACAAGAGCAACACCGTCATGACCGCAACCTTCTTAAAACTGATGCTATTAATACGAGCGTGTCATCAGGCGCTCTAAAATGTCCTGCGTGCCAGGGAACAGCCTCTCTGGTGCAAGGAAATGTCAAAGCTAGGGTTGCTCAATTATGGGAAAAATCATAATCCTGATTATTTAACATGATTACCAAATAAATGTAAAACATGGACCTGCGCACACAGACGCGCATGCACAAACAAACAATTCAATGCATTTGTTTAGTGCTGTTGCAGAAGGCTGCACATGTCAAGCAGTGGTGCTTTCAGAGGTGCCTTTTTAAACACATCAGTCCAGCGAAACGCGATCATGTTTTAAACACAATCATATTTTAAACACGAGGGATGTATTGCTTCAACTCCTTGAAATGCATATCACACTACCTAGTGATCTGACTTTGGAGAGAGCGCAGCTCTCTGCACATCCGCGAGAGTGAGAGAGGCGCCAATATGCAGCGGGTTATATAATTTAAACAAAAGGGATAGTTTGCCTCAGCTCGCATGTAACGCATTAAACTGAATAAATACATAAGGATTACTACTTTAGTTTACGTTTAGTTTTCGGACAGATGCAAGAGCGCGTGCACGTGAGACAGAGAAGCGCAGCTGCTCATGACGTGCATGACATGCTTGAAGGAGTCCAAGACGCGTGCATTAAGTGCATTGACGTGCAAGAAGGAATTTTCTCTTTACAAGCTCTCCGCGTAAAGTGAACCCCACAAACCCTCATGTGAGGAAAAGCATGCAATGTGCATGTTAAGGTTGAACTATGATAATAATAACCATTCGCCAACTATCGTCTTGACTATCGCCATGACAGCCTGCCGTTGGCGATATGTCTGAAGATCGTCGATACACGATACTATCGTCTATCGGCACAACCCTAGTAGGGATGCTCTGATCAGGATTTTTGCAGTCAATGCCGATTACAGATTTGCAGCCGATGCCGATTACAGATTTGTAGAAAATCTGCCAATGGGGTAAGCAAAATAATCTTGAACGTTCTTCTTAAACACTAAATTCAAGAAAAAAGTAAGAAAAATGTGCTTATCCCATTGGCAGATTTTTTTTTGCTTGTTTTATGCTCAAAATCACTTAAATTTGATATTTTTGGTCTAAAGACTAGACTTATTTTCTTGGGTCGTTTTGTTTATCAAAAAACGCATCTTAATTTAAGAATGTTTAGATATTTTTACTGTAAACAAGACAAAAATACTAAGAATTTTTTTATTGAAAATAATTTTTTGCAGTGTAGGTATATTATTGTTTTAATATAGAATCAAATAAATAAGCACAACAAATATTTATTATGCAAAGAGAAATGTAATACGCCTTTAAAAATAATTATGTCTGTTAAAAGTAATGAAAATTAAACACAGTGTTTACTCTACACTGCAAAAAATGATTTTCAAGAAAAAAATTCTTAGTAGTTTTGTCTTGTTTTCAGTAAAAATATCAAAAAATTCATAAATTAAAATAATGAACTTTTGGCATGAGGATGCAATTTTTCCGCAATAGATAATGTGTTGTTCGCTGTTTGATGGGAATGTGAAGACGTGGCGCGCTGTTAGGACTGCAGCGAGTCCTCATAGAAAATACACATATCTCTGTAAAGGCAAAGAGAGAAATCCAAATCTGGACGTCTCACACATGAGCAAGGGGTTATAAAAATGCTTGCACTGCCTAAAAATACTAGTCTCTAATTGCAGCCGCATTCAGGAGCCCTATGATAACAAAAGTAAACAGAAAGATCGGTTTATGAGATCGGCAAATTTAGCGAGTACCGATCGAGTCATGTAATGCCGTTATAGACCAATACTGATCTGCGGCCGATCGATCGAAGCATCCCTAATAAAATGAATGCGCCCTAGGAGTATTTCACAAAGTGCATGGCAGTTTCTGTAGTTCATCTACAGTAGTAGAGCATATAATGTGATTCATGCCAAAGACATGGGTTTGACGTTATAAGAAATTAGACTTTTTTGCTGTTACTTCACGCATTTCCATTCACTTAAGAGCACAGGTGAATGTCCATTGACCATCATGCATCTTCAATCTCTGTCCAGAGCATAAATTCAGTGCGAGCATCACTTCAAGACTGAGGTATCGCTTACGCTCTGAATCTAAGTACACATTGAACGTAAAGCATGCCCTGTGATTTAGAAATGACCTCCAAACTTCAAATCACATGTTTGAGTCACTTAAGGATGAGTGCAGTTATGTAAGGCTCAGTCAGTTTGACAGTAATGGCCTTACAAACTGCAGCTCCTTTTATGTTTTTCTGGCCTGATTGTTTTTCAGTGTCACTGTCATTTGCCTGTGAGCTCAGTCTTCACAATGAAGATCCACACAGTAGGAAACAGTTACACAGTCACCGCAGGACGTCACACTGGGCTCTTAGCTGTAGTCAAGCATGGGCTAAATTTGCCTTGCTTTCTGATTCCTCTTAAAGATATAGTATGATGAAATGTATCAAACAGACAGGTTCATTGCATTGATAGTGACATTTAGGTTAGAATTAGTTGGCTTTGTCATATTAATGCATTATATAAAGTGCTTAACTACTTTATTTGTTCACCACCAAATGTAAGGTTTGTGCCACAGCTTCCCTAAAGTAAAATCATTTTTATGTTTGTGTAATGGTTAATCCATCAGTATGTGTAAGCTCTTTAGTCACAGTAGTATCTCTAATGCTAAAATATAATTGTTGTTATCCATGAATTTTCAAATGACCCCAGGCTTACTCTACATTTCTGCATAACCTAAAATACGTTCTTGCGGGTGCATATCGCTTTACTGTATCTTTCGATAAAATGTCCAATGAAGGCGTTTCGCTTTTGTTGAATGCAGGATGTTTAAAAGTTACGAAGCAGACACGTACACGAATGAAATCCAGCTCATCTTATATTTTATTATATTTTTGTTATTTGGTGCTTTTTTATTTATACAGCACGGAAAATAAGTATTTGAAACATCGGCATTTTTATCATTAAGGGGATTTCTAAGTGGGCTATTGACACACAATTTCCACCAGATGTAGCCTGCCATTTCACTTTATTTATTATGACTCAACTTGTATACTTAAATGTTCGGATTTTTTTGTATGAACTCAATATTTGGCTTGATGGCTACATCGCATGGAAATTTTGTGTTAACAGCCCACTTAGAAAGCCCCTTACTGATATAAATGCAGATGTGTCAAATACTTATTTTCCCCGCTGTAGTAGGGATGCAAAATGATTTATTGCGACTAATCGCTTTCAGAATAAAAGTTTTTGTTTATGTCATATATGTGTGTACTGTGTATAATAATTATATATATATATATATATATATATATATATATATATATATATAAATATCATAAATGCAAATACTGTATTATTTACTTTATTTATACTGCAGTGTTGTGGAGTCCAAAATAAAGTAGTCTACGTTGTGTCTGAATGGTAAAATCAGTCTACTTTATCAGATGTGATGATAAAACAAAAATGGTCCCAGTCAGCACAGTGCCAAGTCCTGTGCCTTTCAGCGGAGTTCTGAATTGGGCTGAATTGTTTTGGCAGGTTGATGTTTTTCTGCAGGTTAGAGATGGATTTGGTTCATTGGTTGTTTGTATTTGGGCTGTGAATAGTCATTGGGATACTTTTGGACTTGTTTTGAATGGCAATTGGGCTGGTTTTGTTACACGGATCTGGCAACGCTCGTCCCAGTGGAACAGTCATCTATGTATTCAAAATAACATCTGGTTCTTCTGCAGTAAATTTCATCTTGCAGTTTATTAAGCAATTTATTAAATGTATTCTATAGCTAGCTGGTGAATTTTCACTGGTGTTTTTATTGGGCTCAACGTGGTTTGTAGGATCATTTGGAGGGCTTCCACTGTTATGGCTATTAAATTAACAATGGATCAAAATGTTCTGGTATGTTGGACTAATGTTTGACAAATAGTTGGCAAAGCCTCATTCAAAAGCCTACAATTATCCACCGTGTAGGCAATTTTTTTACACTCCCTATTCATATTTTTGAAGCTCTTGTGCAGTAATGTAATGATTTTTTGAAGTGTGACTTATTACCACATTCAAAGTCGCCGTTGCAGTTGCTGTGAAATTGACTATGAAATGCGTTTTATTCTACTTGACTACGCCAAAAGGTAAGATATTAGATTACACAAACTACTAGATTCACTGTTTAGAGTTATGCAAACACGGCGTGTTGAGGACATCTGCTGATTATCCTCTGTGTAAATGCAACATGAACAGCATATGTATACATTTAATGATGTGTAAACAATTACAACGTTTTTATTCAAGGTAATATGCGATATTAGTTAATGCCATTGAAGGTAAATGAGAGGCTGTTTACACTTGGCATTAACATGCGTTTTCGTCGATCGGATCACAAGTGGACGATGTTAATGCCAGGTGTAAACGGTGTTCAAAACATTTTGAACGCGTCCACTTTCGACCACTTTCAACGACATCCAGAGGTAGTCGAAACCACTTTCAATCGGATCGCTTTGGAGTTGCGGAACGCATATGTGGTTGAATGTGTTCGAACAGCCACGCGCGACCGCCTTCTCTCAGCCCATTTATCTAATCTGAGGTATTAAACACAAGTTTTACGTCTTTTTTGACTTCTGGCGTGAACATACGGTGAACAGCGCTATTTTTAGCCTTTCATTGATAAAACTACTGCGGGTGTTCTCCGTACGTTAGTTTGTTTTGAAAGCGTGTGAAAGTTGCGCGATCCTATTTCATCAATTGCGCTGAAAATTCAGAGAAAGCTCTTACATACACACGTACGAAACACTCTGCAGCACGTTTACTTGCTAAACAAGCAGTGGACTACGGCATAATATTAGTTTGCGTCCTTATAGACGGTTTCAGCAGTAACAACATAAACAAGCAGATGTCGCGGTCCGCACGTAACTTCCGGTTAACTTCGCCTAGAATAAATAACAACAAAGTTCTTTAAACGTAGTTTATTTATATAACAAGCAAAACAACAACACATAGATAACCTAGGAAACCAACACATTTGTTATTTTCGACGCGGCATTTGTTCAAGAGATCAGTTTAGTAACTAGTCAGACCATTAAAAAAATGAAACCGGAAGTAAGGTTCGGATCCAGACGTGTATCACGTGCGTCCAATGAAACCGTCTATAAACTCATAATTTCCCGCTTGCGTTTAAATGACAGCAGAGAGACTCGCCCACCGTCTCATAGACCACCCCCTCACAGTATTCAGGACAGAAGGGGTCGAAAGTGGACAAAAGGGACGGATTTAAATACCAGGTGTAAACGTAATGTGTCTCTCTCGTACACTTGTGATCCGATCGATGAAAACACATCTTATTACCAAGTGTAAACAGCCCCTGATATCCGCAAGTTCAGTACTGAGCCTCGCGAGCGAATTAGTATAGTTATCTTCCAGTGGTGTGAATGCTAATATAATTATCATTATAGTTATCGTTATAATGTGAGTGGCCCTTAACTCATTCCCGCCAAAAGTTTTTGGAAAAAAAGCATTTATTGTGATTTTTCACAAAATTTCCAGGAAAAATGTCTTCTATAAATATATAGCAGATAACTCGTCAATAACTCGTCAGAGATAACTTGTCAATGGCGGGGAAAGAGTTAACTGTGCTCTCAGTAAATGACTGTGAACTCCACTACTTTGCTTACATTGGTAGTCGCTCCCGATAGTCGCTCGACATTTGCATAAAGCTGAACTGTTTTCTTTTTTGTCAAGCCTTGACACGCCTACTTCCTGTCGGCAAAGTTTGGCAGATGTCGCCAAGCTTCTAGCTAGTCGCTGGCGGTGTGCACGCAGCATAATTTGTATGAATTTGTATTGCATTTATTATTACAATCTGCTTTTGCATCCTTTGACATTGGGATTAGGGGTGGTGGCTAATTTATACATTTTTCTGTATATCAAGTCGTTTTGTTTGAGCAAAAACAAAAACACAAACAGATTGATACAAAGAGTAAAATCCAGAATCAAGAATAACTCTTGATATCGAATAACTGAATTGATCCTTGTAAAAATTCAGCACAGTCAATGAACTTGGTGTAAGTTTCCATGCCTCTGTCTTCAGGAAAGCAGCTGTTAAATCAAAGCTTTTTTGTGAGGCAGAGAGCGTCACGGTCGGCCCTGGCGGTAACTCGAGGAGCTGATTCAGTGGATTCACTATAGATGAGACGGGGAGAGTCATGGAAGTGGGCTCGAGTGGAGGAAATGTTTCAGATAGGGATTCTCTGCCGAGCTCCGTGGGGAATTGCAAGTAATGAGGCAAAACTCGGGGCCATCTCGGGTCTCTGGATGCTTTTTAATGACTTGGAACCACAAGCCTCCTGCTTGGTCACTTACACAGAGAAGTGCAGATAGAGGTGTGGAGGAAAAATAGACAGAGCTCCTCTGAGCCGAACCAGCTTGATGTACTAATGAGGGGTGATGCAGAAACCTGAACTACATTCACCTCTCACTGGCTGCTGTCTTGAAAACCCATTTTCTGCACATAAATTTGTCTATATGAACTCTTTTAAACAGAGTCTATAAAATACTCCTACAATTGCTGAATACATAATTTTGCTTTTACATTCTTAGAAACGCAGGGTTTTTCAGTTTATGGTTGGTTTAAATGTGCACAAACCAAATAATTGGGCAATTGAATTTGTCTGTATTTGATCTAGCCATACACAGCATTTTTTGAGTGAACATTTTTGCCTCAGTACCAGTTAAAACGTTGCCAAGCTGACTAAAAATCTGAAGTACTTGTCTGACCAGGCGAGCAAAACATAAAATGTTTGGTTAAACCCTAATAATGAAATTGTGGCATTGGATTTGGTGCAGAAAATATTTTACACTTTCTTGTTTACATTGCCTAAGACGCAAAGTTTAAGAAATTTACAGCCTGATCTCACAAAATACGTGAAATAGTCATGCGTTATTTTGCTCAGTTTTTCGTGGCATTGTCACATATTTCCACCATTTTACGTGCCCATGCCACGCATTTCTTTTTCGTGTCAGTTTCACGTATTGGTTACTCAACTGTTTTTCCTTACAATTGTTGCTTAGGTTTGGGGTTAGAACAACTTTCTGTTACATAAAATGACATCCTCACCCAAACCCAACTCTAACCCTAACGTCAGGCAACAATGGTTTAAAAACCATACAAAAAAATGTGTACACCAATAACCCCAACCCTTACGCCCCCAACATTAAATTACACATTAAATTAAGTACAATATTGTTGCAATGCTAAAAACAAAGGGTATGTCTCAATCAGCTCCCTTGTTCAGTAGTCAGGGCACTGATCAGGGAGTCGGCCATTTTAAGGGCTGTCTCAATTGCAAAATCCTTCCAGTGCACTGGAATGTTCGTTTCCTAAAAATTCCCACAATCCAATGGAAAAACCAGTGAGCATCAATGGAAATCACGTGACCTTTTTGAAGCTCGCCAACCGAAAATCATGTGATACAACTCAATAAACTTTATGAAATGTGACAGAACTTTTAAAAATACAAACGTTTGTTTTAGTTTTAAAAATAAACACGCATCGCTACACAGTAAGGGACCACAATTTACTCAATATTTAAAATAATAATATTTATTCACAATTGTAAAAAATATATATATTTAAAATTAAGTAATTATATTCCCCAATTTTATGCATGGATATGTAAAAGAATAATGACAGCATTTTTCACAATGTACTGTTTAAAAAGTAATGAAGGTTTAAATCAAAACAAACAACTGCAGTTGAATTGATATTAATTGGAATGCACAACCAAAAAATGAGATTTCTGAAAAATAAAAAAACGGCGTTATCTTGTTTTGCAACGAAACTCTTCAAATGGACATGTAAAACCATCATCTGGATAATTTTTGCACTTAATAAAGTCACATACCTTCTATGTAGATATCAGAAAACAGTGTAACATATTATTTCAATGCATTTTTTGGAACGCTTAATGCCAAATATTATATTACAATAAATCAAATATTATATTTGATTTTTTTTGATAACCGATAAAAGCAACATAATTTCAGTTTGGTAAATATCAGTTTTCAGCATAAATATTCAACTGTTTATTCATCTATAACATCACAAAACATAAATTTAAATGAAAAATAAAAAAGTAAAAAGTAAAAAACTGTATCAAAATTAAATGTCATCATAGAAAATAATGCCTTTTTATTTAAAAAGTGTTATACTGATCAGATAATATATATATATATATATGTGATATTATTTGCTCTTTGTATAAAAGTGACAGTAAACCAAAAGTAATCATTTTAAGAGTTAAAAGATGTATTTCAAGCATAAAAATTATTTTTGTCCACCAGGGCCGGGTCTACAGGGGGGCTGGTGCCCCCCCAAAAATGTCCAGCCAACCTTAAAATAAGGGAGTCTCTTTACACAAAAAGCATCTTCTTTACAGCTCCCGCCCACTATCGTCTGATTAGCTTATTCACACCTTGGAGGTCTTTTCAGCAGTATTTAAATCACAGGAAAAGTACTACTGTTCTCTATGACGGTAACTAAAAAAAAACGCATCTTTAAAATATATATCAAAAACAATGCAATTTAGTATTACATAAACGTAATAACCCAACACATATTAAATTAAAACTTTTTTTATAGTAAAACATTCCCAAAATAGCCCCTTATCCTTTCTTAGACTCACCTCATTATTTATTCATGCAAATACAACAGCCAATGGCAAGTCTCCAGCAGCATTTAAAGTGTTTGTTTTAGACGTAGTTCTGTTTATTAAAATTAGAATATGCAGTTTGGTTGTGGCATACTATATAGTAGATATAAATGATATAAGATGGTTATACAGTAAATATACAGTATTGTAACAGCTGAGCATCGCATGCAGTGCAGTTTTAAAATCAAATTTTAGCGGTTTTGTCATCGTCATTCGTCAGCTCATTCAGCTGGCGTTTGAGAAAAACTTCACATGCAAAAATCTACAGACTTTTAAGTTCAAGGGGAGCTTTCACTCCCCAAGGTCATCGTAAGGTAAAACGTTGTATTTTATAATGTTGCGTTGTATTATAATATCTAATTTGCTGTGTTATGAACAAAGCAGTGAGATTTATCTTTGGTCTCGTCGCAAATCACACTTACAGTATTTTAGGGCTTGTGCTTTTGTCTGGTGCTGTTATAGGCAAACAGGATAACCTTTGACGAATTTGTCATGCATGTCAAATTGCTTACATGATGCAACAATATATTATTTAAAGCATTGTGCTTTGTTGTGATATTTGAGGTTGCTGCAGCAGCAATGATAGGGTCAGGAATTAATGACAATATAGCTTATCACATATCACATTGAAAATACATTATTTGAAATGAAGAAAATGTTTGAGAAGTGGAAATAAAGTTCCTAACAAGTGTTTATTTAGAATAAAGGCAGGGTAGGTTGGGTAGGGTAGGTATAAGAATGGCTTTAATTTATCTATAAGTGAAATAATAGATTAAATGCAGTGTAAACATTAATAAAATATAGCTATATGTACAGCTTTATATTTATATCACCTGCTTGCCTGATTTCATTAACTGTGACTAAATGTGTCAAACAAGTGTAATCATTATAACATTATAAATCATTAATCTAATTGCATCTACTTTTAAAATTTGAACATGCAAAAGGACATATAAATTGCCTTTTATTATAAGACATGCAAAGTAATATTGGATTGAAACATCCATAATTTTAGTCGAGAAATGGCTGCCCACCCAAAAATCCTGACTGCCCCCCCAGTCCAGCAAGCCTAGTACCGGGCCTGTTGTCCACATAGGTCCTGTGACGGTCCTATATTATCATCCCACATGGGCAAAGCCATATGTGATCCACATAGTGAAACCCACATGAGACCCACATATATTGCCCATGTTAAGCCCATGCCCACATGGAACCCATGTTGCCAACATAGGACCCACATACAATGTTTGTCGGGAACTTGGGATTGTCCTTTAATTAAGAAATACAAACTTATTGTAGTGTTATCAAGATTTGCGAGACGAAAGGGATTGCAAAGTGATAAAAACAGATGTGAAACTAGTGCATTGTAGGAGATTGGTTGCAATGGTCAATCAAGTATTTAAGTGCTATGTTCACTTTTCTCCCCCATGAACTTGCAATCTGTCATTAAGTCCAAACTTTTACGATAACAGGTTATGTGCCTTATACATGCATAAGTTTCATACTTGGTTTTATCGCCTAAAGCCCACAGATAATGAATGTATCGCTGAGAGGTATATATATATATTCACACATAGTCTTTTAATGTTCTGCCAGAGTTTCGTGGTTATAGCAAAGCTCTGCTGTGCGAGTCACTGTTAATAGTGCTTTCAATGTGACTTAATTAACGTGTGTGTGTGTGTGTGTATGTGTGTGTGTGTATAAGAGCTGACAACTCCATTCATTTGCACAGACTGCCAACACATTGTCGAACGCTCTGCTAAATCAATGCAATTTAACTCTGCTTGTTAACGCAGTGATTTATCCCACCGATCTGAGCGTGTGCAGAAACAGCTCACCATATACACATAAATCCATGCGCTGCCCACAGAGCACGGATAAATATTTCTGAAGTGTTGTAACAAATCTCTCTTTCTCTCTCTCTTTTCCTGGCCGTCAGCAGCAGTGTATTGGCTTCATTTCCAGGTTGAGGCTTGCTGGGGTGGGAAATTTCCCACAAGCTAATTGATTTTGGCAGATATGTTTTTGCCAGTTGCACATTTAGAATTAAACTCTTTAAGGAAGTATAAACACCCACTTACAGTACACTGTGTGTTTTATCATTTGCTATGAAACTACAATATGCGGTACAATAACGGATTTCAATGTATAGTGGTGGGTTGATAATGCAGGCAGGTTAGTGTTATACAAAGCTACTGTGTTGCCAGATACAGTATATCAGTTGTAACTAAGGCACTGTATTACGGTGTGTCTAAGGATTTGTTGCTGAATAAAGTTGACCTTTTCCCAGACAGAAAGCTCTTAATTGCTTATCCTATAAAATCTTTAATGGGGTTTACAGAGTTAATGCTTGTCGATTTTGGCTTACTAGAGAGACAGGTAGAGGTTTTGTTAAAAGGACATTCAAATTCTTGAAGATATAAGTCCATTGCATAATGTGTTCCCTTACGAAAATTAACCATGGTTTTGTTGTGGTAAAAGTGTAGTTAGTTACCATTTTTTTTGTGTGTGTATTGATTACTATCAGCAAAACCAGTGTTTTACTACACTAAAAATGGTTTAATTATGGTTTTTGAAAACCGTGGTTGTTAAAACCATGGTTATTTTGTGGTTACTATTAGGGCTGCACGATAAATCGAAAAAGAATCACGATCTCGATTCATACATACACGCAATCCTCTTTGTAAATTAGTGCTGGGCGATTTGGCCTAAAAATAAAATCTCCGATTTTATTTTTTTAATTCGACTTCCGTTTTTTTCCGATCCCCCCCACTTATTAAGAAAAGCAATAAGTACAAACGGCAGACAACTTAAAGCAAATTTTGCTTTTATTTAATCAAAAGCAAGACAAATGTAACCCCCATTTTTGGAATCAAAGTCCCAGCTGTGTTTTAAGTCACACTTTGTAGTCTAGAGACTAAAAGGAGACAAACATTAACCTTGAGAGTAGCACCATTTTCGAAAGCATTAAAAATACATTAAAATCTGAGTAAAACTAGACAGTGATTTAGACTAGACATTTATTATTACTACCAGTGTTGGGGGTAACACATTACAAGTAACGTGCATTACGTAATAATATTACTTTTCTGAAGTAACGAGTAAAGTAACGCATTACTTTATAAATGTACACATTAATATTTGAGTTACTTTTTAAAAAAAGTAATGTGAGTTACTTTTATTTTAATTAATTCAATTTAAAAATAAAAAATGTACTAAATGAAACTGAACATATTAACGTAGAATAACGCACTCTGTGCGCACGAGCGGGAGCAGTTTGAATCAGAAACGGGGATGGCAGGCCAGAGCTTGACATTTTTGCGATCATAAAAAACACCTGCAAGGCCTGAAAGAGATCAAGCCTCAGCCAAGTAAGAAAAAGTAACGCAAAAGTAACTTAAAAGTAACGTAAGCATTACTTTCCATGAAAAGTAACTAAGTATGGCAATTAGTTACTTTTTTTTGGGGAGTAACTTAATATTGTAATGCATTACTTTTAAAAGTAACTTTCCCCAACACTGAATACTACAGTAACCATGTTTTTTGTTGTTGTTTTAAGTGTAGTCAAACCATGGTTAATTTTTGTAAGGGATAGTCTAATCAGATTCAATCATAGATTGTAAAAAAAGATGGACGACTCCCATTCACTCTCTTCCATTGGTGAAAAGTGAAGCCGCCAGTATCCCGATACGGCGCTGACGTCTTGAGTCTGCGCAGTAGCGATTTCGGGACCAGTCCTGCGCAGTAGTGAGCAGGAAGTAAAGCCGCGAAATCAAGGCCCCGCCCTCGCTCTCGCAGAATGCGCATATCACAGCTGTCAATAATGATGTGACACCACCGTTTTTATAGCATTAAATAACTAACTAAAAACAAACTTATTTTAAAACCAAACACTTTACATCAGCGTGATAAAAACTACAGTAAATGACAGAACCAGCTTGAAAAAAAGATAATTGAAGTGTAATTAAATTGTTTAGTTGGTCTCAAGTCCCATTGAATAACATGAGGGAGGCGGGGTTTATGACCTATACTGGGACCAGTCACTGGGGGGCGATCGAGACATTTTGGCATTACTTTTCAGGGCTTGTGCGGCACGCTTGGATTCAATGTATTATGCTAAGCTATGCTAAAAGTGGTAGCGCCAGACCCGGAAATCAGCTGAATGGATTCCAAAACAGTAAAAATCAAATGTTTAACTCTAGGGGAGCTGGAAAATAAGTCTATTTTCAAATAAGTGGAGTGTGCCTTTAAATGTTCCCCTAGAGGCACAGTGTTTACACTGATTTGTAAAATCTACCTTATTGCTACTAATGATGTATTTACAGTTGTCTCTGCACATTAAATTAAAGGAAGAAATACACACTTTACTTTTTAAAATCAGATGTGGTAATGGCATAAAGATTGGGACTTAAATAGGTCCTGGTTACAGAATAAGCATGATATTGTGGCGGTTTTTAGGAAAGCAGATTGTAGTATAAAGTTTGGTGTGCATGAACAGGCAGAGAAATTCTGGGGGCGTAGGGCTTTCAAATGGTTCTGCGCTCCATTTAAATACCAGTCAGTGTTTTTTATTCTCAGCATCTATTCACTATTCATCCTTCTGTCTCTCTTTATCCCCTTTTCACACAGACATTACGGAACATACACGGAAAATGCGTCTAATTGTTTGATATTTGGTTCATTCACACTGCCAATGATTTTCCGGAATTTTCACACACATACCGTAAAGATCCCGTGAAGCCACGGGACGTATTTAAAGTCCTGCACTTGGTAGTTTTTTCCACAGCGTCTGAAGTTTGCTAATAATCTGTGATTTTGTCTCATGATGACAAGATCATAAGGAGCGCGTGATGCGCTGTTCTGTCATGCTGGTGAATGATCTCAGCTTCAGCATGGATAGTGACGAACTCCCTGATCTCTGTTTTAGTCCAGTTTGCATGCATTTCTCGTTGTGAATGTTGATCTACGTTTAAATCCCTGTGTCAAAGAGCTGAACCATAACTTCTAGTTGCGATGACATGTGCATCCTCACTACGGCATTGTTTCTGCGTCTTGTTCACGCAGAATGCTTTTCGTGAATGTTACGCCAATGTTACTAGGTCCTCTTTACAGAAGCGAACCCAGAACATTTATGGGACGTGTTTGTCTTCACACAAAAGCCTCTCTGCCAATTTTACGGAAATTTTCTGGGACCAAAGTGCTCTGTAAATGGGGTCTCTCTCTCTCTCTCTCTCTCTCTCTCTCTCTCTCTCTCTCTCTCTCTCGCATTTGACATGCTGTTTCTCTTAATGCAACTCTTGTGTGGTGTCAGATAGTGCTTGTGTTTCTCTGATGAAGCCTTGTTGACAGTTGACCTATAAGTCGATTTGACACATTCTTACAGTCATGCCTGGGAATTCAGGGTTAAAGGCTTTGTTAAAGCATCACTCTTATAATTTATTGCTTGTCTTTCTCATTGACTCCAATTTAGGGCAAATTAACAAAACTGTTGGAATAATCACAACACACAGGGAAACAAAACCTTTGAGACATTTCTCTTTATTGTCTCATGATGTGTTGTAATCTCAGGTTATATGTTAAACGATACCACTAACAGCTACTTATCTTTTAGTAATTGTTTTTCATAGCAAAGAAATTATAATAAATGTGAGATAGAGCTGCTATTGATTGTCTTGTAATTTTGTACCCAAGAGGTTAAAGATCTGAGCAGGTGACTAAAAGGTTGCGTTCAAATGCTGCACAGGGTGAATTGTAAACTATCAGCTCTGGATCCGTAATCGACAACTGAACCATAATTTATCTTTTATTTATTATGTTTAAAAATCAGTTTGAAATAGTCAACAATATGAAACAAAATAAAAGTGTATACTTTGTGTTAGGACTGCGAGGACTGTATACTTTGTGATAATGACGCGATATGGGTATATATATATATATATATATATATATATATATCTTTAGCGCGTTAATTAAGATTAATTAATTACACAAAAATAACGCGTTAAACATTTTTAACGCAATTTAATGGCACTTATTTGTGCACCGCGGAACATTTCTCATTGGATGAGTTTCGGCGGACCGATTATACTGGAGCAACAACTAGCGTTCATGACTTTAGACAACAACAAACCACAGTGAACATGAACGAAGAAGCTGATGAGATCGCTTTGGTTGGCCCCGTGGATGGGAATTTTTTTTATAAAAAAACGAACGGATGGAAGCGTCGATTAGAGCATGGTTGTGTGTAAGCTATTCAACAAGAAATTGACATATCACCGCAGCACATCGAGCCTCAAGTATCATCTCAATGCAAACCATATAGCAGCTATCGTGGACGTTAGCCCGACTCCGGGTACAACGACTTGGTTGAACAAAAATAAACAATATTTTTTTGCTTAAGCTTATGTATTCAGTCATTATTCATGGTATACTAAAAATCCATGTGAAAAAATAACTTCTCATTGTTCTCAGGTCAAATATTTATATGTGATTCATTTCGATTAATTAATTACAAAGCCTCTAATTAATTAGATTAATTTTTTTAATCTAGGCCCGGCCCTAATATATATATATAAATTAAATAGATTTTACACACAAAGCATTATTGTTACTCATGTCTTATATCGCATCCTTTAAGTGAGTTATTACTGTTTGTTTAGTACATAAACTGATGGAACCTGAATTATTTTGACATGTTTACCTACAACATGTTATTTAACAAAAGTATAGAGTTGAAACGGCTACATCTGTTAAAACTTGTATTGAAAATCCTGAACGTCTTAATATAGAGAAAGCCACTGTGAAAATTGATCAATATTTAATCTCTCTCTTGTCTCCTACTGTGGTCGCTCAAAGAGAGATCAGGTTAACTCCTCTTAACTATTGATATCTATTATTTTGTGACGACTTTATTATATTTATTTTCTTTTTAATTCAGTATATTTTCTATAAATTTGGGTGGTTGATTCCCAGTTTATATTTATAGTTTTACAACAAAAAAAATGTAACAGATATAAATAACACAGTTAATGGCTTTATCACGGACTCACTCAGGTTTGTTTTTGTGTTCGGTTTTTGTGAAATAAATAGTGGACAGAGAGGAACGGTGGAAGTTAAGAGTTAGCAGTGTAACCGCAAACTTCCTGTGTTGATTAGGTTTAGGTTGCCAGATATTGTTGCAATGATCCAGGTTGCCAGATTTCAGGAAATGTTTTCTTAACAGATGCAGGTGATTTCGGAAAATGTGGTGGGATGGAATAAGGTCACTTTCTTTGTATTATCCCACCAAATCTCAGTGGATTTTGTGTTTGCTCTTTGTGGTCGACTGGAGCGAGCGGTTATAATTCAATCCACATGGTCCAGTGTTTGCCAACCATTTGAAATGCCAAATCTTTCCAGATGGCGTAAGATTTTCTCTTTATTTCTTTTGTCAGGTTACATTTTTCGTCCTTTCCCTTCTTTGTCTGAGAAAGATGAGCATGTATAGGACACAGTGGGTTTCGTAATTGAAGCTTATTACGTGCTCCATTTAAACCATGATGGGATCTATGCAAAAATCTGTTTAAGCCATGAATTTTACAGCAAAATCTAGTATGCTAACGCCAATGGCATACAATTCTTCCTGTGATACTTAAGCACAGTGTTTAATGAGTTTAAAACATTGCTTGAAACATTTTCCTTTTTCAGTTTAATTCGCATTGACAGCTAAAAATAAAATATTCATAGGTTGATTCCTCCGAAAAGTGTGAACACATGGTGCTTTCAAAACGTTTCTTGTTTTTTTTAAGGTTCCTGGACAGCCTGACTCCGTTACGCTGATTCAACTAATAAGTGCTGAGTTTGTAGAAGGACTGTGTGTTTAATAACCAGGTTATAAAGCAATGTGTACACAACCGCCTAATTCCCTACTATAGACCAATTTAGAGTAGACGTCACAGTTACGTCACTGCAAGCTGCGCGCGCAATGCGGTTGCAGAAAAACAGTGGAAATGAATTAGACACGAGTGAAAAGAGCAAGATAACTCACTGGAAAATGTCCGGTTGTGCTGTTAAGTGTCAGAATAAGAATGCCAAAAAAGATGGCTTTCATTTTTATAGAATACCATCGTCAAAGACATCATTTGAAGATAAACGTAGGTGTTTATGATTACAATAAGCCCTTAAACGGACAGAATGGAGTGAGGAAATCATCTGGAAATCTTTTAATAATTAGAATAGAAAATAAGTAGAGAAGATGTCCGGTGTTCTGTCGAAGTCTGTTCCCTCCATGTGTTTCTTATAGCGTTTTTATCATGTTACAATTATAATTTATTAAGGAAGAAATAATAAAAAACAGGAAAATTATGAAATATTTAATAAACGCTATTATATATAATACATGATAGTATTGCTTTTACATGTACTTTAGCGATTCAGACTGTAAAAATATTTGATTTAGCAAAAAAGAACAATACATATACATTACATACATGCATATCAGTAGCCAAGCCATTTAAACTTTTTATCTATCTAAAAAAATAAACGTAATGTGATTAAAACGCTATAAGAAACATTGCACTAAAGGGAAACATAAAGGAATCAGACTTCGACAAAACACCGGATCCATAAAAATCACGGTTTAATGCTAAAACACTTCACAACCCTACTGCGGAGCAGTCACTTTCTGCAACCAGTTTGGCTCCGCCCACAAAAAACGTCATCTCTGTTTGCAAACACGAAATTGGTCTATACAGTAGGTGAAAGCCGAGTAGTATGTCTGAATTCATAGTATTCGTAAAACAGTAGGCAAAAAGTACCCGGATGACCTGTATGTGACCTCGACTAGCCAGTTTACTACACAAATGGTTACACATGTGCACGCAATCGTGTGAAAACCTTACTGTGTGTTTTGTTGTCCTTGTTTTTCTGATGAAATTTCAGCTGTGGTGCAGTTAGGCTTTTATTCTGTGAATTAGAAGCATGTGTTTGTCCGTTTGCGAGTAGCTGCAGTCAATTTAAGCAGACAAGGCCATGTTTACAAAGCATTACAGTGTTTTGTCATTGCCGTCTTGTTGAGTTTTGTTTGTAATCGCACAGTAATTGAGTTGTAACAGGGAATGATATCAGGCCTGCAGGGAAAAACTGCTTCAGATTATCATGAAACACATGCTGAACTGTACTCACTTTTCTTTTACTATTGTGTTTTTTTTATTGTGTTTTTTTCTTTTCTACAATTTTCTTTACTAATTTCTTTTCTTTTCTACAAAGGAGGCATTAAATGCGAATATTGTACAAATGTTCAGGAAATCACCTGAATGTGTTTGGCCACTACTGTATGCCTTTTCTGGGATTTAAACCATTAATCTGTTGTTTTCCTATTTTTGTTTTCTAGAACAAACATGCTCCATTAAAACTGGAAAAGAAAAGATGGGACGAGATCATGGTTAAACGACAGAAGGAGGTGGAGGAAAACGTGACCCCTGACATAGACGAGAACGGCTTCAGCGATCTGGCCACCAGCGTCGGGCGAGACCAGGAGCGAGTGAAAGATCGACTGCTGAAGAACACGTACTCCAAGAAGAACAAACGGGTGAGTCGGTCATATCTTTCTGATATCTGCCAGAGGAACGACAGCTTGATGGACAGGGGCAGGGGAGCGCAAAGCCATGTGTGATCTTGCGCCTGTCCCAGAGTGTTGACGGCTTTCCGCGGTGATGACCGGATTAATGTGGCCATCCCTGTTATTACCGCACGTCTGCTGTTTCTGGAAATGGCCAGTGAGGTGTGCACATCTAAATGTGACAGCAGTGTATCAGCGTCTGTCAGATTATTCGGGCAGAGCTGTGGTTAAGCCGCACAGCATGCGGTTAATGGTGAAGGAGAACAAATATAACCATCTCAGCTTCTTGTTTTCACTGACTGTCTCTCTCTCTCTCCTCTGTGAAATATTTTTGGCCTTTTCTTGACAGTAATGGTAGAGAAGGGATAGGAAATGGTTCGAGAGATAAAAGGGAGTCATAATTACCACAGCTTAGTTTTTTATCACTTACAGTAAATACAGTATTTTAAGTCCACTGTAAGGACCAATGAGTAGCCCATAGCATAAAGGACCTTAGTGAAACCATCTGGTTCCCAGTTATGCAGTCCTTACTCTGGTTGGAGCACACATGCAGACTAATGTGTTATGGTTCCTGTGTCTTTTTGTGCTTTGGGGGGGGGGTAACGGTATTTCATGCATTCTGACCTAACATAGTTAAAGAGTTAGTCAACTCAAATGACTGAATCAGTGTGAATCTGTACTTGACTAAGTCAGTGTGAATCTGAACTTGAATGAATCAGTGTAAATCTGTACTTGATTAAGTCAGTGTGAATCAGGGCTTTACTAAATCAGTATGAATTAGGGCTTTACTTAATTGATTTGAATTAGAGCTATACTGAATCGGTGTGAATCTGAACTTGACTAAATCATTGCGAATCAGGGCTTTACTGAATCAGTGTGAATCTTAATTTGACTGAATCAGTGTGAATTTGAACTTGACAGAATCAGTGCGAATCAGGGCTTTAATGAATTGATGTGAATCAGAGCTGTACTACTGACTCAGTGTGAATCTGAACTTGACTTAATCAGTGTGAATCAGGGCTTTAATGAATTGATGTGAATCAGAGCTGTACTGACTCAGTGTGAATCTGAACTTGACTGAATCAGTGTGAATCTGAACTTGACTGAATCAGTGTGAATCTGTACTTGACTAAGTCAGTGTGAATTATGGCTTAACTTAATCAGTATGAATTAGTGCTTTACTTAAAGAGTAACTAAACCCTAAACCAACGTTTTTTAGTTAATGATCTGTAAGAATGATGCTTTATTAGTGCTGTTCATTGATTTTAGTAAGTTTTTTGACATTTGGATATAAAGTGTTTCAATACTACAATATATGGTGTAAAAACGTCTGAGTGCTGCCCTCTTCAGGTTGAACGGTGGCTACTGCAGTTGAATTTTCCTATTGGATGTTGGGTCCAAGAAATAACTCGTGACGTAAGCAGGTTCAAGCTCACCACGCCCTTGTTATCATCTCACCACACACTTAGTTCGTCCCCTCTATCTCCGCTGGGATCTGCCCACTTTTCTTGCATTTTTCAAATATTGCAGTGGGTGGAGTCAGGCTCTGACCAGGGGTTTAGTTCAGAGCAGGCGCCAGACCATAACTAACAGGGGGGCATTTGGCTTCCAACGGGGGGCACGCAATAGCAACAATAACTTGCAAAAACAAGACATCAAACAACAAATACAGTGCAAGCACACTTATACAACTGGTACAGACTGTCAGCTCATTTCCTGTATAAAGTGCAAAGACCACAAACTATGCGCAAAACTATTGAACTTCGACTGCGACGTGAGCGCAAGCTGAGCTCTACTGCGCTCGCGCTTTGCTCTACGCAACAAAAAACCACCCTCGCGCGGCGCAAGCCATTGAAATGAATGGGTTTCATAGCGCAGCACATAGCGCAGCGCACACCGCGTCCTGGCTTGAAAAAAGCCGCTTTACCATAATCACGTCGTAATGCTGTTAACGGTCTATAGTCACACTTCACATTTAAGCTTACGTAATTAAAACAACACTAACTTACCTTTAAAATAGCTGAAGACGGCGTGTACGAACATAAACTTCCTTAAAACAGGGTCCTGTAGATTTGTAAATTCCACCTCGACCTCTAATCTCTGAGTTTGAGCCAGTCTGTGTTTGCATGAAGTCAGATGAAGCAGGCGGTGCTGATTCGTTCTAAATGTTCTAATATCCATATTTTACACGATCCATAAAATGCTGCGAAAAAAAACACGTTGCTAGTATCAAGTCACAAATATGCTAAAGACGTAAGACGGGTGAGACGCGGCAATACATCCAATCAGAGAAACTGGTCTATTTTAATTAAAGAAAACATATATCAACTATATTTTCCTCATTTGATTACATTACAAGTCATGAAACATTCAATGTTTAATTTATTTTAATTATTCTTGATATATATTAAATTAATAAAAAACTTTGTAGGGGGGCACAACAACCTGTTTGGGGGGGCACTGCCCGCGAATGCCCCCCCTTGACGCCGGCCCTGGTTTAGTTACTCTTTAATTGATGTGAATTAGAGCTATACTGAATCAGTGTGAATCTGAACTTCACTGTATCAGTGTCAATCTGAACTTCACTGAATCAGTGTGAATCTGAACTTGACTAAATCATTGTGAATCAGGGATTTACTGAATCAGTTTGAATCTGAATTTCACTGAATCAGTGTGAATTTGAACTTGACTGAATCAGTGTGATTTAGGGCTTAACTAAATCAGTGTGAATCTGAACTTGACTGAATCAGTGTGAATCTGAACTTGACTGAATCAGTGTGAATCTGATTTTGACTGAATCAGTGTGAATCTGAACTTGACTGAATCAGTGTGAATCTGAACTTGACTAAATCCGTGTGATTTAAGGCTTTACTGAACCAATGTGAATCTGAACTTGACTGAATCAGTGTGAATCTGAACTTGACTGAATCAGTGTGAATCTGAACTTGAATTAATCAGTGTAAATCAGGGCTTTAATGAATTGATGTGAATCAGAGCTGTACTGACTCAGTGTGAATCTGAACTTGACTGAATCAGTGTGAATCTGAACTTGACTGAATCCGTGTGATTTAAGGCTTTACTGAACCAATGTGAATCTGAACTTGACTGAATCAGTGTGAATCAGGGCTTTAATGAATTGATGTGAATCAGAGCTGTACTGACTTAGTGTGAATCTGAACTTGACTGAATCAGTGTGAATCTGAACTTGAGTGAATCTGTGTGATTTAAGGCTTTACTGAACCAATGTAAATCTGAACTTGACTGAATCAGTGTAAATCAGGGCTATAATGAATTGATGTGAATCAGAGCTGTACTAACTCAGTATGAATCTGAACTTGACTAAATCAGTGTGAATTTGAACTTGACTGAATCTGTGTGATTTAAGGCTTTACTGAACCAATGTGAATCTGAACTTGACTGAATCAGTTTGAATCTGAACTTGACTGAATCAGTGTCAAGCAGGGCTTTACTGAACTGATGTGAATCCGAGTGGTACTGAATCAGTGTGAATCAGGGCTTTACTGAATTTGTGTGAATCAGAGTGGTACTAAATCAGTGTGAATCAGGGATTTACTGAATTGGTGTGAACCTGAGCTTTACTGAATCAGTGTGAATCAGGGCTTACTGAAATAGTGTAAATAAATGCTTTACTGTATCGGTGTGACTCTGAGTGGTACTGAATCAGTGTGAATCAGGGTTTACTGAATATTGTGAATTAATGCTTGACTAAGTTGTGTGATTCAGGGATTATTAAATCAGTGTGAATCATGGCTTTATTAAATAAGTGTGAATCAGGGTTAACTGAAATAGTGTAAACTGATGCTTTACTAAATCTGTGTGAATCGGGGCTTTACTGAATCGGTGTAAATCAGGGGTTTACTGAATCAGTGTGAATTAGAGTGGTACTGAATCAGTGTAAATTGGAGTGGTACTGAATCAGTATGAGTAATAGTATCAGTATTGAAATAGTATGAATCAGGGTTATAATGTGAAATAGTGTAAATTAATGCTTTACTAAGTTAGTGTGAATTGGGGCTTTATTGAATCAGTGTGAATCAGGGCTTTACTAAATCAGTGTAAATCAGAGCTGTACTGAATCAGGGCCTTACTGGGCTTTACTTTATCAGGATGGGGTTAAAGAGAAATAGAGAGACAGGTAACTGTTCATGCAATACAGTTCGTCCATCACATGCCTAGCCCTGAAGACATTTGATTACCGTCCCCTGAAGAGATCTCCATCAATGTAGACCAATGCATATAAAGCAGACTTTCTCCAGATGGGATATCTTTCTGATCACAAACCTTTGTGTGCTCGCCCACACTGGCAGCGCGTTTAAATGCAGGGTGTCGCAGCCCGCGTGGGTGTCTATCAGACTTATACACCCGCTGGCAGCTCAGTTTCCCTCTCTGATCTGAAATAATGTGGAAAAAAGAAAAACACTTTCATATCGCTGTAATTGCAGAGCGGAAGGCTCTCCACAAAGCAGCCATCTGGACTGGGAGAAACTGAATGCGCATGGGCTGACGTTGTGTGTGTGTTTGTATTTTCTAGCTGAAAAGATGCAGAGGGACACACACAGCATGCCTCTGATCAGCGTGTCGGGTTTTTGATGCACACCCTGGCTTGATTTCTGCTTCTGAACGGGCCGTGATCACACTTAAAGGCAGATTCATCAAAAGCATTTAAGCGTCGGCTCTATTTGTGCATGCAGCTTATAACAAGTGACTGGAGTGCATTCAATAATTCAACTAGTCATATGCTCACTTTTCACTTTAAGCTAAACAGATCTCCATGCGGTGCTGGACCTGATTGGGGCACCACATCCTCTCTCGAGAATGAATATCATTATGTTCATCCAAATTAGCTGAATTGGTAGGACATTGTGTTAGCAGCGCAAAGGTCATTCAGGGAACACACATTCACATAAAATGTATACATTGAATGCATTATAAGTCATGTAGGAGAAAAGCAACTGCCAAATGCATAAATGTAAATGTTAATTGTGTCACTGTCTTTACATACAGACTTGATGTAACATGACATATGGGATCATATGTTAGTTGTTTCTCATACTGTATATGGCAGCGAGATTAAATAGAGCTGCAATGGAGCTGCCAGTCTGTCTATATAAGGAAGTTTCCACAATGATTTAACCTGTTGGACGAACAGGCGGTGGACATATAGATAGAGGCGGGGGACGTATAGATAGATGCAGCGTTTGTATAGATAGAGGCGGCGTTTGTATAGATAGAGGCGGCGGACGTATGGCTAGAGGCGGCGGACGTATGGCTAGAGGCGGCGGACGTATGGCTAGAGGCGGCGGACGTATGGCTAGAGGCGGCGGACGTATGGCTAGAGGCGGAGGACGTATGGCTAGAGGCGGCGGACGTATGGCTAGAGGCGGCGGACGTATGGCTAGAGGCGGCGGACGTAAGGCTAGAGGCGGACATAAAGAGACAGTTGGACAGTTGTTTGTCTAGTGATAGGTAAAACCTTTATAGTAACTTACCTGCATGCTTATATTATAGTTTTAATATGTAAAGGAAAGATAGTTTAGAGAGGGATGATCATCATTTCTAAATTTTATAATTTCTGATATGAATTCTGTTCTGTTTAGTTTTTACAGCTTAAGGACACCAGACGGCTAAATGTGTAAACATGCACAAACACAGACTAAGGTCACTCTGTGCATGCATAAATACAAAACATTAGAAAAATACTGAGAGAGAGAGAGCGAGAGAGAGAGAGAAAAAGAAAGAGAGAGGGGATGATTGCGTGATAATCCGTGATGAGCTCATGTAACTCAAAGAGAAATTTCTACCTGTCCTGTTTTCATGCCAGAAACATCATTGAGGAGATGTTATGTGAAGTTCAAGGCAAATCTGTCTGCTCACAGTCATTTGTCTCTGATCTTCTGGATGAGGTTGGCTTCAGGTTCTTATCCCTCAGGGCAGATCACGTACAGCAGTGTCGAGAGACAGAGTCTTCACAAAATATCACATGAAATAAAGCCATCTTAGCATAATATATCACACTTACCCCCGGTTTCACAGTCAAGGCTTAAGGCAATAGCTTGCACTGACAGATCTTAAAATATGCCAGTGCCATTGATTTGTCTCAAGATAGACACAATGTGCTGTTCTCCCAGTCAAAGATAGCTTACGATAGTTTTCTGACAGTGTCAGAAATTCAACATGATCAACGCGCACTGTGTGTTTGCTGCTACGACCTGCGTACCAGTATTTGTTTACCGGTAGCGCTTGCTGATGATGTTGCGCTAACGCAGTGGTTCAAAATTCCAGTCCTCTGACCCCCCTACCAGAACATTTTAGATGTCTCCATATATAAAAATACCTGATTCAGTTCATCAGCTTGGAATTGAGAAACCACTGCGTTAACGTGTGTTGCAGTCGTCACAGCAGTGGCGGCTGGTCAATGGGGGCGCTGGGGTGCCACCCTCCGAAGTTGGCCAGAGATGAAAGCTACTTTAACATGTTACAAAAAAGTTAAATATATGATGGAAATTAATACAAAGTAAAATCATTTAGTTGTACTATTTCACTGTTAGTCATGTTATCATAAAAAAAATCAAAATCAAAACTGAGTTTGTTGTGTGATGTTTGTGTGTCTGGGACGCACCACAAATGAGTGTCTATGTAGGTCAGTAAAAAGGGTATGTGACCTGAGGTTGAGCTCTAATTGGCTTGTTTCGGATCCGCCCTGGGGCGCAGGAGTGTGCGCCCCAAACCTTTTAAACTGTAAATTCAGTAAGATTATTAACTGTATAAGCCAAAGAGGAAGATTATGGGTTAGTTTCTGGGCAGGGTTTATCCTAGTTCCAGACTAAAATGCATGTTTGAGCTGCCTTGTATTGACATTTCTGAACATGTATCAGTACTATTGTTTTGTTTTTAAAGAGAACCTATTTCATTGCTAAAAACAATGTTATTTTGTGTATTTGGTATAATACAATTTGTTTGCGTGGTTTATGGTTAAAAAAGCATTATTTTCCACATACCATATATTTTTGTAGCTCCATATTTCACTCTCTTCCTGAAACGCATGTATTTGAAAAGTTCTGTGTTCCTGATTGGCCAGCTAATCTGTACGTTGTGATTGGTCTGAATACCTCTGACATCAGCCGGAAATGTGACGCTCCTTACCATGTTTGAAAGATTCACTCGCAATATAATGCTAACAGGAGTTAACTAACAGGCTGTGACTCAGAAGCGTGTGGGTTAAAATGGGAAAATTTTTATATTTGACCCAACAATGAGTTAATTCCCCAACATTTTGGGTTTAAACAACCCAGCAAAGGTTAAATTACAATCCAGCGGGCTGGGTTCGTCCCTTTTTGACCCTTTCTGTAGCTGGGTTGAAAATAACAAATTGGGTATTTAGTTGCATACACTGGATGGTTCACATGATTATTTTGTGTCTTTTGTAAATAAAAAACTAGACTGTCACACTGAATTGAGGCCTCTCAAAGCTATAAACAGAAACACACACAGTACTTCATTAAAGTTTGAAGTATCCTTGACTCGATTGACATTACTGAGTGAATATCACAAACCATTGCATGCACAAATAATCTCAAAGGAGCCCAAAGCGATGTCATCCAGATTGGATCTAGTGTTTGTCAAACATTAATAAATATTTCTTACTTTCTTGCTTGTTCTAGGTACAGTATTATATTGAATACTTTCTTTATATACATTTGAAGCCCTGTGGAATCCGATGCATCCATCATCTACTGTTTGACTAATAGAAGTTGATGGAGAGAAAGTGTAAGCTGGAATTTCACCCACATGACAGTGATCTGCCTAGCGCAACATTTACTGGATTGTGAATAGGCTGTCCTGTTTTTATTCAGCAGACAGAAACTATAACTAGGCTAATAGCGCTTAGGTTACTCACGTAACCCCGGTTCCCTGAAATAACGGGAACGAAGCATTGCGTCAGTTAGCTGACGCTATGGGGGAAACTCCTGTTTACTCCGTGACTGAAGCCTATTGGTTAACGTCTGTACAAAGTACAGACCAATGACGTTTGAACCCGCGCGCGGGAGGAACGCGTCCCTATATAAGTGCGGTTCAATCGTCAGGAGCTCATTATTATTCGACTGAAGCGCGCAGCCGAATAACACTCGCTGCGTAGACGTTTGTAGCACGGCAAGAGACGCAATGCTTCGTTCCCGTTATTTCAGGGAACCGGGGTTACGTGAGTAACCTAAGCGTTCCCTTTCAATACGGTTCACTTCGCATTGCGTCAGTTAGCTGACGCTATGGGGGAACGTAATCCCATCACGCCGTGCATACACAACTAACTGAAGTGCCTTACCGGAGAGACACTGCGTGTGGCCCTATACCCGGCATATTCACAGCTTAAAAAGCAAATGTGTAAGCACCATATAAATTGTTGACGCGCACACGGTGGGGTTTTAAACGCACCGGGGGCACATAACATAGCACAAGACGGCGAGGTACCGAGCGCGCCGCGGCTGTGCGAGATAAGTAAATTCAGAGTCACGTTGGTGAGCTCGCTGAGCGCACCGTGGTGTACACATAAAACGCATGAGCGTGCATGATTGAGCCGAGAGAACCTGCGCTCGTAGGGCAGGGACGTCTAAGCTGTACAATCTGACAACGTAGACGGCGAAGACCAGCCGGCCGCGTAGCAGATATCAAATATAGATATAGATACCCCTGTAGACCAAGTTCATGAAGAAGCCAAACTCGCAGAGAGTGGGCTCTATATAGGACATAGCTCATAGAGGGGCGTGAGCCAGTGCGATGGTTTCAACAATCCATCTAAATAACCACTGTTAGCAACAGACATACGTAGTGAGTGATCTGCGAAGCTCACGAACGGCCGATCTGACTATAATATGCGGCAGAACGGTTCGTAGCGTGGGATTATACAGATACCACAATAGTGTGAACCCAGGTGCACCCTCGAGCGCATCGGGATGCATATAGGTAGTATTATAGTGCACAGATCGGTGAGCTTTCCAAGCGCGCCGTAAATGTGTATTGACTATAAATTGCACGGGCACAGGTGAACACTTGAATACATCGTGAATGCATATAGATGAATCAGAGTGTTATAATGCACAGGCCGGCAAGATTCTCGAGCGCGCCGTCATGTGTTCTGATAATAAATTGTGCGCACACGGGTGAACTCTTCAGTGCACCGTGAATGCGTATAGATAAATCAGTGCACAGAACGCGCCGTGAATGTGTACAAATATGATTGATGAACGTAACGGTGGGCACCCAACGCACCGTGAACGTACACAGATGAACAACAATGTATGTGTCACAAATCATAACACAGCTGTGTATACAGGTGAGCTTTCCCAAGCGCATCTTATTGTATACCAAAATGTTATAGCGTGTACATGTGAGCTTCTCTAAGCGCACGGTGGACGCATATAATTAAAAACCATATCGTGCATACAGGTGAGCTAATGGGCGCACCTTTAATGCAACAAACCTCAGTAGTGCGAAGCAGGGATGTCGAAGCTGTAAACTGACAACGTGGACGGCGGGGACCAGCTGGCCGTGTCACAATTGTCAAATGAGAAACCTCTAAGACCATGCCCATGCTCTAAGACAAGTGAGCATAATTGTCACGGGAGGTGATAACGTCAACGATCCATAAATAGCCTGTATTGACAGGTGCTTGAGTGATCTGTGACGCAGATGAACAGCTGATCGTCTGATGTACGTCAGACGTATGTGTCATCCAGGACCTTGGACAGTTCCAGAGCGCTGTGCCTCGGGCACCGTCCGCATCTGAGAAATGACAGGCTTATGAACAAAGTGAATGGCCAGCCGTAAAAGCATGGTTCGCTGTTACCGCCGCCGTCCGCATCTGAGAGATGACAGGCTTGTGAATGAAATGAATGGTCGGTCGTAAAAGCGTGGTTCGCTGTTATCACGGCCACATAGATATAGGTAGGGGAGAGAGCCGCCGTGCCTCTGTAGTGAGGAGAAAAGTGTTCCACCCACGATTCGCGGGGGGTATTGACTTTCAAATGTCACTAGACAGAATGGATCAGACTTTGCATAAGGACGCCTCGTGAAAGGGGTCCTAGCAGCTTGTGTCAATGTGTCATAAGGCACGTAATGTAGGTCGTGTCCCACGGATGCCATCTCCGCACGCCCATCGTAATGGGTTAATATTGGTAGTTTGAGCATGAGATGCGTATCACTCTGATTGAACATAGCTTATAAAGCGATGCAATGAGTTTATAAAGGAGATGACTCGTCAGCTTGTTCAGGGGGCGAGATCTCAGTCTGGTTCGGTAAATAATGAAACCACCGTAGATTGCCCGACCGCATTATCACAATAACACGGTCGAGAGTGCTGCAGTGCTAAATCATCCTCTTAATGTACCGTATTCACAGTACAAGGTGATTTATATGAGACAAACGGCGTTCCACGCGCCGAAGGCTGATTGCCGTCGTAAAGCGTGTTCAACCCACAGCAAATGCTGGGCTAGCTCGTAATGACAGCACTTCATGCAGCAGTGTGTAACTTAAGCAAGCTTCCCGGCCGTCAGCTCGGGGCGGGACCTTTGCTTAGTCAAACTGAAGTGGACTTATGAACAGAATGCCACGATATTCAGCTTTCTGAGGCTCGTTAGAGGGGTACGTGCGCCCGTCTTAAACGAGATGCCGCGCGCGTCTGACTGTGCGCGCGCTTTAAGCTTTGAAACTTATTGTGGCGGTAGCAAGCTCACTTGAGGTTGATATTACCCTTAATATCTCCGAGTATTGGAGCGGAGGTGTGAGCGTCTTCGGATCCGCTAATATAAATCAGCTATATGGCCGAAAAACGTCATAAACCGCTTGGCTGTAAGCCTTTGAGTGGCCGTCCGGAGAGGGCGCGATTCAAACGCTTGGAGCCATGCAAAAGTCTGAGGCTGTCCTTCCTCTAGGAAGAGAGAATAACAGCCGTAAGACCGTGCTCGTTTGCGCCATCAGCATCGTAGCGGAGAAACTGAGGTGGGCTGCCAGCGAATTTGGCGGAAAGGTGTTAAAGACACCGTACAGTCGTGGGGTGTCAATACACAGTATATGGCCAAACCGGGGGTTTTTCGGCTAGCGTCGATAGAATTATGGACAGCGGGCCGTGTGTGCGTATTACTGATTGCTTGTCAGTAAGGCGATAAAGTGTTTAGAGACACCGTACAACCGTAGTAAGCACGGAAATTACTCTTTTTAGAGGAATTAAATACCGTTCGCCACTATAGTGAGGTCGCATAGCCGACAGTATTACACAGTATGTTTGGATAAACAGCACACAGAAAACATTTCAGGGCAGTCCAGCCGAGGCGCGACATAACCCCTTTTTCCCAGACAGTTTCGTTCTCTGTTGATGCAGCTATGCTGCGGAGACCAGAGCTCAGCCGTTCAGGTGCACAAGCCTCAGTAGTGACGGTGACCGAACGGCTCACGGAGCAGGGTAGTATGTCTAGGTAGTTTAATGTCAGACTGAACCCATCGCAGAGAGGAAGTCTGCCGCGAGGCCCGCGGTTTTGCCGTTTATTAAAAGGGCAGAAAAACCGGGTATATATATATAAGAATGTACCAATATTCAGCGCACTGATATAGGACGGGACTGAATAAAGGGAGGTATTCGGGCCTCAGTATATTATAAACAAATTCGTTCTGCCTCTGATTCCGTCTAAACCAGAGAGAAATTACCAGGCAGACGAAAAATGAGCTATCTGAAGTGAGATCGGCTCAGGCCAGTAAAGCTCTATAATAAGTGTTTTAGCGCTCCAATAGAGGCGTGTCCGCCTTATCGAGCAGACGAATGAGATCGTGCCGCTCCAGGAGGGGAGGGGCATGAAGCTCTCTTATAATGAGTGTTCTTGGTGCTCCAATAGCGGCGAATTGGCCCTATCGAGCAGACGAATGAGATCGCGCCGCTCCAGGATGGGAGGGGCATGAAGCTCTGTAATCGTTGAACACTGGACAGCTGCATTTAGAGGCAGCGAGCCGTAATACCGCGTGCTAGCTAAGCCGTTAAGAGACCTCACCACTGTGGGGAAAGGAGCGAGGGACTCCGCGAGCGTGGAGCACGAGTGGCTGTGCTATGACAGAAGCAGGGGCAGACCGCCCGTGTTTGCTTGTCGTATGCATCTATCCAGGTCTACGGTTCCCCGCTTGTTCATCTCAACAAGAGAGGAACGGCAGAGGGGAGCAGCAACACAGACAGAACAGCCATGCGTTGTGACGGTATCACCCGATGCACTCGGGGGATTAATATATGTGCCAGAGATCTCGCCACTGAATGTGAGAGGAGCGAAGGGACTCTGTAAGCATGAACGGTTGCGGTGTGACAGAACACAGGGGGGGTTAGTCCGTGTGTGCTTGTCTATGCATCCATCTAGTCTCATGGCTCGCCGTGTGTTCATCCCGGCGAGAGAGGAACAGCAGGGGGAGCACGAAACATGGATAAGACAACCAAAGCATAAGCGCGGTCCCGGCGTGGGAGGTGCCAGACCGGTAACGCGCTCGGAGGAAATTCATAGCAGAGAGGCTCACCGAGCCGCTGTGCTGGACGCTATTACAACAGCGCCTGCTCTTTTAGCTTATAGCTTTATATTAAAAATATTGATCTTACCGGGCGGCCGCAGGGGAGACCTCGTCAGGCGTGTGTCCGCTGCACAGGGCTCGTACCACGGCAAGCGAAGGCTATCTTTGGTTCTCGGCCGGAAAGCGGCAGGGGAAGACGCTAGACCTGGACTCTGCTATCTTCGGTTCTCAGCCGGAAAACGGCAGGGGAAGACGCTAGGCCTGGACTCCGCTGCAGGGCTTTTGTCAACGGCGAGGTAAGGCTTCTTCTTTTTCTTCGGAGCAGCGAGAGGTTCGCGCTGAAGGAGAAAATAATGAGCTCCTGACGATTGAACCGCACTTATATAGGGACGAGTTCCTCCCGCGCGCGGGTTCAAACGTCATTGGTCTGTACTTTGTACAGACGTTAACCAATAGGCTTCAGTCACGGAGTAAACAGGAGTTTCCCCCATAGCGTCAGCTAACTGACGCAATGCGAAGTGAACCGTATTGAAAGGGAACTAATGTTTGTAGAGTTAGTAAGAAAAGCCCTGCATATTAATGTACATTTGTTTAATATCTTCCTGCATATCGGTGCGATGCGAGCCGTTCTCTGCCAGAAATGCAGTGTAAGAAAGGTCATAAAGCTGTCTTGTTTTATATTTATTTAACTGCTAAACTGCAAGGTAGTTGGCACGTTGAGCAAGCTCTCTTTTAGGAGCTGACACCTTTACACCAGGTTTCCTTTAGGAGTTTTGAAGACTGTGTGAGATTTTTTTTATTTTATTTGATACTGCAACAGTTTTATAGTGAAAAACAGGTTAAATGTTTTAAATGCACAGCAACAAGTTACATCATTCGTTTCGATCTAGATGAATAAGCTTAGATTTTAACCTACATTTCTGAAGTTAGATCATAGGTGACCCTGTCTGTGAAATCCATAAAGTCTCATAATCTAAAGGTAAGATTAGGAACATCAACGTTTGATTGTCTTTGACATAACCTTGCTCTGAAAATTTAACTTTAATATCTTTAACATTGACTGAGAATGTTCTTTACATTATGTAATACTGACATCATGCACGCTGCAACCGTTTGGAGTTGGCAACTATTTGTAAATGCAGGAATGAGTCATATGAATCATCATTCCTTTACATCAACTGCAATCAGTTGTGCAGCATTGCAACATCCGTTACAATATAAAATAAACACCAAAATTAGACGACCAATTTTTTTACGCATTTATCTGGCAAACTGTATCATTCCCAGACACATTGGCTATGTTTACATGCATGAATTTTTCTCAATCCTATTGCATGTTACGACAGTATAGTCTCACGTGTGTACCGTAAACATTACAATCTGAGGCAAAAGTTCATTAACATGTACATTTAATATAATCCAAGCTAAACGTCTGCGCAAAGCCACACTGTAAAAATTCCTTGTTGCACTTGTTTATGTTTAATACATTTTAGATTTACAAATAATTTCAACTTTCTTGACTTGTTAGGTTTTGCTATAAATTATATAAAAAAGTTGAAATAACTTAAGCTAATTTAACGTTATTTTTATAATTTATAGCAACTCATCTCTAGTCAAGAACGTTAAAATTAATTGTGATTTTAAATTGATTAAACGTAAAAATTTAAAGGGATAGTTCACCCAAAAATGCAAATTCTGTCATCGTTTTCTCATCCTCACGTTGTTCTTAACCTGTATGAATTTATTTTTTTCTGATGAACACAAAAGAAGATATTTTGATAAATGATGGTAAGACACAGTTGTCGGTACCCATTGACTTCCATAGTAGGAAAAACAAATACCATTGAATTCAATGGGTACCGTCAATTCTGCTTTATCACAATACTTTCATATTGTTTGTTTTCTTCAGAACAACATCAGGATGAGAAAATAATGACAAAATTTTCATTTTGGGGTAAACTATCCCTTTAAGTGCAACAATAAATATTTTTACAGTGCAGGGTTGCCACATCCTCTTAAAAACTGCCCAGTGGCTGTTCAAAATTAGTCCAAAAGAATCCCAATGACTATTCACACCCCAAATACTAACAACTAGTGATCAATTTAAACAGTTTAAAAGTATCCCAATTCAGAACTCTGCCAAAACCTGGCAACGCTGCATGCACCATCTCTCATCATTACATGCTATGAAATAAGACATTTTCAGATATGGGCAATTTTTTCAAATGGCATGACGCTATTTTATTGCAATACATAATGTTTTAAAAGTACACATGATCCTCGTAGATTGTATATGCTGGGCCATTACCAAATGATACGTGTTGCCATTACCTTGCTATTGCATGTTTTTGTGACAAAAAAATGTGCTATAGACGGTTTCATCAGACGCACGTGCGTTGATGCGGTTACGCGTCTAGTCAGAACTTTACTTCTGGTCTCTGTTTGTTTAATGGTCTGTCTAGTGTCTAAACTGAACTTTGGAACAAAAACATCGTCGAAAATAACAAACGTTTTGGTGTCCTAAAGACGAGGGGAGACGGCGATCATGGATCACCACTATGTGAAGGGAGATTTGGCAACCGGTTTGTAGTTAACATTGTATACATTATAATACACATTTTACACAGTAAAGTTAGTTCAGTGTTGTTTTTTATACACTTTAGCTATAAAATATGAACTACGGTAATCTACTTTAAACGTTGTTTATTTTTGCTTGTTATCAGAAATAAACTACTCTAAAATGACTAAAATTGTTATTGATTTTACCAGAAGTTTTTTTTTTTTTGTTCCACGAAAGCCTTTGTTTATGTTGTTATGGCTGAAACCTTTTATAAGAGGTAAACCTAAGCACAATTTCACTGCGCTTGTGCACAGGGTATTTTTTATTTTTTTAAATACTACGATTCATGCCCATACATGCATACTTTTTGTTCTGATAATCGGATCACAAATCGGTCTACATCACAACTTTAAATTTGAATCGATTATTAGGGTGTTTACATGAAGGCTTTTTAATCCGATTGAGCCATCTATATGATTACAGACGAATTATTTGGTTTCATGTAAGCGTAGCCATCGAGTTCTTAGTGGAAGTTCTCTGGCATCAGGCAGTAAAAGTCTTATTTGTTGTCATTTGTTTTTAAGAGTGTAGATATATAGAGAGCAGAGGCGTCATGCCCATTCAAACTGAGGGGGCACGTGCCCCCTTGGTTTTTTTGAGCCAATGGATTTTGCATCCAACCTCAAAATCAAATAAGCGTCCATTAATCTGTTATTTGACTTTTAATCTGTTTAATATGCACAATATTATACATTCTGTGCTGCATCCTTGTCACTTTTCGGAGATTTTCGCCGTTTTGATAGTGTTCTGATCATGTTACATTACTTTTATTCTGGCGGCAGCTGGCGCTGCAGTCAGAGCGCAGTCGCAGACGTCATCAGCGTCTGGCCGCGCTCACGAGCTCTCTGCTGTTGCTGGCTTGCTGCTGCATTTGGCTATCTGAGGAATTAAAACGTGTTAGAAACGCTCACAACATTTCCAAACCCCAGTACGGTAATGTGCAGTTAACCTTCTCTGTGTAGAACATGTCTGGTTTTAAATGTGACCGTCTCAACGTTATATTAGTAGAGATTCATCTTCTTGGCACAATGCCAAAGTTCACCAGAGTTCACGCGGGCGCGGAATCTCACATGCTTACATGAGGTAAAATTTAATGCAAAAATGTAATCCGTTCCTCTAATAATTTTATCTAAACATATAATTTAAAATCATTATTGAACATTAAACTCAATCACGTGGCTATAGCTTATGTCATTTTCGTTGTTTATATACTTTATGGATTTAAAATTACATTAATTTTATATGATAATGTAGTTGTTGTGCAAAATGCACTAATGACACAATTAAACAAGCCATTAAGACTTAAATAAATAAAACATGTCGTTTCAGATGTAAATATGATGCAAATGTGTCATTATTCCGATTGAATAGTATTTGATATGAAAGTTAGTCATCACTTTTATTTTGGAGGTTTTTACATGAAAGCAGGGGTTTTCAGATTGTTAGAAATGTAAGTGCCATGGAAAAGACTGAAAGCTCTATAATATTTCGTTTGATGTCTGTGTATGCACAAATTTCTGTGAGCTGTTGACACTGTGCCCCCTTAAAAAAAATTGTTGCATGACGCCCCTGATAGAGAGTCTGAGGAGGAGGAAGTTGTTTGTTTAAGCTACATTAAGTAACTGCCTCTGTCTGCTACAAAGTAAAACCCTTTTCAATTTGGAGGAGCTGTTTGCATTGCAAATGATGCAGCTCTGTTGTGGGAGAAGTTAGCCCAAACATACAGTTCTGCTATTTATTTATTTATTTTTTGACATCAGATGTAGCCTTTTCTGCAGGAATGTGATTGATTTTTTAATTTTTTAAGCATGCTGCATTTAAACTCCACTTGTGGTACACGTCTTTCACTGTATATATGGTGTATCAGAACCACAATTAACAATTTATTATAAGCACCATATATTTTTTTAATATCACAGCATGCATTGATTCACTCACTGTTAACCCAATTGTAAGCATGCATAATGTGTGCACATACTTGCCCTTTCTCTTTTCCCTTGTCAAAGCAGTGTGTTATTGCACGTGGTGTATGCAAAATGAACTTTGACCCCCAACAGCTTGCCGCATGCATTCATGCGTGTCTGTGTTGTGAAACAGTTCATCTGGGGTCGTCTCCTGTTGTTTACAATCTCTGTGTTTGGCTTTATTGGGAGAAGCTGCTGCAGTCAATTGCATCTGCATATAGACAGTTTTGGGTTTATTTTGTGTCATAAACTCGAAATTTAACCTGAATGTCTTTTCTTGCAGCTCAGTTGGCACAGCAATGTATTAAAGGCAAAAAGGTTATGGGTTTGATTCACATGTAACATACATACTGATAAAATATTCATTGAATGCATTGCTCACTTAGGATAAAAGTGTCTGCTAAATCTCTCTCTCTCTCGCTCTCTCTCTCGCTCTCTCTCTCGCTCTCTCTCTCGCTCTCTCTCTCTCTCTCTGGTTGTTTGTTTAGACAGGAAGACTTAAGGTTGAGACTCTTCCTTACAAGCCAGCTTTTCTCTTGAGTGTTTAGTATGTTTAGTATTGTCCCCTGTGAGTTTGCGTCCATGACCCAATAAAGTTTTAGATGCATTTAAGGTGATTACTCATTACCACAACCTCTTCCTGGGGTCAATATGATAGAGTTCTGGCTGAAATAACACAAAAACACCAAACTGTCATGTATAGAGCACACCTCTGCATGTACCTTATTTAGCACTCCCATTTGTGTATTGTACACCACTGCCCTCTGCTGGTGACCAGAACATCTGCACATACATTGTGGGTGAAGGGAGTCATTGCAGATTCAAATGATGAGGCTTATAGCTGTATTCCTGTTGTGTGACACTTGGGGGCACTGTGTCTTTACGTTAGGACCCAAAATGCAACCTTTCAAAACCGCAGATGCAGCTTTGTGCAAGGAAATGCTTGTGTCCTTTTGTGTCTACTAGTTATGGATAGAAAGCCCCCCCCCTTTTAGTTATTATTTAGTTTTAATCTATCTATCTATCTATCTATCTATCTATCTATCTATCTATCTATCTATCTATCTATCTATCTATCTATCTATCTATCTATCTATCTATCTATCTTAAACGCCTTTTAATCACATTACTGATTTAAATGCATGTTTCTAATGGTCGGCCTCGGACTGAAAGGACAATGTGGTAGCTTATATGTGCATCTGAGGCCCTTTGAATCCTCTTCATTATTCCCCCCGTCGTTTGTCATCCGGAGCTAAGTGTGATGTCACTTTTATGAGCTCGGGGGACAATAGAGGGGTTGAAAAGGATTACTGGTTCTTTGACAGCTCTCTGAGGAACAAAGCCCCGCCCCCTGCCCTGTCTTCTCCCCTCCCCTTTCCTTTTTTCCAGCCCCATCTCCTCCCCTATCACCAGCCTCCTCTCCACCCTTATCTGAAGTGTGTCGTGTACATGTCAAACAATGTGGCATCTGTCATTTGCCAAACAAAAGGTCCGCAGACTGATAGCCCACAGACAATAGAGCCAGAGCTCCATGGGCAGAGGGGGGTGTATCAATGCTCCAATCCCAAGGGACGGGGTCCCCAGATGGGCCGTGGTGGCCGCGGAGGCCCCTTGGCAGACTGTGAATGTTGAAAGGTTAGGCCCATGCTCTGAGAGGAGCTAAGTATTGCGGTTTTGTCCAAGCAGCGATGGCGGCCAAGCGAGCATGCTGCAGCTAAGCTGATTACTGGGAGAGAGACAGCGTGTGTGGTGGCGAGCACAATTGCGGGAGGCTCTGCCAGATGGGGGAGGGAGAGTTGGGACTGCAGGAAGTGGGAGGGGAATACAGATTTGGGTTAAAGTGTTAAATATGTGGTAAGACCTCATTTGAGGCACAAACGACATGTTGGGCGTATACATCTCTCTGTGTGTGTGATTCGCATTCTTTTCTGCACGTTTATCCTCCTGCGTGTGTGTGTGTGTGTGTGTACGGTTCATGCGGGGAGGTTGAATAGATTTGTTGTCTTGTATCGTAGGTCTCTTCCCGTTTGTCCCTGCTAAGTCGACTTGTCAGCTGCTGCCACGGTTAGAGGTGACCCTTCTTAATCGTGCATGCTTGCATGTGCTGTGTGAGCACCGCATATTTAAAAAGTAAATGTTGCCTTCCAACCAAGTCTTTAAGTCCATTTAAAGAGACTAAGTTGTTTTTGTTTTAGGGCGCACTCACACTATCCAAACCAAACCGTGCCCTAGCACAAACGGAAATACCTATGACGAAGTTTTTTTACCTGAGGGGAGGGGTTCTAGTGGACCAATCACAGCGCTTGCGGTCCACGTAGAACTGACGAAATTTGGCGAGGTGCACGTCAGGCTAAGCAGAGCTACGCAGAGGCTACGGATAATCTACGGCGTGGCTACGCCATAGACCATTACGCATGACTATAAATTGGACTGTGTTTTTTTATTCAGAGTCGTTTGGTGTGTGATGACACACAGCCGTCACACATGCCTCATATCATATTGCTTATTTGGTCTGTTGAGTGTGCAGTGTAGACATTCACGTAACCCTGCCTCGCGCATCATACGGTTTTAACAAAGACAGATGAAGGTAAGTGGTCATGCAAATGACGTCTTTCCTTTTAAAACGCGCTTTGGCGCGATTAGCGATCACACTGCACCTATTGCGCTTGAGGCCAAGTGAACTGCGCTCCAGCCCACCTCAGCAAGCCCGCCAGGGCGCGATTAACCAAACCGCGCAGAACAGAGCGGTAACACTAGTCAAATGAACCAGGCTTTGGGCGCCCAAGCGCGGTTTGGTTTAAATAGTGTGAGTACGCCCTTAGCCGTTGTTTTGGTGTCTTGAAAATTACGCGTTGTCGTCTATGTGTAAACTAGGAAACGTGAAACTGTGATAACAATAATGTTGTGCATTTGTTAATTTAGCCTATAGGCATGCATGTTATAACTAAAGCTACAATGGTGGCCTACAGGACTCAAGATACTGAGTTTATTAACATGTCAAGGTTTACAAAATTTTGCCACTTTGAAGTCCAGGGTCACTTAAAAAACCTACCTCATTGTCTGTATAAACATTACAGCTCGATGCTCTGTTTGTATTTATCTAAGAACGCGTATGTTACATACTTAACAAAGTAACATCGCCATTTACTGGCCTGGGACGCGTAATACTATTGCATTTTTTCAGATTTGTGTAAAAGCGTATCTTTCTGACAGTGTTGTTGCGTGTATGTGAAATTTTTCAAAAATGTAAACGAAAAACTATTTGGTTTTTACTACATCGTCGTGTAAACGTAGCCTAATTGTCGGTTCACATTTCGCGTCTTTTGTGCTTGCAAATACGTTATTTTGAATGTAGAATGTGCTCAAATAGAGAGGGAAGCACACACGATACGCACACGGTACAGCTCTTTTTTCCAGCCGCTTCGGCGTCACAGCCATTTGAATAATGTAATTACATTACAGAATGCGTGTTGGAAAGAACGTGATCATGTTTTCCGCACAGTTTAAGACGCGATATTTGAACCACCCTTAGATGGACAAGGGTCCACAAACACACTTTAAGATTTATTAGCATATTAAATTTTTTTTGTCCTGTTTTCACCAAATGTGTAGTTAAGAAGAAATCAAGCAATGACAAGAAATCTAACAAATTTAAAGGTGCATAGTGTAAATTTACATACATAAAAGTCACCGTCATGTTTCTACAGTAGACCTTAGCGGACAAACTGTTCTACACTGTGCGTTTTGTCCCTAAGTTGTCTCAGACGACGACGTGTTAGTCCTGTGGCGGCTATCATATGCGTTTTGAAATTGAGGGGTGAACTGTTGGTTGCTATTTGATATATACCACTAGATGCCGCTAAAATGTACACACACTATCTTTAAATGAGGTTTACGATTTTTTTTTAAATGTGTGTGTTCCCTGGGAATCAAACCCACAACCTTTGTACTGCTAATGCACTGATCAGCCAGTTGAGCTACAGGAATACAGTTTTGCACTGTAGACCACAGATAACTTGAGTAAGTATACAGTAGTAGTAAATTATTAGATGTTATTAATAATCTTCAGGGTGAATATTTGAGTAATGACAAGCCAACCAACGAAGTCTATTTGTAGAGAAATACAGTAGCTCAATGGTGGCAGGGTGAAAGACACGCAAGGCTATGTTTAATGGATTCGCAACTGCTTTTCTCTAGGCTCAACCATTTTATCGAAGCTCTAAAAATAATTATTTATTCTCTCCTCCTGAGAATACACGCATGTCGAAGTAGCCACTAAAATTGATCGTCCTTCGACGTCCACTCATCTGCATAGGGTGGTAAAACCGCTAATGAAGTGAGAAAATCTCTCTCTCTTTCTCCAACATCTGACAACTCGTGTCACGTCTCCTCTGACACGTCTGGCCTTCGGAGGCCGAGGGCTCGGCGTACTTCTTCCTCTCTCGACAAATGAGGGCGACCTGCGTGCTCCCCCGCCAGCACTCTGCAGCATTGATTAGAGATAATTGGAGGGAGTCAAAAGGCGAGAAGTGTCACTAAATAAATTTGGCTGCGTTAATTGCAGATTCCTCTGGATGTGGAAGAAACACTTAGCCGCAGGGCCTGACAATGCAGGATTAATTGGCCCCCTTCAATGAACATAATTAGAGCGATTGTTAAGAGATAAAGAAAAGGTTTAACAAGCGCTGCCGCGGTGTCGGAGGGAGACGCCAACATCAGACTCTTTCTGCTTGACATCTCTCTCTCTCTCGCCTCTCTGAATCTTTCTTGCTCTCTCTCCTTGTTATAAAAAGAACATTGCATATTCCAATATAGACCCGCGTGGCTCTGTCTTAATTAAAAAGTGAATTGCATGTCAATTTGTAGCCCATTATTAGTTTATTAAAAGCAACGTGATACTGAGTTATGCACATCAGTCTTGCATATCATGTGACCTTAGTCATTTTTATTTATGCACTAGTATTGCTTGAAAAAGGTTAGAATGAACGACAAGGATGCATTAAAATTAATGCCGTTTAATGTTCCTGCGTCTCATTAGCAATGCAAAGGTCATTGGTTTGATCAGGAACCTAGCTTGATGCACTACAAGTCGCATCTGCCACTTGCATGAATGTTAATTGTTTTAGAAATGTTTATTTGTCAGTGGTACACCTGTCTTCTATGCTCAGGGGTTAATTGAATCCGATTTCATTATCTGTGCATGCTTCAACCATCTGTTGACTAATCGTTGCTTTTTGTTTCGAATCTGCCTTCTATTATTGTGGAGGTATGCATAACACGTAACAAATGCACCTTTGGCCGAGACATTTCAGGAAACTGTGAAAAGAACCCGACGGCAGCTACAGAAGCCGAATCCTGGCTGTTTCCATGGACACCGAGACCAAGACCTCTCCCCATTGGCCTTCCACTGATCGGGAGCGGTTGGCCTCTGTGTCAGACTCCTCTTGACAGCCGACTGCCTCGAGGTGAAAAGCATTGTGGGGGATGGAGTCCTTGACCTCCGAACTTGATGGCTTGATAAAGAGGGTTGGCCTTCTCGAAGATATATGAGGGAGTAGCGCCCGAGGGGCACTTGAGCCTGTGGGAGACGTTTTGATGTACGATTTCAGAAAAAAAGCAGAGTTGTTGAAGGATAGGTTATGGTGGGGAAATGGAACGGGTAGAAACGGCCCCTTTTGGGTGTCAGCGTCCGCCTGTAGCACATAAAATCCCATAGACAGACCTAGAGGCTTTCTCTTTTTTATCTTATAAGTGGTACCTAGGCAAGCAGCTGTTTTCCTTGTCGTATACTGTATATGTATGTAAGGCTTGAATGCAGCGTAAGTTGCTTTGAATAAAAGTGCATACATTTAAATGTTAATATTGAGCAAGTATCAAGTATTTAATTGCTTAAATAAATGTATATGTACTATTAAGTATATGTACTATTGATTTAACTAAAGCATATTAGTGTATTGACACACACCACCAAGTGCACACATTTTGAAAGACCACAATGGAAATAAGCCCTTTGGCTTTATTGTGTTTATCCTTTTGACTGATAATTGAACAAAGTCATTTTATTTATTTATTTATTTATTCATTCATTGGACAAAATGCATTGTCAATCAAGATTTTCGATCATTCAATCAATCAATTAGCCCCAGACTGAGCTTTGAAATGTAATATTTGATTATTAACATTTTTAATTCTTTGTAAAGTCATTTCAGAGAGTTGTTTCTAAACACATCACATCATAAATGTTACGAATGTATTGCTGAAACACGTTACAAAGACTGTAAACTATGTAGTACCGAATTGTGGAGTTACACCGTTAAATAGTTTTTAGGGCGGGGCTAAAAGGGTGGCTCGATGACGCACTGGAGCCACTGAGCATGGCCCCACCCCTAACACAATTACGAGCATCCATTCAGGTTGTAGCGGTATTTGAACATTGAAAGAGACGGGCAGCTTTCCTGCAAGTGGGCGTGATTTCAGCGCAGACAGCGGACATGCCCCGAGCACTTGAGAGCAGAGATTTTGATAACTTATTTTTTTTATTTGGCATTTTTTATCATTAAAATTTGTCTCGGTGGTTAACAAGACATTTCACTGTTGTATCACAAATGTAAACAAAATTTTTATAAAATACTTTATTTAACACTAAAAATATTAGACAGGGCTAAATTTCACACTGGGAAGTTGCCATATGGGATATATTTTAGTAACTGTAAGTATTTGAGTTAAGTTCCGGTTTCTGTTTGTTTGATGGTCTGACTAGTTGCTGAAACTGAACTCTTAAACATATACCTTGTCGAAAATAACCAATGTTTTGGTTTCCTAGGTTATCTACGTGTTGTTTATTTTGCTTGTTATATAAATAAACTACTTTAAACGGATTTTGTTATTAATTCTTAGCTGAGTTTACCGGAAGTTATGTGTTTTTCACTAAAGCTGCTTGTTTATGTTGTTATTGCTGAAACCGGCTATAATAAGAAACATTCTAATTAAGTAAATATTTAGGGTTTTATCGGAATATGGTGCTTTTCTATAGCATAGTACCCCAAGGGTTGGTTCGGGTCAGCTTTCTTTTGGGGACTTTCCCACTGGGTACAGTACGTAGAACCCAATAATTTTTTTAGTACCACCTCGGTTTGTGTTCCAAGCGAGCTGAGCTGATACTAAAATGTGACGTGAAATCAAGTTCAAGTTCTTTGCAATTTATACATTTCACATCTGAAAGAAGGGGGGTACACGAGTTTTCTGCGCATTAGTTTGGTTTATTAATCACACGTTCGCATTTTTGATAAATGATCATAAGATCAAATGTAGGATGGTTTCTACGCAGCATTTTATAAATGACGCCCCTGACCCTTGGGGTACTAGGCAATGGAAAAGCGCCATTAGTCGATTAATAAAAAAATACAGCCGAATTAATCGATTATGAAAATAATCGTTGGTTGCAGTCCTAGTAATTTTGAATTGTTATTGTTTTAAAATGGCATTTTGCACAATTATTTCATAAAAAAATTATATCTACTGAAAATTGTTATTTTGATAATTTTGTACTTTTTAAAAGCACAAACATTTCCTATGTTTATTTGCTTTTCAATTGTTCGCTATTGAACTAAATAAATATAATCTGCAATTAAACAAGTTCAAATAGGCTTTTTGGTGCCCTATAACAGCTTTGGTGCAGCTATATTTTTATGAAGTTGTGTCATGAAATTGTTTTGTAGGAAAAATGCTATGAACTACTACAGGTCTTCTTTTCAAAAATGGTCCCTATGAATGTAATACAGGCATCTTGGAGTGTCACATCATTGGATTCTGATCACCTACCAGCCTCACTGGTTTAACATCTCTTTCTCCTTCGGCCGGGGATGTGGCTTCCAGATTAACTGCAGTATTTATGAATCAGACTTGTATATTAGCAGACGGGGGGGGGGGTATAGCTCTCTTAGCAGGATGCAATTGGGCCCCAAAGGGCCGTCTTTACTGCCTGCAGTAAATGTTCCCTCAGAGAGAGGAAGCATCTTGGGATTGATCGTCATCAGGGAGGAAAGTCGATCTGTTTCCTGTCCTCCACCGAGAACATTGGTGATGGATGTTTCTCAGGAGCACACCTACTTTTTTCTTCATCTTCTCTGGCGTGATGGAAAGCAGCTAAGCCCTGTTCTCTGCCCTCGCTCTCCCAATATCATTCTGCAAAATATTGGTAAAGTGTGCCTACCCAGTGCCTGACACAGAAGATAAAGACGACCTTGCTACGCATTTTATCTTGTGTAGTGCCTTTAGCATCGCTGATGCTCCCCAGACATCCATTTAAAAGAATCTTCTGCTTTTGCCTGGGAGAGATACACCATCTTATGCTTATGTGCAGGGCCGGCCCTGGCCAATTTGCTGCCCTAGGCAAGATTTCACCTGGTGCCCTTTAGAATCACAGAATCACAATTGTGTTCCAATCATTTTGCTCATAAACTTATACAGAAACAAACTGCACAGCTTTGTCTTTTTTCTTTATTTTGAAAATATTTTGGAAACACACACAAACAAACACGCACGCACGCATACTGTGGCTATACTGCACTGAAGCGGCAGTTTAAAATACAAACCCAGAATTTAGCGAACGTCAAGAACAACAAAGCGGAAACAACAATCAGACCGAGACGCGGGATTTACATAAAGTTACACGGACCATGTTTAAATTTCAATGTTTCTGGACAGAAATACCAACTTGTTCACTTTGTTTGGTATTAATAAGCTGCGCATTGGAGTGCTGGCTGCTCCCCGTGGTGCTGAAGACCAAGACCCGCTCTGACGGAGTACTGGTGGCACTTATGCACAGATATTGCATAATCTATTGGAAAGCGGACGAGTCATTAGTTGGGTTAGTAAAATAACGAAACTATAGATTTTAAATAGAAGAAAAAATGTTTTTGTTAAAGAGATATTTTTTTAAAAGTTTAAAAATGCACAACTCTTCTCAAGTGGAAGAAAGCTATACTTTTCCCATTACGTGCAACCTATCGGAAAGCGCAGATGAGTTCGTTGGGTTAGTAACGAAATTATAGATTTAAGTACAAAATAGAATTTATATAAAGAGAAATGTTGAAATAAAAAGTGCAGAACTCTTCTTAAGTGAAAGTAACGAATAATAATTATATAATAACGAATAATAGTTTCCAATGGCTTGCACGTAAATATCTGTGCATGTGCCACCAGTACTCCGTCCGAGCGCCTCTTCAGCACCGCGGCCAGCACTTATTAATACCAAACAAAGTGAACAAGTTGGTATTTCTGTCCAGAAACATTGAAATTTAAACATGATTTGTGTAACATTATGTAAATTCTGCAGCTCGGTCTGATTGTTGTTTCCGTTTTCTTTGTCTTGACGTTCGCTGAATTCTGGGTTTATATTTTAAACTGCCGCTTCAGTGCAGTATAGAGCTATTTAACAAGCACGATCTTCCGAGATACTATGCTACTAATAATTCATTAATAACTGCTGTTTTCTTGTGCAGAATTAAATATTTATAGTAAAATGTTTATATACATATATTTAAAAAAATAATAATTTGGGCGCACGGACGCCCCAAGGGGTCAGCGGCGCCCTTAGCATTTGCCTATTCCGCCTATGCCCAGGGCCGGCCCTGCTTATGTGGGCCTGAGGGAAACATCTCAAAAGAGGGAATCTACAAAATTACTTTTTTAACATGATCCATAACTGAGTCTTATGAGTTACTTCAGCTTATCAATGTAATTCATTTGGCAGTTTGACGGTTGGCAGTTTGAGGCGACCTAGTTATAGGTAGAGTCTAGCTTTATGTAAATGAGATGTGATATAACGTGGTGAATACCAAGGAGAGCGAAGCCTACTGGGGACTAGTTTATTATTTATTTTTTCGACATATTTTGGCATGTTTTCAGCCCTCAGACTCCGGATTACTCAGGGCTGAGTTGAAGTGACGTGAAGCTTAGTAACATTTGTGATTCACGTTCATATCAAACAAAAGCAGTCCCACATCTTTTCTTCAGATTTTCCAACTACACGGTTTACATGACTGTATGAGTTATATGGAAAAGTGTGTTACAACCCCTCCAGTTATTCATAAAGCTGCGAATTAGAGACAGACTGTCAGAGAGCGATAGAAAGACAGAATAAGGGCTGAAAACAGTTGTCAGCGTGTGTTTGCTCTGGCCGACTGGCATATATTCAGGATATTTATTCACAAGTGTATCTTGAATTTCACCGAAGCATTCAAGCTGTTCAGTTTTCTTCCAGAAAGCAGCTGTAGAGAGCGAGTCGGCCTTTAGTTTTCTCAACGCGTGTCTTGACGCTATTGGATTTCTTTTGAAGGCTAGCGTTGAAATTCAATGCCTGCATTGACATATTCCCTATGTTGTTGTGAAAGATTTTGAAGCCTGAAATTTTGTATACTGAGGTTGGTGATAAAGTTGTATACTGCCTTGGTGAAATCTTGTAATGGTTCAGCGATTGCAGCATTTGTATTAGTTTACTATAATAGATACTAAAGTGTACTACAGTATTTAGTATTTAGTTACAGTATACTTTAATCTAGCACAGTTTACTGTAGTAAATACTAAAGTATACTACACCATTTACTATAGTTTATCAATTTAATATAGTTATAAATACTACAGAATATTCAGTAAACATTAACCAAGTGTACTTAATACCACAGTATACTACAGTTTACTTCAGTTTAATATACTAAATACTAAAGTATACTACACTATTTAGTTTATCAATTCATTATAGTCATTAATACTTGAGAATACTTACTAAACATTAATGAAGTAGTAATTACTATGAAATACTACAGTATACTACAATTTACTACAGTTTACTATAGTAGATACTAAAGTATACTACACTATTTAGTTTATCAATTCATTATAGTCATTAATACCACAGAATACTTCGTAAATATTAATAAAGTGTACTAAATACTACAATATACTACAATTTACTATAGTAAAAACTAAAGTATGCTAAAGTATTTAGTTTATCAATTCATTATAGTCATTAATACTAAAGAATACTCAGTAAACATTAACAAAATTTACTAAATACTACAGTATACTATAATTTACTACAGTTTACTATAGTAAATACTAAATTATACTACAGAATTTACTATAGTTTATCAATTCACTATAGTTATTAAAGGGGACAGAGAATGAAAAACCATTTTTACCTTGTCTTTGTTGAATAATGGTAGTCTACCGGCATTCACAAACATACAAAAAGTGCTAGACATGCTAAACATCTCAGTCTCATAGATATTCCTCTTTTAGAAATGTCAGCCAGAAAACGGCCCAATCTGAAAAACTGATGCTTATGACATCACAGGCATCTAACTGCCCCTCCACTTTAAAATAATTGGCTACATTTTTTGAGTGGCAGCAAAGTCAGCCAATCAGTAATGAGATTGCAAGTTAAGCCAGTAGGGGGAGCCAAATAGGTGCAAAACCACTTGTTTAAAACCCCCCACCCTAATAGAGCTATCTGAGAGAGGTTTTTAGGAAGCTTCTAAGGCATTACAGACCCAAACAAAAACTTTTTTGTCTACATGTCACATCACAGAACAAGGAAAAATACTCCGTTCAATCGTTCTATGTCACCTTTAATACTATAGTATACTCAAATATATAAACATTAACAAAGTGTAGGAATTACTATAATATACTACAGTATACTACAATTTACATCAGTTTACTACAGTAAATACAAAAAAAATGCTATATGGGTATCATGATTTTTTGAACTATGGTGGTAGGGAAAGTTAGTTATTAGCCTCAGATTATACATTAGCATTCCATCATGTTTCCTGATTTACCCATCAGTGATAGGACATCTTATCATTACAACCTTTTTACAAGTCCAATCAGACAACGTGATATGATTAGTGCTTATGGAAATGATCTGGGTTCAGTAGCGATAAGACTCCCCTTCAGCAGTAAAGTAAGATTAGGAAACAGGACGGAGAGGCTTGTTTTGATAAAGCGTAGCGTGGAAGCAGAGGTCACCGAAGTGCAGACAGTTGGCAGCACCCGTGTTAAAGAGTCCGCTGTCAAACTAGGTTTTTCCCAGCTGACTTGAGTTTTCACAAAGCAGCAGATGTGTCCGCAAACACGCGCTACTGACAACTCGCACCCGTTGAAAAATACTCAGTCCCGTTTGCTTTGGCCCGTTTTTTTTACAGGAAGAACGTCCAGGCCGTAATAGCCATGATGACAGATCAAACTCCGCCGAGCCGAAGTAAAGTGTGTGGTCTGGCCTCAGTTACGGGGTCATGTAACCTTTCTAAGCGTGTGTGTTTGTTTTACATCTGTTATTTCTTAAAGTCGCACTGATCTGAAGCCCCCGCCATTTCCCTCTTTGTCTTTATTATAAATGAGCAGAGGAAAAGGGAAACAGACCCCGATGTGGTCTCACCCCCCTCGCACATCCCATTCTTCAGAGCAAATAAATGAAGTGTTGAGAATCTCCAGACACACACTTTAAAGGTTTTCCTCTGTTGGCTGACATCATGGCTTTTGGGAGTGTAAGGGCAGCTCTGCTGAGAGTATTTGTTGTGACACAAGGTCAAGATCATGGACCTTACATACACATTTGGATAAATGTGCAAACTAAGATAGTACCATTAATAAAATGCAATGGTATCTCCTTTAAACTCCGAAAGAAATCCAGAATCCTTACTTTTCGGGAATTTTGGCAGAAACAGAGAAACCAGGGAAAGTGTTTTGTGTAGTAGGAGTTTATAGAAGTAGCATGCCATGTGTCTTTTATACTGTAGATTATACAGCTTAAAATCTGGGTCATGTTAGTGCATATGCACTGATGTGTATCCCAGCATGCAATGTTGATGCTGTCATGCCTGCAACTTTTCATACATGCTACTTTTGTTTAAGAGATCATCAGCATCTGGTTTATTTGTTTCAGTCACTTCATCTAACTTTACCTCTTCAGTTCTGGATGAAAAGGACCAGACACAGGAAGAGCTGCCAGGGATGGGCGATGGGATAAACCTGTATTTGATGAAAACCTAGGCTGTGTATTTTCTTTATACAGTCATGAATTTTGGACACAAACTTAAAAGCATGCAGATGCAGAAATTTATACAGAATGTATGTCAAAGCTTGAAAATGATGGAGGGTTTCCTCAGACAACATTAGACAAGGGGAAAGTATGTGTCTTATTAAACACAAATACACATTTTGACTTTTGAGTTTGATGCAATCCCAGGTCCATACCAACCAAAAGTTGTTTGATTTATGCAATATTTTGGATCCCAAATGTGTTTTTCAGAGCAATACCATGTTTCTAGCCATAATGGGACTGGACACAAATCTTTAAAATGCTTTTTTTGCTTTTTAATAATATTTCCCAAAACCGAATGTCGCATGCTGTCATATTGATAGCTCAACCCAGTATCAAGAAATTTTCCGTCACACATTTCTATTTACGTGTCACTGTCACGTATTTATTACACAACTGTGTTTTGTCCTATTTTCTTACCTTTGTTGCTTTGGTTTAGGGTTAGATTTACATAAAATGACATCCTTAACCAAACTCAAAACTAGGGGTGCACCGAAATTTCGGTCGCCGAAAATTTCGGCCGAAAATGGCATTATCGGTTTCGGGCCGAAATAAAAAATCCAGCCGAAAATGTAAACCGAAAATGAATGTCAACCGCGCCCCTCCCATCTGTGCGCTAGCGCTTGGGTTTCACTCACGGTGATCAGTCGTCTCCCACCCCTCCCCTTCGTGCTCAAGCAGGTTTCACTCACGGTCGAGCTGTTTGCACGCGTCTGCAAAGATTAAGCATGTCTTGATGTGTAAACTTTAGAGAGAGTCGCGCTAATGTGTCTCATACTGTAATCCATTAACATACATTTGGCGAATAAAGCAATGAAACACAACGTAACGTTTTTATGTGGAGCGACTGTTGCGCTGTTTGGGATTCACCCTCGGTCTCTGTATGTGCATGCGTTTAAGTGCCCTCGGTAGTGCACATACGAGAGAAACGCGTTTAAAAAAAAACAAGCAAACATAAAATCTCGCTGTTATTGACAGGGCACATATAAACAAAATTCTCTCCACAGTATTCTTTTTCTAATAAAAAAATGTGTTTATGTCTTAAATGTATGTATAGATTACAGTCAGATTAACCTACTTAAGTCTGTGTCATTAATGTTAATCAAACAACCCATGATAAAGAGACAAATAGCTCTAAAAAATAATTATATATTTAATTGTGTTATGATTCATTTAATTTGATTTCTGTACCTAATGCTAATTTCAGACCTTATTAATGTACAACTTTGTTCTCTTTTATAAATGTTTGCAATTTCTTTATTGTTTATTAGATTTTTCCCACCTGCTTTTTGCTGATCCGAAAAATAATCTGATCTGTGCCTCAAAAACTGTAATGTGATCCGAACTGTGAGTTTTTTTATCCGTCACAAACCCCTAGTAAAGTTAGTAAACAGTGATGGCCATAAATGCAATTGTACTAATAATTGGCATAATAATTTATTTCGGTGTTTCGGTTTCGGTTTTTCGGGCTTGGTTTCCTTTTTTCGGTTTTCGGTTTCGGCCAAGAATTTTCATTTCGGTGCATCACTACTCAAATCTAACCCTAATGCCAGGCGACAATGGTTTAAAAATCAGAAAATATAAAAAATCATGAAAAAAGGTATAAACCAATACTTAAAAGGACTTCCTAACGCAAACACCAAATCTAACCCTAAACCGAAGCGTCAATGGTATGAAAATAGGACAAAACACTTGAGTAACAAATACGTGACTGTGACACATAAACAGAAATGCGTGACATGTTCACGCAAAAAGGCGGAAAAACGTGTTGGTGTCACAGAAAAGACAGAAAATTTATGTTTTTTATTAATTTGTTAGTGAATAATTTTAGTTTATATCTTTCCAGCATTAAGTTGATACACGTTTTAGCTTATTTGGCATATGTCAAAAAACAGACTTGGATCAGAAATATTTTCATTTTTGTTTAACGGTGCAAGAATTATCACCCTTATAGCCACTTCTGATAGTGAATGCAGTGCTGGAGTGTTAAATATCTGATTTAATTAAAGGAATAAGTGGCAAACTTAAGTGTCATGGTTAAAATTGTGGCTTTTAATCAGCTGTCATTGTGTAGTGTGAATGTCACACTCAAAAATCATCTTTGCCAGAGGCGATAAGTTATACAGTTTTAATAAAAATAGCAATAAACTTGTTTTACACACCTTTTTTAATCTTTTGACATCACTTGATGCAGCTGCTCATATTTACTGTAGCGTCAGAGGTTAAACTTTGTTTGTACAAAGTTGTATTACAATTAACTATGTAGTTCATAGTTTTTATTATCAAAGTTATCATTTTTTCAACACTCTAAAAAATGCTGGGTTATTTTCAACCCAGCTTTGCGTCCAAAAGGGACGAATCCAACATGTTGGGTTGAGATTTAACCTACAGTATACTGAGTTGCCTCAACTAAAAATGCTGGGTTGTTTTAAACCATTGTTGAGTAAAATTTCTGGGTTATTGGTTTCGTCTATTTTTGACCCAACGCTGGGTTGAAAATAACAGCATTTTTTAGAGTGTAGATGAAGTGGATTGCCATACAATTTTTCATGAACTCATAAAGTTTAGGTTGTTTTAAACCATAGTTGGATAAATATTGGACTGAACCAACTGTTAGGCCCTGTGCTAAGTGCTAAGGCTTATAGACAGACAAACAGACAACCCAGCGTTTGGTCAAAAAAGGATTAACCCAACCTATTAAGTTGTAATTTACCCTATGCTGAGTTGTTTAAATGTTCTTGGGTCAAATACAAACATTAACCCAAATTGTCCCTTTTTTGACCAAAGGTTGGGAACCCAAAATAAAGGGTTATAAACAACCAAATGCTGGGCTGTTGTTACCCAACCATGGGTTAAACACCCAGAATTTGTGCTAAAACTACCCAGTACAGGTTTATTTATAACTCAACAGTTGGTTTAGTTTAGTTTAATATTTACCCAACCATGTGTTAAAACAACCCAACATATTTTTTTGTTCAGTGTAGAATGAGACACTGTTGCAATCAGTTGAGTTGTAATTTAACCTGTCCTGGGTTGTTTTAACCCAAAATGCTGGGTTGTCTATGCTGTTGGGATCAAATACGAACATTAATTAAATTAATTATGAGTTAAATTAATCCAATGGCTGGGTTTTTTCTCTTTTTAGAACACTGGGTTAGACAAAGCATTGGACATAACCTGCTGTTGAGTTGGCTTAAAGCACCCTGCATTTGCTGCAAGGTTTATATTGGGGATGTCAAATTAACACGTTAACGCATTAACGTAAATTCATTTTAACAACGCTAATTTTATTAACTTGCACTTAACGCAATGCATAATTTCTGTTTAAACCTTGGCATAGCCCATTGTTGGATACATTGAGATGCAGCCTTAGGCAGCAAATAGTCATCAAACGTCTAAAATCATCTTTATTTGTATGTTTTCTGAAAGGTGAACCGTCCTAAATGCTAATACAAATGATGCCGTTTAAAAATCGCCGTTTTTAAATATTACAATTTCTTGGTCATAAAGTGTAGTTTTAAGATTAGTTCAGTCGAGAATTTATATGTATAATATTCAAATCTGCAGTGGATTAGTGAAGATAGCACCTGTTTGAACGTTTGCTTAGTAAGATTCGGTACGTATGAGAACCAGAGCCATGAGCGGACATTAGTGTTCACTCGCCCCGCTGACCACCGCCCTCTCTGGGCTACATCTCTGACAGGGATTCCCTGGCTCTGATGTTGGCCCTGTCTGTGTTTGATGGTCAAAAATGAGATCAAATCAGCAGTATTTGGTGTCATGATTAAACTATTACTTGTTTTCTTATTCATGTCTTTTGTGTTGTTATTGTTTTGGCACGAGGTAAAAGTTAATAAAACTATACTTATATAATGTTACTATTGTTTTCCCATTTAATCTTAACACGATACGAGCACTCGCTTATTATTAGACTTTGTTCTTGTCAGTACTATATAAAACAGTTTTTATAAGGGTCAGAGAGATGTTTTTTGCATGCTTCTTATAAATATATCAGTGGCGATATCTCATAACGTGTTTTAATAGTCACGTCACGATAAAATAAATTATCAATTGTCCAATTTAAACCTTCAGTGCTAACCTGCAGTTCCACTGTGTTTTTGCGTTCTGAGGAGAGAGATCGCTTCAGAGAAAAAGATTGTTTTAATTTCTTTTTCCAAGTGTTAATCGTCCACACGATGTGATATTACTCCACTTAAGTTTAAAGTTACATCCAAGAGCGCTGATCTTTGACGGGATAATCACTTCCGACTGGGATTACAGACTGATTCATGAACTAGTGAACTAATAAGACACACGGATGTTTAAAAACAGCGCGTCTGTGTGTGTGCGTGCAGTTTTTCCAGTCAGAGATGAGCCTGTTTAAAGGACCTCTATTCACTAATACTAAAATGACAAGTAGGTGGCGGAATGATACGAAAGGTGAAGCGGTTACTGTGCCGTTATCAGTAGAATATCGCATAGCTCTTAGCCAATCAGATTCGAGAACCAGAAAGAACTGTTGTATAATGAAGAAAAAAAAGTTTAACATATATTGAAATTGATTTTGACTTTGTGTGTGCCAAATCTATTAGTTTTACCAGTGATTTTAAGGTATGTATGATTTTGTTTTTGAACCTAAAAAAATATTCAACCTAAAAAAAAATATTTTTGCTTTTCTCTTTCACTAATAATAAACATATATTTGCATAAAGCATCCATATTTGTCCATGCCCATGTTAGGTAGAGTATTAAAGATTTGAAAAGTGTTAAATTAAGGTAAATATAGAACAGATAAAAAGTGTGATTAAGTTGCGATTAATCACTCAGTACCATCATGTGATTAATCTAGATTAAATATTTTAATCGATTGACAGCCCTATTTATATATAGTTTTATTTACCCAAACATGGGGTAACTAAACATTTCTTAGAGTATACATAAAAATGCACACAAACAAACACGGTACACTGTTCATGTATCATATTTACATTGTATTCCGAGATACTTAAAGTGGTACAATGACACGTTTGGTGGTTTTTACATTGGTCTTTGGTTTGCTCGCTGAGGGTTTGTGGGGATCTGTTCTTTGTAAAGATGATTTGGACTGATTTGTATATTGTGAAAAGCACTATACAAATAAATTTGAATAAATTTGAATTGGATATTATCATGGTATCATGTCAAAAATAAACAAAACAAAACACGGCAATGCCATTGTGTTTTTAACTGCGTTTTTGTGGTTCTTGATAAGCCACAGTCAGCATGTATTTGCTGACTGCAGATTTATGTACTACTTTGCCAAACGGATAAACAAAGTGAATTTATTTTTCCCGACACAGCCAGATTGATGCTTCAATCACAGAGTTTCTAGCAGCCGTGCTCGCACCAGGTGTGGTGTTGTTGTACTGATCGACCCAATATACACCGTAGCCATTTGAACAGCTTACCCCGTAGCAGGCAGTGTACATTACAAGGGAACGCTGCAACGTTTGTTTAGCGCCAGATGTTTCTGTACGAGCCTAGGGGCCTTTTTTTTCTTTGTAAAGAATTTAAAGCTAAAATTTTGCCTTGCAAATGAGGACTCCAAGTGGGCTGCATCACAAAGACGCTTATTTGAATTTGCCCCATTAGTTTTCATAACAACTTGCAAAACACGTTTCTCCTTTCAAGTTCAAAATTGTGTTAAGCGCGAAGGAGGATAAACAACAATTAGGAATGTCGACAAACAAACCTTTCCTTTTATCCGTTTCGTTTACGACGTTTCTTCTAAGAATTGTTTTTCGTAATTGCAGATGGGAGATGCATTGTGGGAAGCGCGGAAGATGTCCCAAAGTGTTTTAGGTAAATACTGGGAATGACGTGGTCTAATTGCCCTCCAGGTGCCACGTATGCATCTTTGTTTTGTTGGTACTTTGTGTGCTGTATGTATTTTTGTATGTATCGGTTATGGGCCCTCTGAGACAATTGGTGGCAGAGAGGAACAGAGGTCATGTTAAAGCCCATGTGCCTTGGTGTTTGAGACATATGGCATGTGTGTAGGAAATAGAGCCAAGGCGTATAGACAGACAAACAGACGGACACGCAGGCAGTCCCACAGGGACCACCGATCTACCCCTTTCATTAACCCGTGGGACCCTAGGGATTTGGGGTCAGTGGGTAGAGACACTGCTGAACATGATATAAGGCCATATGGGGGCCCTGACTTTCAAAAGCACTTAGTATGTGCAAATCTGTTTTGTCAAGAGAGTTTTGATTGGAGGGAGTTGCCATGCTCTAAATACTGATCTGAATGGTCTGAAATGATACATTTATTACTGTTAGATTAATTGAAAAATGCTTATTTTATCCAAAAATCACGTTATTAAAATAGCAAATGTCGTTTCATGTCAACGTAAACTAAATCGGTTCTCAAATGCGTGATCTTGGCTATTAGCTTTCGTCTGCATTTGTCAATTTGTTCTCACGTGCATATTCGACAGCCAGACTGTAAAGAACTTAAGTTTTGTTTTGTTTCCGTCTGTGTGAGTGATTTCAGTCACAACTTAATGCAAAATCTCTCGTCCTCTAGGGTGAATGAGTACAAAGCAGCTCACCCGTAGCCTCTGCATTTGTGTAAATTTGCCTCTGTGCAACCCCCATCTTACTGGAAAGCACAGAATGTGTGTTTGGGGTTTTGAGCTGTGCGTAATACGTTCGGCCACATAATGCGGACGTCAATCATACTGATCCCCGAACAATGCGTCGTGATGATCGACGGTTAATGGATGCTCTGGGACTCATTGTAATAAAAGCAGGAATCCATTTGGCTTCCCAGCAGTGTACATAGTGCTGTGTCCTTGGGATGCAAGCCAATCAAGCAGGGTTGTTTAGGTTAAGAAATCAGGGAGGTTGGAGTTTGGGGATTTGTGGGTGTATGAGCGGAGTGAGGTCACATGGTGAAGAGATTATTGGGAGGGTCGGAAATAGAGACGTGAAAGAGGCATGATTGACAATAAGGGATTTGTTAATTGCCAGTGTTGACATCAACGCTCTTATAAAACCTAAAACGTTCTTGTTGGGCTGTATGGTTTAATAAAAACCCTTTAAAAGAATATTCCACTTTAATAAAAAATTATAATTTACTCACCCCCATGTCATCTGTGATGTTTATGTCTGTCTTTGTTTAGTCGAGAAGAAATTATGTTTCTGAGGAAAACATTCCAGGATTTTTCTCCATATAGTGGCTTTAGTCGACGTCAACAGTGTACAGTTTCAATTCAGCTTTAAAGGGCTATAAACAATTCAAACCCGAAGCAAAACTATCGTCATTTTCGCAAAAAAAGGACTTTTTAACTCTTGCCCCGCCAGCGTTTTAAAAAAATAGTTGCCAGCCAGCGCCAGCATTTTTTATGATTTTCACAAAAGTTTAATGCCTTGCAGAATTTTTTTTTCTTTAAATATATAAACATACAATATATAAAATGAAAGAACACCTGTCAAATATGGGTAGTTTTTTTTTCAAAAAGACCAAATTATGAGCAAAAGCTTGGATAATTTCATTTTTTGATAGAGATCAGATTCAGAGCGATCCTCAAAACATACATGGTGTTTGTACTGTTTGCCCTAAGGGAATACTTCTGGGTTTTATAAGTTGGTTAAGAGCACCACCTGGTGGATAATAGTGGAAATATGGTTGCCAGAAAAACTCGTCATTGGCAGGAAAGCGGGTAACACTTTATTTCGATAGTCCACTTTAGACCTTTACTAACTATAAGTAACTTTGCAACTACTTATCAACTACCAATCGGTAGAGAATTATTAGAATGTCTGCTTAATAACTACAAACACTTTATTGTGATGATATCTCAACAGACATTCAACTGTATATAAGTTTCTTTGCAGGTGCATGTCAACTTATTCCACTAACCCAAACCTCTTCCCTAACCCCAACCCTACAGTCTACTAATACACTAATGACAGTTAGTTGACGTATAGTTGCAAATTATTGAAAGTTAGTTGACATGTAGTTGCAAAGATATTTATAGTTAGTAGAATGTCTAAAGTGGAGTATCAAAATAAAGTGTAACCGGGAAGCGTTTTCTATTAATTGACGAGTTAACTTGTCAATGGCGGGGAAAGAGTTAACCACAAGTTATCATCTTGCAGTAGCCCTGAGATGCACCAGCATGGCCTCACGTATTACTTAATCCTGTCGAAAGGTCACGCATGACATATGCGAAAATTACCGCTACAGTTTTTACAAATGTGGAGAAAGAGAATCGTTCCGACGTTGTTGTATGTGGAATGATACTGGATGGATTGGATGACATGGGGGTGAGTAAATTATCTGGATTATTTTATGAAAGTGGAGTAATCCTTTAAAGACGCAATAAGATTTTTGTAAAAAAATGTCCAAAAAAGTACACTTGAAAAAGAAACACAGTGTGATTTATTTAATGCAGTTGTGTACTTACATTATCCCAAAAGTTCCCAAAGATTTGTAAATCCAGAGAAATTCCTATTTTAAATAATGGTTCGTCCCTTGTTGAGAACAAGGTTTAACAGGCTATAAAATCGTAAATATTTTAGGTTATTTTTTACCATGGTTGGGTCAAAAAGGAACAAATCCATGTTGTTTTAATTGTAAACATTTTCTAGGTTTTAAAGGGACACTCCACTTTTTTTGAAAATATGCTCATTTTCCAGCTCACATAGAGTTAAACATTTTATTCTTAGCGTTTTGGAGTCCATTCAGCTGATCTCCAGGTCTGGCACTAGGGTGACCACCTGCTAATAAGCCCAAGGGGGGACAAGGGGTGTGTTTCTGAGGGACAATGTGGGACACTCCCTGGCCCGGCGGTGCACCCGACCCACGGGCCGACTTATTAATAGTGGTTTACCCATTTCTAGCACATAGCACCTTACACTGCAAAAAACTTATTTTCTAGAAAAAAATCTTGTATTTTTGTCTTGTTTTCAGTAAAAATATCTAAAAATTCTTAAATGAAGATGCTTTTTCTTGATGAGCAAAACGACCCAAGAAAATAAGTCTAGTTTGTAGGCAAAAAAAAATCAAATTTAAGTGATTTTGTGCACAAAACAAAAAAATCTGCCAATGGGGTAAGCAAAATTTTTCCTTGTTTTATGCACAAAATCACTTAAATTTGATATTTTTGGTCTAAAAACTAGACTTATTTTCTTGGGTCGTTTTGCTCCTTAGGAAAAAGCAACTTAATTTAAGAATTTTTAGATATTTTTACTGAAAACAAGGCAAAAATACCAAGACATTTTTTTCTTGAAAATCATTTTTTGCAGTGTACATGGCATATTAATAATGCCCTATTCCCCTAAACATTATGTATGCTCATGAATAGGCCAACCAATGTGTATTTTTTTTAAAGGCGGAGTCCACGATGTTTGAAAAACGGTTTGGAAAAGGAGACGGGCCGACTACCAAAACACACTTATAGCCAATCAAATCAAATCAAATGCCGGGTTGCGTATGTGTGGGGCGGGTCTATCAACAGAAGGTCCAGATTCTATTGGGGTAGGGGCGTGTTTGTTTAGGCGATTTCAAATATCAACACTGGCTTTCAAACATCATGGACTCCGCCTTTAAATAAAGATTCATAATATTTTGAACATTCAATGATTGACAGATGCACTTTCACTTACGATTTACTTTGGCTATTTAATTTATTTTTCATTATAATTTATTTACTTTAATTACATTATAATATAAAATTATAGAATTAACAGGAATTGAAGTTGCTCAACAACACAGAAACAGTTAAAAAAAATCTTAACTCACAACTCCAGGGGTTCACAGAACGAGAAGAGGGAGGAAGGATGGTGAACTTGCATGTTAGTAAAGGCAGGCGCAGGAAAAAAACTGTTCAGTGTTCTGGAAACATCTTTAGGACTTTCAGCCACAAATATTTATTTTCCCAGTCTTTCTTGTACCCACACCTTCTCTTTTTAATTGATGATGGCGGTGCAGAGTCAGACTCAGTCTCTTTCTCCATTTTTCGAATTGGAAAGCGCGTATCTAAAAGGGATACACGTGCTTGGCTGCGTGCAGACTGCGCTGTCATGACAACAACGAAAAGTTGACAACAACCTAGTCAGCAGTTCAGCTGAGGGGCAACAGTAGCGTGCGAGTAGCGAGTGGCGAGCGAGCCTGAACTGTCTAGTAATGTTCGTTTGGCTGCATGGGGCGACCAACTTTTTTTTAAGCAAGCATTGATTATGCGTGACACGGTCTCAATTTGCGGGACGCATGAATTGGGCTTCAAACGCTGTGCGTTCACGCGCTACGCGGGACGGGTGGTCACCCTATCTGGCGCTAGCACTTTTAGCATAGCTTAGCACAATCCATTGAATCTGATTAGACCATTAGGATCGCGCTTAAAAATAATGAAAGAGTTTCGATATTTTTCCTGTTTAAAACTTGACTCTTCTGTAGTTACATTGTGTACTAAGGCAGACGGAAAATTAAAAGTTGTGATTTTCTAGGCAGATATGGCTAGGAACTATACTCTCAAACTGGCGTAATAATCAAGGACTTTGCTGCTGTAACATGACTGCATCAGGCGTAGTGATATTACGCACTGCCTGAAAATAGTCCCCTGCTATTGAAAGTAACCACTAACCAGTGCGATGCTAATGGTCTAATCAGATTCAATGGATTGTGCTAAGCTATGCTAAAAGTGCTAGAGCCAGACCCGGAGATCAGCTGAATGGATTCCAAAACGGTAAGAATAGCCGCTTTTGCACTATCGGGCCTGTGCGAGTCAGGGCTTCAAACGGGCCTCACGGAGCCAATAGCCTCAGACCTCCAGCTGTGTAGCCAAAATCACGACGCGTTTGCATTGTCAAGCCAATAGCGCCGCAGCGCTTCAGAAAACCCCGCCCTTAATACGCCTACCTGGATGTAACGTCACACAACTCCGCCTGTTTTACTGTGAGGAAGTCACTTCAATCTGACAGGAGACGGGAGTGAGATCGCATCATCATACAACAAACAAAGAACATAACTGAGGCGGCTGTTTGCACGGTGAAAGCCAAGATGAGAAGATAGATGTTTGCTCCATCCGCGGTGTTACTCTTGAAGTTTATGTTGGCTGCACACGAGCGATCTCAGGACGGGACAATATCAGATCAATAAGCTTTATGAAGTAGGATAATTACAAATAAAGCATTCATCTACCTAATGTGCCATTATACTATATACACAATATTTTAAAGAATATAACGAGTCCTAGTTTTACATTTATGTAAAATAATCTTATTTTTATCTTTGATATCTTTAATCATGAAAACGTTAGTTGAGCATCACATGAAACACAAGGTAACTGTCTAATAGCTATTTCAATAATGTGTCAATCAATAAATACTTTTGTCTATAAAGAACTGCCTCGAATAGCTGAATAGGACTGAAAATCACTTTACTTGCATCTCAAAAATCAAAACGTTTGAGAAATCATTAGAAAATGTACTCGTTAAGAATCAACTCTGAATATACACAAGTATTTAAAAAGCTATGTTACAGTGGTTAAGTTAATGATGGTTATATTTACCATTTTGTTGCATCTTACCATTTCTGTGTTTCAGATGTGATCCTTATTAAGCAATCATTTTCAATAAACTGACAAGCAGTCGTAGTAATAATAACGCGGTACTTTATTTACATATGAAGTTTACATCAGTGCACAGACAGGTGTATTTAAAGACATCTCCTCCGGACGGATTTCAACATCCATGGCTCCTGTCGTCTCATCATCATCATCTTCGTTTCATCTCCTGCTCTTTCATCTGTTGCTGTGTCATCTCTCATATACTAAATAAAAACTCCTGGATGACAAACTGAAAGCTTTACGTTGGCATTTTTCTGTAAAACGGACACAAAAGAAAGCAGCACATGTGACGTTTTGTATAAAGGGTTTGTAAATACACATACAGTATACCGACATATAAAGTTTGCTACATTCATATAAGAGTTTAATTAATCTCCAAAATACCAGAAAGCATGGCTATGACTATAATAAAACCATGGTTACTTTTTCTAAGGGCTGACTAAAAAATTCAACAGAGATGACACTATAACACAAAAACACCCATGTAAGACACTTCTGCAATCGTTATTTGTATTTTAAGTGTTTTGTATGCAAACGTAATGTAGCATTTGTATTTGTATTTTAAGTGTTTTGTATGCAAACGTTATGTAGCATGTTAACTCACCGACTGTAGATACCATCGTGACTCGATCGCTTTAATACATGGAGTGATGGACGATGAAATGATGATTCAACACACATCTTTAATTTCTCAGCACTGTTGCACTTTAAACACTTTGTTCTGTGCCCGAAACTTTATAAACTTCTCCCGAACCGGTAGCGGTGTGCGCCGGATCCTTAGCATGGCGAGTTCGGCGTTGTAACGCGTGTTTGTTTTTTACATATGCAGATCATTTTCTTCAGTCCGAAGTACAAAGATAGCAGGCATCTTCCGTGAAACAGTAAATTACTGGTGATCCCGGTTATTTTTAAAGTTTTAAATCTGCAGACAGATGGATGCGCATCTTGCCAGAGTTCAGATAAACTCCGCCTTTGACCTTTACCACTCCTCTAGCCCCGAGAAGCCCGATCTGGCCCAACGATTTCGGCGGGCCAGAAAAGCCGGGCCTTAAGCACCAACGAAGCACCAGTGAAGCACGATCATGCCCCGGAAGTGACAATGCAAACGCCCCAGGCCTCGGCAGGCACTGGCACGCCCGCTTGAAGCCCGATAGTGCAAACACGGCTAATCAGTGCCCGGTTGCATGAAACTCCTTAAGTGAGGGTTTCCCTGAGGGGGAAAAAAACCCTGAGGTAAGGGATTTATTTAAGAGCGTTGCAACAAAGGTCTTAACTGTCACCCTTACCTAAGTGTTTATACTAAGTATTTTACGGTAGTCTCTGCCAAAACACGGCAGCGGAGAAGCGGTTGCTATAGTTACAAAATCTCACAGCGTAAACAAATCAACGCACGCAGCTCAACAGACGGCGGATTTGTGTACAGTTAAACATCGCAAATAACAGACTGTAAAGTGCCGGATATATAAAACCTGAAAGTAATTCAAACTTGAAGCACTTTAGATTGACGGACGATCAAACCGCTATTCTCCTAATAAATGCGCATCACTTTTCTCTAAGGGATTATTTAGATCGTTAGAAATGCGCGTTGGTACTTCATTTTCTTAAAGAACCATAAAATCAGCCATCGCGTGTGACGTTAAGGGACCTGTTATAGTCCCTTAAGTTTTTAAGGTAAAATGGGACTTAAGGACTTTGTAGCAACGCATAGCAGAACTTAAGGTAATACTTTAGCATTTAAGGGTGAATACTTATTGACAGCCTTAAGGTTCACTTAAGGGTTTTTCTTGCAACCCATTTTTTATTAAGGGCACCCTTAACCTTATATTTAAGGGATTTCTTAGCTTAAGGACTTTCATGCAACCGGGCACAAATGTTTAACTCTAGGGGAGCTGCAAAATTAGGATATTTTCAAAAAAGTTGAGTATCCCTTTAAATCTGAAGAATCTGACAAAAAGATTCTTAGAAGAACCAAAATATGGTGTAGCAGTGTTGCAGATGTATGCATTTACAGATGTATGCATTTAGATTTATTAAATGACTGTGCAATGCTTGATTCTGATTGGCCAATCAATCATCAAATAAACTGTATATGTGAACGGTTCCCTACTTATAAGATTTTCAATATTGTTATTATTATATCAAAATAATTTTAGATTAATTTATGAATTTTCTTTCAATTTGTAGATTATTTGAATGTCCCTTTTAATGTTTATATTTCTGTTGCATAGTTTGGAAGACAGGAGGTGCTGTTGTGGGCAAGAAAACAAAAACCTTGAATGTCCCACACTCCCGCCCTCACTCCCTCATTCAATCCACCTCTCTCCGAGCAGCTGCCTGTGTCGAGACAGGAGCAAATGAGAGCAGATGAATCCATTTGGCCCCTGGCCTTGCTGTGGCCCTGTCGTGCTTCGAGCGATGTTCTCTGCTCCGGGGCGGCTCAGGGATAATGAGCCTGGAGATTGAGCCACTGTAGACGCACCAGTGCTGGCTGCTCTCTCTCTTTCTCTCTCACTTTCTCTGTCCTTTTGTCTCCCTCTCTTTTTGTCTCTCTTTCAGTCTTGCTTTGGGTTAATAGAGGTGAGACTCCACTAGTGCGGGACACTTTTTCCAGCAAATTAGGGGAAGGATCTGTGTCCCCAGAGTCTGCCCTCTGTTACTCTATTCCCATTCGCTCGTCGCCGCCGGCAACGCAGAGCTTTCATCCGTGGAGAAGGGGGTGGGCTCAAGATTCGGGCGGGGAGGTAACAAGGACTGACGGGGTTTGATTTCAGAGCAGGGTTTGAGAGAAAACAGCTGACAGGTGAAGGGAGAGGGAGAAAGAGAGAGAGAGCGACTCAACTGAGATAAAGTGCAAGTGAGAAGGGCGAGGTTCTCAGGCTAATGGAGGTGGGACTTGTGGCAGCTCAGGAGCTCTTGGTTGGAGACAGCAGGCCCTTTGAGGTTAGACAGGATCAAAAGAGCAGAATAACATAACAGAGGAGCTTCACCCCAGTACGGATCTCAGCACGGCTGCCCGCTGGTTCTCCCTTCAGGGCAAAGATTCAGCAGCGTGTGGGAGAGGGGCTTTACCTTTAGAGCCCAGCGTGATAGCATTCACGGCCTCTGCTCCCCTCGTCTTTCTTGTTTCTGTCTTTTTCTGTCTGGTTTCATATACGCTTGCTGTTTAATCCCTCTATTTTACAGTATACAGAATATAGTTCATTTTATTGAGTTTCTTCTGTATTACACGGTAACACTAACAATAAGTTTGTGTTAGTTAATGCATTAGCTAACATGATCAAACAATAAACAATACCTCAACCGCATTTATTAATCTTAGTTAATGTAACTTTTAGCATTTACTAATACATTTTTAAAATCAGCTGTTAAAGGCAGGGTGAATGATCTCTGAAAGCCAATGTTGATATTTGAAATTACATAAAACGAACACAGCCCTACCCCAATAGAATCTGGACCTTCTTTTGATAGATCCGCCCCACAACCCAGGCAATGATGTCGTTTAGTAGACACGCCCCTTACTGCTGATTGGCTACAAGTGTGTTTTGATACTCAGCCCGACTCCCTTTTCCAAAGTGTTTTTTTAAATCATGCACCTCGCCTTTAACATTAGCTAATGCACCATGAACTAACATACCGATATAGCTATATTGACATTAACTAACATTAACAAGAATTATTACATGCTAAAAAACTATATTGTTTATTGTTTGTTCATGTTAGTTAATGCATTTACTAATGTTTACTAATACAAGCTTATTGTAAAGTGTTACCTAAGAACATGAGAGCTTTGAAAGCAGATTTAGTGCTCATGTAAACTAAAACTCAAAATTGTAGATGCAGCATTGATGCATTGACATTCCAAGTTTTTCCTTGGAATTTGATTGGATTGTAAAATGTAGGCTGTGATATTATTCTTAAATAAATATATTATTAAATATATTATTATTATTATTATTATAAGTCCTCAGATGTTTTCTTGTAAATTAGCATTTTTTTTAATCAGACCTCTTAAGGTATTCTGCCAACAAACAGGTATTTCCTAATGGCGTGATGCTGGGATCAAGCGAATTTAAAGCGAAAGTATTCTGATGAACGTGCCATAATACGTGCCAAGAGCATTCGGTTAATATCATTATCACATTTTCGACAGAGGTGACTTTAGCGGGTTTTGCATTTGAGCTCCTCATCATTTGCGCATTTTTAAAAATAAATGTATAAAAAATTATTGGAAATAAATCAAGACAGCAAACATACACACCAAACGCAAATGCAACAATTTGCATGAGAAGATTACATACAAAGTCAATGCAAAGACGCAAATAGATGCAAACCTGCACAGGGCGATATGAATGACGTGAATTGGGCGGTGCAATTGCCGCAAAAACATGCGCTATTTTCCTCAAATGGGTCTTTGCACAAGTTGAAATTAATCAACTTAAGTAAAAAATCCCGCGAGTAATATAGACACAAGAATAGCATTCTTATTCGCAGCATAAGAATAAGAAAAATCATGAATCATGCACAATAAGACTTTTAATTAATAACTTATTAAGCAATTTTCATTTCATGTTTTTTTTTAAGATTGACAATGAGATTTGGCCTTGTAACGATACTTGACGTTAACATGTTTGACCTTGTACCACTAAACAAGACATGAATCTATAACTAAATTCGGAATGAAAACAAACATTTGCATTTCAAACCCTTTGCATAATTTGACTCTAAGGGGCAAACCTGCAAAACCTTTGGCTAGCTTTGTGCCAAAGCACAAATGCTTCAGTTGAGCTGTTTGGGATGCACACTGAATAAATTTGATCTTCATTTGAAAACTCAAGTCCAAAAAAGGGCATAACAGGATTTCAAGTAAGGTTGATTTTTTTTATTTGTTTTCACATCGGTAAATCTGGGTAATTTTGAAAGCATTCGTATTCTTGCTGCGTTACGCCAAACAAACAAACAGTAAACAAATCAAAACCAGGTTCTTGACATGCGTGCACACGGCACACACACAGTTACCTATTTTTTTTCAAATGTAGACAATTTTGCAATTCGCTAGGCGGCCCTGCCATTTACATCACGATAGGAGGACTGACTAGCTTGTCAGCTTTTCTGACAGATTCAAGGCCCCGTCTCGACCGCACGAAATTACGCCGGTTTGATTAAGCCCACCTGCAGCTCTACTGTATTTCCTTTTGGAAATCTTTCACACTGTGCCCAGGTTGCATCTCTCCACCAACAGTTTCACCTGACCCAAATCGAACGGCAATTCATTGTGCCAATCATCCAGAGGCGTTCCAGGGTTGGCTCAGTATTGGCTGGGGTAATTAAACAGGCCTTGAGTGCTTCTGGCTTGTTACCGCTGGGAGGACGAGAAGGTGAAAAGGATGACCAGGTGGTGGCAGAATACAGGACCTGTCAGACTTGCTGATGACCATTTTAATTTTGTCCTGCCTGGGGCTATAATTGATATTTAGCAGAAAAGGTTAATTGTAGCTGTGATCTGTTTAAATTAGAGTAGAGATCTGGAGACCAGGGCCAAGACCTTGCAAGCCGCTGGGGACAGACACACACACTGCTAGAGAGGGAGAGACACACATTTATACACACTTACTGTATGCATACATAGATGGACTAGATCACATGAACATCCATTAATTTAATCATGTTCTGTATAGTGGAACCAGTTCATACACACACACATACTGGTGCATGTTTACTACTTATCTTGATGAGATCTTGTCATAGATTTGAAATTGTTCTTGCATCAATTTAATTTATGTAACCGAAACCATAAACCTATCCATGAAATTAACCCTTTGCATTTTTTTAAAACTAGAATGGAAATTTTTAGGATTTAGGTTTTCAAAGGATTTAGATTTGCCACTTTTCAGAAATTGTACTAAATCTTGTACAGAACCCTCATACCAATACAGTAGACGTATACATTCATTCATGCTTGTGTAGCATTGCATGACTACATCATTACACATAATATACAAACACTGCTTATCTCTTAAGAGAAAAGGGTTGTAACACTGCATCCTATCATACAAGCTAGGGTAATGATGTGGCAAGCCATTAAACAAATAAAAGCCAGTCTGTGTCGTATCGTTTTATCTGCGGCCATTTCTGCAGATGGTTTTCCAAGCTTCGAACAAGGTCAGTTAATGTCATTGTAGGCGAGCTGTTTTTTTGTAATGCCTCGTCCCTTTTGCATGCATGCAAATCAGTGGATTTTCAAACCGAAGAGTTTCCCTAATCCATTCCAAGCCCATCCACCAATCGGATTTCTAGGAACGGACAATTTCTATATCGGCACCTACGTTTTACCGTTTACACAAAAACAGCCCTTTTAACTGCCCTCCGTGTCACATTGGGTTCCTCTGGGGTTTTCATGGGCTAACGCTCTTTGCATTATATTAAAATTAGTCGGCCAAGACTGCTCTGCAAAACTCTGGAAAAGTGTTACATTTACACACACACGCACATACACACACACATTCAGGTTTCCATGTTTTGTGGGGACATTCCATAGATGTAATGCATCAAAATGTCCCCACAAGGTCACAAAAATACTGGTATTCCTATCTTTGTGGGGACAATTGTTCCCCACAACGTGATAACTACCAGGTACACACACACACACACACACATACACACACCACCAACCAGGGGCGTCAGTTTGTGTTGAAAAGTGGTGGGGACAAAAGATCAGATGAAAAAACATTACAGCAGGACGGGAATAATATTGAATAACGGCGCATCAAAAATGGGCATAGCGTAGGCCGGTCAACAACAAGAAAATACTCAGCATAAAACTCTCAAAAATGTCGACTGCACATGTACAGTAACAGTCCCTGTAACACCAGCTGAACCAAACAGTGCCAAGGCACCATACTGTAGAAAACAGCACCACGTTAAGTCAATAATTACAATGAAATTCATTACATATGTAAAAGAAAACACACTATAAACACAACGCAACATATGTGACCCTGGACCACAAAACCAGTCGTACACTGCAAAAAATTATTTTCACGAAAAAAAAATCGTAGTATTTTTATTTATTTTCTTATGTCATTTTGCTCATAAAGAAAATCATCAATTTAAGTTTTTAAAAAAGAAAATAGTTTTTAGACCAAAAATACCAAATGTAAGTGATTTTGTGCATAAAAACAAGCAAAAAAAATCTGCCAATGGGGTAAGCAAAAAAATCTTGAAAATTTTTCTTAAACACTAAATTCAAGAAAAAATTGCTTACCCCATTGGCAGATTTTTTTACTTGTTTTATGCACAAAATCACTTAATTTGATACTTTTGGTCTAAAAACTAGATTTTTGCTCATCAAGAAAAAACACCTTAATTTAAGAATTTTTAGATATTTTTACTGAAAACAAGACAAAAATACTAAGAATTTTTTTCTTGAAAATTTGACTTTCTTACTTAGTAGTTTTGTCCAGTTTTCAGTAGAAATATCTTAAAATTCTTAAATCAAGATGTATTTTCTTCATGAGCAAAATGATTTAAGAAAGTAAGTCTAGTTTTTACACAAAAACTATTCAATTTAAGTGAATTTGTGCTTATAACAAGCAAAAATATCTGCCAATGGGGTGAGAAAATTCTGCTTAAGTTAAGTGTTTAAGAAAAAAGAAATCTTATTTGTAGATTTTTTTCTCACCCCATTGGCAGATATTTTTGCTTGTTTTAAGTACAGATTCACTTAAATTGTATAGTTTTGTCTAAAAACTAGACTTATTTTCTTGCGTCGTTTTGCTCATAAAGAAAAAGCATCTTGATTTAAGATTTTTTTTGATATTTTTACTGAAAACAAGACAAAAATTAGAAAGTCATTTTGCAGTTTAAGTCGCACAGGTATTGCTTGATTTTTCAGAACATTTTAACCAAATGCTTTCAAAAAGTGGTGGGGACAAAATCAGCCATTTCAAAAAGTGGTGGGGACATGTCCCCAGTGTAAATGACACCTATGCCACCAACAATAATCGAACCCAAGTTTATGGGTTCGATTCCCTAAGTACAATCTAAAAAAGGATAAAAGTGTCTGCCCAAATAAATGATTTTGTTGCACTGTTAAAACGATGCTACGCTGAAGGATACAAACCTACATAATTTCAGGATGATAATCCAAACAAATGCATGGATGGAGACCGAGTTACCTTGTTCAGCACTGTTGTCCTACTTCTAAAGGATTTACGTTTTGTTTCTCTTTGTCTAGTCTCTGAATCGTCTGAGCCAAACTGCGCGTAAAACGGAGGAACCGGAGGTGAACACCGCACATAGGAGCAGCTCTAAAGATCGGCATAGTGAGGTAAGTGTGCACCATTATGACATCACTATAACAACCAATAGGAGGTTGTTTAATTTCATTTAATGAAATAATTATTAGCTGCCATAGATAGTGTAAGTTTTATTTGCTCATGCTCTGTATGATTTACTATAAGAATGACGAAAAACAAGTTATAGCAAAAACCCAGGTCAAATAGATCACCTAATTCAGGGGTTCTCAAAGTGGTGGTCCTCAATGCTAAGCCGGGGGTCGGTGAAATAATGTGATAATGCAAATGTTATATTTCTTAAGAAATGGATATTTGCATATGAGGACCATCTAAGAACTATGACAGTCTTGCTATTGTTAATTTTTTGAAAAGTTTTAAGATGGGTATATCTTTAGGAGGTAACTGAACTGAAAGTATAACAAAACAACCTCTTAAAGGGACACTCCACTTTTTTTGAAAATATGCTCATTTCCCCCCTCCCCTAGAGTTAAACATTTGATTTTTACCATTTTGGAATCCATTCAGCTGATCTCCGGGTCTGGCGCTACCACTTTTAGCATAGCTTAGCACAATCCATTGAATCTGATTAGACCATTAGCATTGCTCAAAAATAGAGGCGCAGGAGGCGCAATGATATTACGCAGAAGCCGAAAATAGTCCCCTTAGTATCTTTCAATAGCAGGGGACTATTTTCAGGCACTACGTAATATCATTGCACCTCCCGCAGCCATGTTACGGCAGCAAAGTCCTTGATTATTACGCCAGAAAGAGAGTATAGTTCCTAGCCATATCTTTTTTAATTTTCCGTCTGCTTTAGTACACGATGTAACTACAGAAGAGTCAAGTTTTAAGTAGGAAAAATATCGAAACTCTTTGGTTATTTTTTTAGTGCGATGCTTATGGTCCAATCAGAATGGATTATGCTAAGCTATGCTAAAAGGGGTAGCACCAGACCCGGAGATCAGCTGAATGGATTCCAAAACAGTAAGAATCAAATGTTTTACTCTAGGGGAGCTGGAAAATGAGTGTCCATTTAATATGTGCTTTTGTTTATCACTATGGAACTGTTAGATTTTTTTTGGGGGGGGGGTCCTTCGAAATTTTGCTGCCCTGTACAGGGGTCCTGGCCGCATAAAATTTTGAGAACCCCTGACTTAATCTACCTAATTTTGACAGGTGACTTGTTTCATAAGCATTTATCATAGGTCAAGTCAAGTCATCTCAAGTATGTTCCCCTCTCCAACATCTTTGAACATATCTTTGAAAATAGCAGTAGGGTGATGTTTGGCAGTAGGATGAAAATGAGAAGGGTAATGAGAATTTGTATCTAATTCCCTTGAGACTCATTGAATGCTCTTTCCTAACTAAGGCCTGTCAAATGCATGTCCAAAATCCCCAGCAAATTTGCTCCGTAACGCGGATAGGCAGCATGCCTAGACGATCCAAGGATGAAGGGGTGTAGGAGATGATGAAAAGAATCAAATGTTTTTAATGAAGAGATTAAACGTGACGCTAAGGCTTTTGGTATTCAAAGACAAATTTAAGTCTTCCATCCCCCTCCCACTCTCCGCCGCCGTCATTTATGTATTTGCGCGAACGGCTGTTTTTCAGGGAAAAGTCACAGGGAGAGAGAGAAGGAAGAGAGAGATACGAGCTCCAGGCAGATAAAAGCGTGATCCGGGCTGACAGATTTGACAGCAAAAAGCGACAGAACAAGGAACGGGCAGAGAGAGAGGAGAGCAAGCTGAAAGACGGTAGAAAATTGCAGACTGTAAAGGCTGACAGCGGCAGATATGACATTTCCTTCTAATCTCCTGCCAAAGAAATGGTGCTAAAATGCAGAGCGCAATATCCATGTCGATCTGTAGGCCTATCTGTCCATCTGAGAGAGAGAGACGGAGACAGCAGGAGAGAACGAGGGAGGCTGTTCGTCTCCGTCCCGCCGCATGAGGCCCGGACAGCGGCGCTAACGCTAGCTTTGTAAACAGGATCATCTTTCATCACTGTCACTTCGTTAAATGGTGTAAAAATCTTCCCTTGTGATTCGCTGTACATGCTAATTTTCTTTGCATACCAAATGTGCTTTTCATACTCACTTCAAAGCCGCGAATGCGTGCGTGCCGCTAGCTAACAATCTCTGCGCTTCAGAGGCGGATAAAACTGGATTTCTTTTTTGTCGCCGGAGTTGTCAGAAGGAAATGGAAACAAACGAGGGGGGTGGCGTTGTCTCGGAGAAGTGGGGGCAGACGCACAAACATTTCAAAAACTGCCAGCGTGGGGGCTTGCCACTTTAGTTGTGCATGTTTTTGCCAAGATCTTTTTATTTTAGCGTAATAAATCCGCCGGTTTAGCACGGCTTCAATGCTTGTGAAGATATTAGAGAAAAAGGAAGCGTGATGTCTCTTTAGTGGTAATGAATTAATGAGTGTAGTTCATAGTCAGAATAGAAAACATATTTGATGTAAACCAAAATTGTACCATTTTTAAGGTTACATTTAATTTGTCACATGCTTTCTTATATTGTTTAATTTAAGGTCCTTTTAATGTATCATGGCTGAACTGTCTCCATATACTCAAAAAGGTACAAATAAATGTTTGCATTTTCAGCCGAAAATGATATTTTGTGGTCATGTAATTCATGCTGTCATGATGCTAGAATCTTGTTGGTGGTTGCTAAGCTGATTTAAGCTCTTGTTACCATGTTGTTATGCGCTTTGCTTATGGTGGTTAGGGGGTTGCCTGATACCCAATATATATTTCCTCCTTTGATGCAAGTATATAGGAATTTTTGCCCATCTTATCTTAGAAAAGTGAAAGCACATGTCTACTCAATATGCTGCACGTTTTGAGGTATCATTCGCACAACCAGTTTCAAAATCTTTGATCTTAAATATAATGAGCCATTGTAATAGTGACAAGCACCACAAGTACATCAACTAAACATTGTTTTCATTAGGGGTGGTATGATAAACCGGTAGAAATTTTTGTCAACCGGTAGAGATTTTGGACTATCGTCTCTGTCTAGGTTTAGCGTCCACGTCATGTGCCTGTGCACTTGGTCACGAAATTTTATATTGTACACGTATTTAAGCACAGCAGTTTTAAATCAAGTGATTTTAAGCTGTTGAAACACAAACAATAGTGCTATTTGTGCGGGCTGTTTCATGCCGCGCATCTGCATCTCATTTAGCTTGTGAGCATTTTTGCTCTTAAATACACATATACCCGTCTCAACACAAGTATCTTAACACTCATTAGGTCATTTAGGTTTTAAGACAAAGTTAACAGCTGAAAAAAAAATGCATGTGACTGTGCGTTCATACCAGACGCGAATAAATCACGCTATTTGCGCATAGTTGGCCGCTTGAACATTTTCAATTAACTCGAAATTTGCGTCATATGCACATGAAATTCTGGCCTGAATACAAAAAATTTGCTGGCTTTAGTTAGCTTGTAGTTTCAATATGTGTATATATATAGCTAAAATTAAGTAAAGAGCGTTTTTTCCAACTTACCAGATTGTCGGACCTCACTCACTTTCTTCCAAGCAAGATCCTTTATATTCCTGTTTCTATAAAAGTATGAAGATATGTCGTACATCTCCGGGTTTCCACATACAGTGCCGATGAGTTTGTCCTCCATGCGTGGGTTTGCTGATGCGTACAAATAACACGCAGTGTGATTATCATGCAATAGATACACAAATTCCAATTTTGCGTGCATATGATACGCCAGTCTTTCCCGTTCACTTATATGGCGCATCTTTTTGTGTCGTTTTATTTATTGGTTTCTCATTTGTTTATTTGCTTGGGTTTAGGGTTAGATTTGGGTTTTGCTTTAGGATGTCATTTAATATATAGGTTTCTCCATGTTTTGTCTATTTTTAAATCATGGTCGCTTGGAGTTGGGGTTAGAATCCGGGTTTGGGTTAGGATGTCATTTTATTTAAAAAAAGTAAAATAGCTCCTGACTGGTTAATGCAGCAGGAATATCCTCCAAATGTATTAGCGGGAATCATGTGTTAAGTTCATCAAATGCCTGTAAGAACGCTGTGGCACTTTGTAGGCTTGTAAAAGTTTTTTAAAAGAATTCTAAAAAATGATATGGTATCAAAGATTTTAATAATAATAACAACTTTTACAAAAAGAAAACTGTATAATTATCATGCAATTAAAAGAAGTGTATAGAACGTGTTTTGTTTTAACAAAAGTTGAGGATGTTTTTGAGTGAATGTGGCATGACAGTAGCGACACTGAGAGTCTCAAACCCACCCACTATATCAGAGAAGCTGCCTATGGAGACCCGGAAACACCCATCGCATCTCATCCATCTGTTCGCTTCCTGACTTCACGCTCCATTGGATCCTGATTGGCTTCTTTTCATCCTCTGCCCTATCTTAACCAAGTGTCTGGTCCTAAGCGAAGCAACCTGCCCCATCCCACTTGTCACCAAATCTTTTGGATCCCAAGCAGCGTAAAGCATGGGGGGTTTAAATAAGAAAGCGGATTCACCCCCATTTATTTTTGGAGAGGTTGTTTGGTTAACCCCCAAACAGCTGCTCTTCCGCTCGCCCCACTGTCCCATTTTTCTCGTTCTCGTCCGCTTTCCTCTCATTCTGTCCCGCCCTGCATCTTAATCCTTTTTTGAAGTCCTAAGTGCAAGGAAAATCTATCGAGTGCTGTGTATAATGGCCTTTAAGGGAGCGTGTTTAGATGTGGCCCGGCCCCGTGGCTTATGAACCACGGATGGTGTAATGGATTTTTTCTCCTTTTTTCGTAGCACTAAATCCGATGCATTGTTCCTCATTATCATTTAAATAAGGCTCCTTTTCAAGTCTGAATGTGGCAATGTGAATGAACCGAGGCATTGTAAGGCTAACTCTACAAATTTCTGGCCTCCTCGTGAGATTTGCACCCTCCATCTTCCTCTTTTCATATATTACGCCTGCTCACTCTTCGGTGAGAGAAGGATTGAAAGAGGAAGGTTCTGGAAGAGTATTTGAATCCCGCCGTGCTGCCTTTCCGCTTTTCTCAGGAATGCTTCCCTAATTGTCACAGTGGGAATTTTCAGCGAGTGTGAGAGGGAGCAGTTGAACTGATGAGGGTTAAACCCCGGCAGCAGGTGTGTATGTGTGACTGAATCCTGTGCAAGGACAAAATTGGTCTTGTGGAAAAGTCACCCCCTGAGACAGAGAGAGAAATTGCCAATCGCACAGAGGAAACAGGCAAAAGAACTGGAAAGATTTGGAGATTGGTATTCAAGTCTGGTCTTGTATCAGGATTAGGAACTTGATTTCTCTTGCTTTGAGATTGATGCAACCGACTATATTTATCTCACTTGAGGCTAGTGTGGGATTTGCATCACGTCTCTGCTTGTATTTCTTAAGGTTTTAGTTATACTTGGAATGATTGTTGTTATGTAATGTTTATGTTGTTTAATTTTCCTATTTCTGAGTTTGTTTAAAATTATTTGTACTTTCGTTCAACGCACTTGCTTTTGAGATGGTTTTGGTTACTGATCCACCAGAGAATGCCTTGCCTGTAAAATACTGTAGCTTACTAAGATACAAACAAGTTTAATACCTTCCAGAAAATGTTCTTCTTTAAATATATAAGCATGCAATATATCAAATTAAAGAACTGACCCTCTGCTTTCAAACAAAAAAATCCAATCCAATTTTCATGTGTTCTCCTTTTATAACCTCTCAAATATGGTTAGTTTTTTTTCAAAATGCAAAATTTTGTGAAGGACTTTTGTTAGGTTAAGAGCGATGATCAAAACATACACAGAGTTTCTACCGTTTGGCCTTATGCTGCGTTTACACCAGCTGCGGTAGAGGCGGCAAGCCCGGGTGATTTACATGTTTAGTCAATGCAAAGACGCGAATTACACACGGATTATTGTCCTGCGGCACGGTATACACGCATTAAGCGCGACGCGAATGGCGCGGATGGCACGATACGCGCGAATTTAGTGTTGCCACAGGAAATACGTGAGTTAAAAAATTTGAACTTTGGCGGATTTCCGCGCCGCGTTAACTAATCAGGACATTGCTGTAGTAGTGACGTGATTACAGGAAGTGAGCGTAGTGGCGGAGTCTCAGCGGTGTCGCAGAAGCCCCTCCCATGACGCGAATTTCTGAGTGAATTTCTCGAATGACTAGAATTTCATGTGCGAATAAAGCGAGTGAACTCAAATGTTCAAGCGTCCAACTACACGCAAATAGCACATTTTTTGCCGCCTCTTCCGCGGCTGGTGTAAACGCAACATTAGGGATGCCTCAGTGTTTTATAAGTAAGAGTGCCACCTGGTGTATAATAGCGGAAATATGGATTAGGGTAAAAACTCGTCATTGGCAGGGAAGCGTTTTCATTTAATTGACGGGTTAACTCGTCAATGGTGGAAATGAGTTAAAAATTAAGCAGCTCTACTATGCTCTTTCATACCCGTACTCGTATCCGTGTTGTGGAGTGGCTCACAGTAAAAGCAGCTGCTACACATATTTTTACCACTACACTAATATTGTGGCATATTAAACTATTTAGCCTAGGCTACTAAAAAAAAACACCAAAACTTAACATGAACTGCAATGCAATTAATGCAAATTATGCAAAAAATGTATGAAAACCTGGCAGCCTGCATGTTTCTTAACTTGACCACCACCATTCATGTGGATCAATTTTCTGGTCTGGGGCTGGGCAAACTTCTCAGTAGGCACCAATCAGAGGCCTTATTTCTTTGATGTCATCATGCAGACAAAGTATTTTACACTATTTTAAAAATAGAAAACACTGAAGTATTTTGATACCAATAGAAAGGCATTTTCATCAACCATATTAAATACAAATTACAAAATACTATTTTTTATTTGAAATACATGTATCAAAAATACTGCCCATCCCTACATACATTATTGCAAAAATACTAGATTACTTCCTTACTTGTTATTTGATAAAGGCAGTTTTTGTAGCTCTGAAATGCTAACTGTGTGTTAGCTTAACATGCAGCCTGCGATTAGTCTTAGCTCAAATGTACCATGGGGATACAACAGGATGACAAAGAGTAACTTGCTACAGGCTTGTAGTCACATTTACAGAAACTTGTTTTGATTTATAGAAACGTCAAATGTTTTTTGAGGGCCTTCACGCAGCGGATAGACTATTGCTGTTATGTTAGGATTGTTGAATAGTTTCCTTTCGAGTTCAACATTGTTCACTTCTAGTGACGGCTTCCTTGATTTATTTTCCTTTTGTGAAAGATTTCGCATTATCTTTAAGCACATGTTTGGAAGTCAGAACCTACGTTCAACTCTCAGTTGTCGATGACTCGTTCAAACAACCTTCGACTGTTTAGAAAGGCCCACGTATAAATCTGAATGTGAAAAAGAGCCTGTCACTGCAAAATAAAATACTTTCGTTCCCCCTCATTTGCCGGAAACTGACAGGCTGATGCAACAGCATGGAAAATGGATGCAAACACCCGAGTGTTTTGGGTCTGATCTAAAATGTCATTTCCTTTGTGATGACAATCCATGACAAAATTCTAGAAAATGATGTAACCGAATGTGTGAGTGCGTATCCACTCCTTTTGTGCAGAGAGATGCCCATGTTCTTGATGTTGGCTTAATAGTAATGTTTGCTAAGATACATGTCACTATTATTATTTACTTAGGCTTGGGTTTGGTCTAAACCCTAATCCTAGATAGTAAATCTCATATTAAACTGTTTGTAGAACAGTGATGATACCTCATATTGTGTGGCTTGTTGGGAAGAGGTGCAAAAGAGATTTTTGTTTTTCCCAATAGATATAGCTTACATTGCATTAAGAAATTTTATCCATATTTAAGGACTAGAATATCATGATGGACACTCTAAACCACCCAGCACACCCTAGCAACCCCATAGCAACACACTAAAATGTAAAAAGTAAACGTGTGTAGAAATGGCCACCACTCAAAACTGGTGCAGCATCATGGCGGCGGGTTTTGCACAGGTGAACATTTAATCATTGGTCTCACAGAAAAGAAAAGGCCTTGGACAGCCAGACAAATTTGTCTTAGGGTGTATTGTGCTGGAGTCCGTCGATCTGTCTTTTCTTAAAGAAGGAGAGAGAAAGAGAGAGAGGGAGAGAAAGAGAGAGGAAAAGGAATGTCATTAGGCGAACGAGAGGAATAGAGGGTGGGAAAAAGGTTAATGTGAATATTGATATTAAAGTGCTAGAACTTCATCATGTGTCTGTCATCTCACAGTATCCCTCAAAGGTCAACGCTGTTCTCTCCCTCTCTCTCTCTTTCTCTCCCCCAGAGCTCCACTCACTCTTTGTCAGGACGAGGGTACTCGGTAAGTGACATTTTTACGCTCTGCGGCTTTACGGCAGAATTACAGTATCCTCTCCCTTCGTTTATGGCCCCGGCAGCGGACATTTTAATTATGTTAAACAGAGAAATGGAGGATTCATGATATTAAGGACATTACTCTTGGGTGACTGACTGATTAAATGGTGAAAGGTGTCCCGTTGCACCTTGGGTAAATGAGCCTTTCTTTATATTTACGACCGTTTTATTTTCAGCGCTTGGGCAGTATAAGTGTCACCGTCGACATCTTTTTCTAGCATCTCCTGCAGTCGTTGCTTAGGGCTTGTCTTTTTTGCTGCCACTTTTTATTATTTGTCTTTCTCTTTCCAACCATAAACATTGAAACATTGTCTACGCAAGTACGCCGTCTATGTTTTTGTTGTTCCAACCCATCGTTATGTCAAATATGGACAAACCCAAATGTTTGTTTAAGGGAATAGCTTATTCACCGTATCCCCCAGAGTTAGACACGTGCATACATACCCTTTTCATCTCCGTGTGTCCCGTAACTCTGTCTGACGCACCCACCGCTAGCCTAGCTTAGCACAAAGACTTGAAGTAAATGGTTTCAGCTAGCATACTGCTCCCAATAAGTGACAAAATAACGCCAATATTTTCCTATCTATAAGTTTGTGCTAAGCTAGGCTAGCGGTGGGTCTGTTTGACATAGTAACGGCACGCAAGCAGATGAAAAAAGGGGTGTATCTAACTTTGGGGGATACGGTGAATAAGCTAAAATCCCCAAAAGTCAGCGTGTTCCTTTAAATGAACCTAGGTTAAGAGTGCAGCTTTCCATTCTCACAATTACCACAGGGGGCGCTACTATTTAGCACAACTTAAGACAGTAGCAACGTAAGTTTACAACTTAAGTCAGTAGTAAACTGCCTTCCTCTATTGTATTTTTCTCTCTATTTGGTTAACTACAGTTATGTAGAAAATTGTGCTGAGCAAGTCAGATTTAACTAAACTGGATAATCTACCTGAATATTTTTTGTAACCGACAGAGTACCCTTCCTAAAACAACAGCTAAAACTAGCATAAGCTGATTGGCTCTTACGTGTATGCGAGGGTTTGCGTACAGTGCGCGTGACGCAAATTTCGTCTTCTGAATGGTATGCACGAACTGTCTGCGCACCGCCAGATTTTTGTAACCACGCATACTTGTCTTTTCTTGATTCTGTCTTAAATTTTGAGTACTTCTTTTAATTATTTTATTTTATTTTGTGCACTATGTACAACATTTTGGTCAGCGCGAGCTGTGTTTTAAATGTGCTATATAAATACATTTTACTTACTTTGTACGTGTATGCCATACATGAGCGAATAGGAGTATGTAGGCCAGGAGAGGTATTGCAATTTGTCACAATGCGCATGCGTCGACATCTGTGTACGCGGACAAGTAAAATGAACTACGCTTTACAAGGCTGTGCGTTCAACTGTGTACGTGGAAAAACAAAACTATACTCCACGTTTAAAGATTGTCCTCAAAGCTGCTGGGTTAACCTGACAAGCCAAAAATTGGTCATAAGTAGCCTGCTACACCAGCTAAAAGCAGCCAACCAGCTTACATTGTTATTAGCTGTTTTTTCAGCAGGGTACATGAAAATGTATGTAATTTAATGCAATATTATTCCATGATTATGCATTTGCATCTGCATTTTTGCATATTTGTGTAGAATATGTTTCTGGTTTTAAAAATCTTGCTTAGAATTTGGCTATATTAGATTAGCAGTCTCTTATTTCGCTGTTCAGTAGCTGCATTAGAATCTTAGGATGAGTTTGGTGTCATAATTGTTGTGTTGTGAGTAGCAAGCTATCTACTTTTTAATGGTTACACACACACATGCACGCACATATTAGACTGCAGTGTAATAACATTTTACAAACATGGCTCATAATTTACTTTTTTCAAAGCATACTTTCCACCTTTTATTCACCGATAAATACATTACACATAGAAATAACCTTCTCCAAAAGAGAACTGTTTTTATTTCATATTCATTGCCTTGTGTATGCACCTTTCGGGTGAGAACGTGCTTCGGAAATTGTTGGGATTCATTGCATTATTGATTTACCGTTCTCATTCTAAAGATAATCATATTTTCTCTCTCTCTCTCTCTCTCTCTCTCTCTCTCTCTCTCTCTCTCTCTCTCTCTCTCTCTCTCTCTCTCTCTCTCTCTCTCTCTCTCTCTCTCTCTCTCTCTCTCTCTCTCTCTCTCTCTATATATATATATATATATATATATATATATATATATTCCGTAGTTCCTTCGAAAATGCAGATGTATCCTTGACATCGGGGTGGGGGGCTGGGGGAAATTCTCTGCACATCCTTGTGAAATATTAAAAAGCAGCCGTGCATTTCATATGCAAAATCTCTGCAGGGATGTCAAGCAGCATGTCACCAGATCACTGTTTATGCATGACAGAAAACTCACTTTTAAATCAGATGCTCAAATGTTTGTGTTTGCGCCCGCACGCACGCAGACGCATATTCTTTGACATTTCCTGTCACCCCAAAAATGTCAGCTAATGACTGCTGCTACTGTATGACTGCTGGGTTGTTTATTTCATATGTTTTGTCAGTATAGAGAGAAAATAGTTTAAAGGTTTCAGGACTCATTCTGTCATGTTGACTGTCAATAGTCAACATTTTTTGTTGTGTCTGGACGTTAATACTTAAAAATAATAAGGAATATATTAACTAAATCATCCCACACAGAGTTTTGAAAAGATTAATATTTAAGGTTTAAGGTAATGTTTAGGGTGCATGCAAAATCCACTTTTGGACATAAATGATTTTTTTAAAATTAAACCAACCCTAAAATGAAAAAAAATCCACCATCTTTTTCTTTTTTAATCCCCATTAAACCAAAGCAGTCTCCTTAGACATGCTGTTTTGCAGTAGCGTAACGACCCAACACCGGGCCCCTAAGCAGGATTATCAAGGCGGGCCCTTTACTACAGCACGTGATGACGCAATGTCCACAAGCAGGCTACAATGAATGGGACAGGACAGGATCATAGAGACATGAGATGACTGACAAAATCAGAAATAGCCTACGAGCACCACAACAAAAACATAACATCGGTGACAGCGCACCAAACAACACTGCTGGTGACAGCACACTATAACATTTTGTTACTCACTGCTATGACTACACACACACATACACCTAGGTCTAAATACATAAAAAAGATGCTCACTTACATTCAGGGGTTAAATTGGGATTTGTTATGTGGGGGGGCTCTGCGGGGAGGGGTACTTCGATGGGTAACATGTTTAATACTGATGACAGCAAAGCCACTGGTGTGTTTCAGTGACATTCTGGACCTCTGATAGGATTTGATAAGTTTCAGCTTTAAAGCTGTGCCAGAGGTTGACACCAAATATTTTAAAAAGAGCATCTGAATTTTAAATGATGCAAATCTATGAGTTTGACACCCTATATCCATTTGTTGCACATGTCATTATGCACAATTGATCAAACTTTATAGGAAGTTAAAAGAATTAACCTCCTTGAATAAATCTAGGCATAAGATACCCAAAACGACTCTTAAATGTCTTATAAATTAGCCATAGAGATTCCCTATGCTGGTCAGCAGCTAAAACAATCATATAGTTAGGTTTGATTTGTGTAATCAAAATACATTATTTTATTAAACTATGCCTATACAATGATTTATATCCAGTGTTATCCAGTTAACATACTGTAATTAAATGTGAGTGACAAATACTTTAATTCTTTACACGTTTCTAGTCTTCTATTAAGTTTTCTCGACGTGGGCACCATTCTTACCTCTCTCTCTCTCGCTCGCTCTCTCTCTCCTCTACAATGTCAAATGATCCTGTGTGAGAGCGCTTTCTTGCTTTAGTTTTTTCGCTTGAGTTGCATAACTTGCGCGAAGACGCGTTTAAAGGGGAAAGCGACTGTTTTCGCGGCAATTGCGCCGCCCAATTTGCGTCATTTGCATCGCCCTGTGAGAACGCACCTGGTTGCGTCTTTGCATTGACTTTGTATGTAATCTGTTCGCGCAAATCGTTAAACTTGCGTCCAATTATGAATGGAAACGCATTATTCCCTTCACTTCAGTGCACACGCACCAGCGCAGCTGGTACACTGGCAAGAGCAGAGCGAGACCTTCAGCATATGTGCCGGGGCTTAGCCCCGGACGGCCCTGTTGAAAACCCGTGAGAAAGCCTGGGAACAGCGGATAGCAACGAATATGTGATAGGGCCCGCCGACTGTCAATCAAATTCTTCCAGATCGGGTGGGCCCCCGATTGGTCCGGGCCCGTAACCAACGCTTACCCTGCTTACCGATAGTTACGCCCCTGCTGTTTTGAGTCTTTTGTTAATGTGATGTCACACTAATAAAGCCCCGCCCACGACCACTAACTGACTTTTACAGAAAAGCTTTTCTAAATATGTTTGTTACCACATTGTAGTGCTAATGCAGCTAAAGAGACTATTGTTTCAGACTGTATTCACAAGAATCAGATTTATTTTTAACAGAAAGCGCTATACAGGTATCTGTTTGATAAAGGAGTGAGGAGCTGTAGCTCATTTGCATTTAAAGGTACACACATGAGGCATTTTGGTCACACTATAACAAATAATCTGTGGGGTGTTTTGAGTTGAAACTTCACAGACACATTCTAGACAAACCTGAGACTTAAAGTATATCTTTTAAAAATGGGCATAATATGTGCCCTTTAATATCCTGTAGCATAATTGGTAGAACATTATGTTAGAAATGCAAAAGGATGTGGGTTCGATTTCCAGATAACACATATACCTTTATACATAATAGTATTAAACATAACATTTTTAATAACATAACGATAGCTATGTAAAAACCAGTACGTAACAATGTTTGTTATTTTTGTCAATGGATTACAGTTACAATACTCCAATCAAAATATACTAAATCTTATACATGTCATGTTGCTTTTCTTCAGTGCAAACTAGAGCATGTTAAAACCATGTTACCTTATGGAGACATTCCAACATAGATGTAAAAAGAGAGTCTCTCTGTAGAGAGCCTGTGGCAGCCACCACAAATGTCGTATCCGTTTAAGTAGAGAAAACTCGACCGGAGAAGCCCAAAGCTCACCCTCCGTTTACATGATGGTGTGAGTGAGATAAAAAAAGGAATGAAGAAACGCAGAATAAACCAGGATGTTTCATTTGACCATCAGATCTGATTATGTGTAGTTGGGCCCTACAGTGTGTATACGTACGTGTTTGTGTGTGTGTGTGTGTGTGTGTGTACTACTAAGTGCTCCAGGCAGAACTTTGTTTATGTGCTTGAGTCAGTTATCTTCAAGAATTGAAGTTACTGTGTTAGGGTCAGGGGCCCCTGGGGGCCACTCAGGCACTTCATGTTGTGTTGGTAATCAACTGCAAGGAGCGAAAGTGCTAAAGGCTAATGCATAAAGAGAGAGAGAAGAAGGGATGTGTTGAGAGAATGATGGAGTGAGATTTAGTCCAGGGACTGGATAAATGGGCCAACGCCTTGCCTGTTTGTGTTTGGTGCTGGTGGCAGTTTAACCAGGGCTAGTTATAAAACAGAAAAATCTGTCACTTTGGGTAAAATGTTTAAATGAAAAATGTAAAAATCGGACTCTTAATTCGAATTGAATGAGCCACATTCAAAGTCGCTGTTGATAAAGGCACACCTGTTTTTGCGTTCATTGGAGATCATTATTTGCAATGAGCAATAATAATAATAAATGTAACCACTGTATTTATTAACTCTTTCACCGCAATTGACGAGATATCTCGCCAATTAAGAGAAAACGCTTCCCTGCCAATGACGAGAATTGCCGTCTTTCCGCAATACTGCTAGTATCCACCAGGTGGCGCACTTCCGCAACTTTTGCAACCCGGAAGTAGTGCCTCACGTGAAAGAGAAAGAACTCTGTGTATGTTTTAAGATCGCTTTGCATTTGATCTCTATTAACTCTTTCACCGCCAGTGTTTTTAAAAAAAGTTGCCAGCCAGCGCCAGCGTTTTTCATGATTTTCACCAAAGTTTAATGCCTTCCAGAAAATTTTCTTCTTTAAATAAATAAACATACAATATACCAAATGAAAGAACAGACCCTCTGCTTTCAAACTAAAAAAACCGTTTCATCCTACCTTTAGTGGTTCTTTTGCAATCAGCTTTTGAATATAGGTAGGTTTTTGCAAAAACACCATATTTTGAGCAAAAAGCAAAAATAATTCCATATTTGTGACGGACTTTTCATAGAGATCCCATTCAGAGCGATCTTTAAAACAGACACGGACATGCAGCAGCTTGCCATAGGGCAATACTTCCGGTTTTAAAAAGTTGCGGAAGGGCGCCACCTGGTGGATAATAGCGGTATTGCGGAAAGACGGAAAATCTCGTCATTGGCGGGGAAGCGTTTTCTCTTAATTGACGAGATATCTCGTCAATGGCGGGGAAAGAGTTAAAAGTCGTTCACAAAAATTTAATTATCTCTGCTTTTTGCTCAAAAATTGGTGTTTTTGAAGAAACCTACCCATATTTGAGAGGTGATAAAAAGAGAACTAATGAACTTTTTTTTTTTTAGCAGAGGGTCTGTTCTTTCATTTGATATATTGTTTGTTTATATATTTAAAGAAGAACATTTTCTGGAAGGCATTCAACTTTTGTGAAAATCATGAAAAATGCTGGCTGGCAATTTTTTTAAAAAAATGCTGGCGGGGAAAGAGTTAACAACTTGGGATCTGTTATTATATTACTTTTGTAAAAAATTTAATCTCAAGTAGCTTATTGCTTTTTTGTATTGTCTTTGCTATGCAAGCATTTAAACGTGGCTGAAAAGCCAGGCAAACGCCAACTGTAGGCGCTTGCCAGCTTTTTTTCAGCTGAGCGCTTTGGTTGCTACCAGTTGCTATGATACTTCTGCTTTGTTTATCAGTCGTTGAGCGATGCGCTGGTTGGTTTTTGAGATGTTTGAGTGAGAAGTGAAATTGACGAACTGAGCGTTTCACCCAAAGTTGAAAAATTTTCAACTCTCGGCGTTCAGCGCTATGCATGGAATAACTCCCGAGTGCCGACGCTCAGCCCGGACAAAACCCGCCAGCTGCTTGTGTTTTCGAATAGCACGGCACTTCCATTGGAATCGGTTGAAATATTTGTATTTAACTCTTTCGCCGCCATTGACGAGATGTCTCACCGATTAAGAGAAAATGCTTCCCTGCCAATGAGTGCCTTTAAATGCACAGTCTTACGCCGATTATGCTCAATAAACTGATAACGTGTGGGGTCATGTAAACGGGTAAAACGGTTTTCCTTTATCGGGGAAAGCCCATAAACGGCGTAAGCAAAAACTGATCGGCACAGGTAGTTTTTTGCTCATTACGCCGATTTCGCGTGGCATGTAAACACCTTAACCCGCCTTCTCGCGGTTTTGTCCATGTGCGCATGTCCCCGCGTATGAAAGATGAACGTCACACGCAGAAGTAAGCGCAAAGTAATGCATAAAAGTCTCCGCTGGACTAAAGCAGTTGGCATAGAAACTGTGAAAATTTTCAACTCTAGGCGTTCAGCGCTATGCATGGAATAACTCCCGAGTGCCGACGCTCAGCCCGGACAAAACCCGCCAGCTGCTTGTGTTTTCGAATAGCACGGCACTTCCATTGGAATCGGTTGAAATATTTGTAAACACAGTTGTAAACGCTTTGGAGTGCCTGCTACCCAAGACTAATCAGAGATCAGCCCCATTCTTGGATTTAGTCTGAAAATGAAAAGCAAGACTGATTACTAGACGTCAGTCCAACCCTTAAGTCTTACGTGAAAGGCAATATTGTGTTGAGTTAATGTACAGAAATGTGTACATGGGGAGATGCACCTGCATCATGAATCAAGGGTGCGACAAAAGCCTTTTGACACATACTGTGTTATCCAAAATGACATGTACTGTAAACAGACACCGTCTACATCTTCTTGTCATGGATCAAACACCTCCATTCTGCAACTTGCGCCCACCAGGAAAGGTAACACCTGTGTGGAGAACATGGAGAGAATGTGGGATAAATTGAAAGTATGAGCGTTTTTAGAGGTGTCTCGAAAGGGGTAACATTTTAAAACTGATGTATCTGCAAATATTATTTAAAATGCTTGAAACAGTCAGCTTAGAGTTTGATTGAATGAACAGCAGTCCATCAGTATCGAGACATGGTTTCTTGTTTGGAGATATGTACTCATGTATCCCTCTCAAGAGTCCAACGGAGACGCACTGTGGAAATAGTTTGATGCTCTGACAATATCCTGTGTGTGTTTGTCTGAGGGGTTTGTTCCTGGGTGAAAACCGTATTTGTTTATCGCTGTGTGCGGCCCACTGCACAACCTGGTCCTGTTTCTCACCTCGCACCGGGAAAGCTGGGCTGTTGCTGCTAGCAACAGATAAAAAGTGCTGTTAACCTCAGCGGGGTTTCAACACATCAGTCACACAGCGAGATAAAGGTTGAAGCTTCAGGGCCTCACATACACACACACACACATAGAGAGGCTTTTGGTCCTTTCGTAGGAGCTGAGATGAAACGCACACGAGCATAGTCCACAAGCTACACATAAAGAAGGTGTAGAGTCAAACCGACTGAATAAAAAACTGAAAATATTTTTCTTAGACTTTCTTTTAACTTGCATCGCTTTTTTTACAGTGGAGGTGGACCATTTCTCTCTCACTCATACACGCATAAATTGATTGGCTTAAAGCAGGAAAATGGAAAAGAAATGCGAGCGCGGTTCAGATGTTGGGAATTAACAACTAATTGCTTTTCCTGTTTAAGCTTTCTCTCTTAATGCTGTTTAATTATTCATGGCTGTGCAGTCCGGCATGCTTTCTGAATTAAGCTCCACAAATGAAAAATATGCCTGCAATGATTGTCCCAAGCTCTTACTTATTATGCATCCCACAAATGAAGGTTAATGCATATTTGAAAGGTTCTTTCTTTAAACTGCTTCAAAATGACATAGTTTTTTTCAATATGGCATCATAAATTAGGCATAATTTAGAATATAAAAGTATCATAATTAATATTATTTTATACCATAATTGTTATACTTTTCTTATGTATGTTTTCTTTGTCTGGTAAACGATAAAATGTAAAAAAATCACATTGATGTTGAAGCCACTGGTGTAATGGGCCTGAGTTCAAAGTTACCCCTCACGTCCCCCTCTCCACCCTGTACTGTACTTTCCTGTCCTCTACTTACAGTACTTTGTCAATTACAGCGATAGTTCGGCCAAAAATGAAAATTTACTCATCCTCAAGGCATTCGATATATATATATATATATATCCATCCTTTTTTATACAAACAGATTTTTTTGAAGATGTCCGTACTCTTCCCATCTTTATAACAGATGCATATAGGGTCCAGCTCCTTTAAAGGGGCCATGGCATGAAAATCTGACTTTTTTCATGTTTAAGTGCTATAATTGGGTTCCGAGTGCTTCTACCAACCTAGAAAATGTGAAAAAGATCAACCCAGTAACTTAGTTTTGGTAAACCATTCTCTGCAAGCAGGTGAAAAAATAAGGGTCATTGAAATTTGGCTCTCCTAATGATGTCATAAGGAGATCTTATTATAATAATACCACCCCCTAATATGCACTATCCAACCACAGCACTGCCATTTAGTGAAGAGAGAAAGAGAGAGAGAGAGAGAAAATAATTCACAGCACAATTGAGTTTCAATTGCAACAACCACATCATTGCGATCAGTGTTTAAATTTCATCAGCTCATTTGCATTTTAAAAGACACACCCAAAACAGCACATTTTTGCTCACACCTGCAAAGTGTCAATTTTAACATGTTATAATAAATTATCTATATGGTATATTGAGCTACAACTTCACATGGGTACTCTGGAGACACCAAAGATTAATTTTACATCTTAAAAAAGTCTTGTGACATGGCCCCTTTAAGTCCAAAGAATGTGCATCCATCCCTCGCAAAAGTAATCCACACGGCTCCAGAAGGATAAATAAAGGCCTTCTGAAGGTAATCAATGTGATGTTGTAAGATAAATATCTATATTTAAAAATTTAAAGGAACAGTATGTAAGAAATTTTTATCAATTAATCATAAAATGGCCCTGATATGTCACTAGACATTAAGAAATCATTTTCATTTCAACTACTTATATCACTGACAACAGTGGTCTGGCCAGGATATTGTCATTTAAAAAGTGGAGTTGCAGCCCTCAACTGATGTTTATGTTGTCTTGTTGTGTATTGGACACCAGTTGTGTGATTGCAGTACCAGTTTTAGCCACAAGTTTTTGATTGCAATACCAGTTTTGGCCACAATCCTATATACTGTTCCTTTAAATAACGAGTAGGGATCCGAATAAATGCAGATATACATTAATAATACCTTGCCAATAACTATTCTGAATCGCACAGCCGGAATTATTTACAGCTATATCATGTACTATGGCTTTTGATCAGTAAGCCCTTATCGATCTGAAATCAGTTTATGTTGTTTATAACATGCATTTGAAAAAGCAACACTCGTCAAACATAATCATTATACATCTTCGTTATTATCATGAAAATATCTGAAAAGGTTTGAAGAAGAGCAATATAAATATATGATTAAGCCATTTTCATGGAGCTGCGTGTTATATAAGGGATAATGTAGAGGCAGCCGGTAGTTATCGGGAGATAAGCCCCGACAGTGTAATCAGGATCTTGTATCACACTGAAGGGGCTTATTTCCCGATAACTACCGGATGCCTCTACATTATCCCGCTTATTACACGGCTACTTGTCACATAAGAAAAAAACCGAACATGAATATGAATTTGAAACATTTTATTGGCATATTTGTTTTAAATTAACATGTTTATCCTTCCGCCAAACTTTGGACAGATGCATTAAATGATCGTAATACCTTATTAAGATCTTCTGCTTCATACTTGTCTGTCTCCATTTTTTCTCTTTTAGCCAGTCTTTGAGAAGTTTTAATGCCCATTCTGTATTTTTTTGTGTGTTGGCTTTGTAGCTGTCATGCTCTATTTTGTCAAGTTCAGTCTCAGTAGCTGTCTGTGTCTTGTCTTGGTTGTCCAGTGTTTGTCACAAGTTGGCGCCAAACAGTAATCTTTATTGATCTTTATTGGCGCGGAGCGATTTTACTCGTACAAGTAGTCCGGCTATGCGTTATTACTTTGGAGCGGTTATTATTTGAAAAGAACGAACCTGCAAATGTCTCAACTGACCAATCAGAATCAAGCATTCCAGAGAGCCGTGTAATAAAATGGCTTAACCTAATCTAACGAGTTAAAGGGACATTCCACTTTTTTTTTTAAATACACATTTTCCTGCTCCCCTAGAGTTAAACATTTGATTTTTACCGTTTTGGAATCGATTCAGCTGATCCCCGGGTCTGTCTGTACCACTTTTAGCATAGCTTAGCACAATCCATTGAATCTGATTAAACCATTTAACATCGCGTGAAAATAACCAAAGAGTTTCGATATTTTCACTATTTAAAAAATATTGCTAATAAGGGGTCTATTTTTGGCTGCTGCATTTAGGGGAGCTGGAAAATGAGAATATAAAAAAAGTGGAGTGTCCCTTAAAAGTGTTGTCAAAATTTTAAATCATAGATTAAAATATCTTGTACAGTCAATTTGATTATGCTTAAAAATCCTAGGAAAACACAGAGAACACTGTTGTATTTATTAGAATTACTAATAGAAAGTATTTATAGAAATATTGCCAATTGTATATTTTTTTAATAGAAAGGTCATTTGTGTTTTAATGCATGATAAAATTATATGAAAGAAATGATTTGAACCTTTAACTAAATGGTTCTTTGTGCAACCAAAAATGGTTCTTCTATGGCATCGCTGTGAAGAACCTTTTAAGCAACTTTATCTTTAAGAGTGTATATCAGTGCGATTATTTGCCTCATTACAATGATCATTACGCCTAAGTACTATGTAGTATTTAATTATTTATTTACTTATTTTTAATTGTTGACATTTGTCAGTACTTTCTGCCCTCTCGAATACCGTCAATGAAATAAGTGCTGCGTGTTTGAAGCTCGGCACAAATAGTGACAAATGTAAACTGCCGCGTTACGTTATACTCGCTATTGCTCAATCAGGTTTTAATTACATGTTGCCTCTGCCTCGGAAAGCATTTAACACAGACTTGAATGCCTTAATGAGGAGCGTAATGAACTCTCAGGATGTTTGGCTCTTCCCCTGCATATCACCGACAGTTTTATAGACTGTTATAAAATACCATTTGCATCAGCAAATTACAATGGCTCGATATCATTATACAAAAACGACCCGATCATAAATTAAACCTCCAATTACAAACATCTATCTGTTGGGAGAGAAAATGAGCACTGTGGTTTTTTATTTATTCAGAGAGAGAGAGAGAGACGGAGATGAGGGATGCCAGGCACCTTTGTAGATTATTCTCTGTGGAGGCATTTATTCACTTTATTGTTTGGCTGCTAGCTCGGTCTCACGACTGAAACGGGAAGCTACATTAAAAGCTCATTACGGCAGCATGCGGAACGGCTAGAGCGAGCGAACCTCCAGTTGTCCACTCTGCTCTAATGTTTACAAAGATGTTGTTGGTGGTTTATTCAAACATCAAAATTCTGTCGTTATTTACTAATCTTCATCATGTTTTAATCTTGTATGCTGTTATTTTTTCACTTGAACACCCAAAATGCTTGTAATGTCGCATGTAAGGCAGTGCTAGTCAACTGGCAGCCCGCAGGCCAAAATGCGGCCCTTCAATCATCATAAACTGGCTCGCCGGTCATCTTTGTCTGATTTAAAATCAGCATGGTTACTTTTACCTTTGCACTGTACATGACAAATAACGCTGATAAACCGCAAGGAGAGTCAGATAGGGGCTGCGTGCGGTGCCAACAATCTGCGGGTGCGTAATTAACAGATGCAATTTAAGCTTTGGATGCATTAAAAAAAATATAAACTTGTGCTACTACACCGCATGTGACACGCAAATCCGAAGTGATGTATTTCGTTTCAATCAAAAACTGTGTGCAAGGTGAAAATTATTAATCCTTTTTTGGTTAAACTTTATCAGTAACACTTGAATCCTTTAAAAGCGATTGATTACTGATAAGTAAATTAGTAACTATAGATAAAGAATCTTGCGCTGAAATGAGCTTTTCCGCCATGTTGACACGATTAAACTGAAATTTCATTACTGCCACTAGGGGGCGAACTCCCACAGTCATGTCCAGATAGTGTACAATAGAAAGGCGGTTTAGCCTATATTAACTCTTTCGCCGCCAGTATTTTTCAAAAAAGTTGCCAGCCAGCAACAGCGTTTTTTTCATGATTTTCACAAAAGTTTAATGCCTTCCAGAAAATGTTCTTCTTTAAATATATAAACATACAATATATCAAATGAAAGAATAGACCCTCTGCTTTCAAAAAAAAAAAAGTTTTATCCTACCTTCAGTAGTTCTTTTGTAGTCAGCTTTTGAATATGGGTAGGTTTCTGCAAAAACACCACATTTTGAACAAAAAGCAGAGATAATTCCATTTTTGTGACAGACTTTTCATAGAGATCCCATTCAGAGCGATCTTTAAAACAGACACGGACATGCAGCCGCTTGCCATAGGGCAATACTTCCTAGTTTAAAAAGTTGTGGAAGTGCCTCTGCTGGATAATAGCGGTATTGCGGAAAGCAGGAAATACTCGTCATTGGCGGGGAAGCGTTTTCTCTTGATTGACGAGATATCTCGTCAATGGCGGCGAAAGATAGGCTGGCTAAGACTGGCTATATGTTCTGAAAACTTGAAATGTTACAATTTATGAAACTAAAACAAAAGAACACAAGAAGTTTAGGAGCTCTGCATTATTTTTAGTTTTCAGTAACTAAAAGGCAAAATACTGAATAAAAGATTATATATATATATAATGTGTAAAGTAAAAATAGTGGTTAACGTTTGTCCCACATCATATTTACAATTTTAAAATCTGGCCCTTGAAGAAGAGTTTTTGAAGACCACTGATATAAGGCATATGGATAAACCTGCCGTTTAAAAAAAAAATTTTAAGCACATCGCTTTTATTATAAACCATTGAAAACGTATGCTGGCCGCAGGAAAAGGCCTTTGTGTACCAACGTAATAAATAATAACTTAAATAAATAATAAATAATTCAAATTCAAGATAGAATTTTAAAGTAAACTAGTCCTTCAGCCTAAAGATGAGAGATTACTGTAGGTATCACTGAAGCCACATATCACTTTACCATCTAGATGTTTCTCTGCGTGCAGAAATGTGTGAATCTTTAAAAATAATTAAGTTCAAATTCACATTGGTCTCTTGATGTGAATTTGTTGCAGTGTGAATTGAAAGTGAAGTGAAACAGTCTCTTGGCACTGCAATTCATTTTCAGGCCTTTTCCCAACACTCGTCCTCTTGTTTTCTCGGTTTCCATGTTTCGCTTCTACACCTCCCTTCCGTGTGTTTCTCTCCCCTCTGTGGAGCTCCTTTGCACCGCAGTGTGATTACACAGGAAAGGAGGCTCTATAAATCATGTGGATTTATAGCGCTATAGTTAATAACGCAGCTGTGGGCGTATAACACGGTTCTCTCAGGTGTCTTAAACGCCCGGCGCCCGGAACACGTCAGCTTTCTGACCGCCCCGCGGGGAATGGCAGCACATTAAAACTGGCTCATTATCAGAGCAGAACCGACATTTAACATTGAACTCCCTTATCATTTTAACATTGACTCAACCTCATCCATTAAGTTGGATATGGTTGGACAAAGACCGTTTTTTATATTAAACCCTCCGGCTGTTTTGTTCTTTCTTCAGTTGGCCAGAATGCAGCATTATTTCTGTTTAAGATATATATAAGGCATTGGTGCTGGTAAACATAACTATAAACTGCAGTAATAGCATTAACATGCATTTAGTTTTTAAGCATCGCTGTTGTTATTACTTTTAAAGGGGTCATATTATGAGATTTTTTTAAAGATGTAAAATAAATCTTTGGTGTCCCCAGAGTGCGTATGTGAAGTTTTTGCTCAAAATATCCCACAGATAATTTATTATAAGATGTTACAATTGCCACTTTGTAGGTGCGAGCAGAAATGTGCCGTTTTGCGGTATGTCCTTTAAAATGCAATTTTTTGCTGATAAAAAGCAAACACTGAAAAATTAATGGGTGGTATTATTGTAATAAGTCTCACTACCTATGTCACAAAACAGGCAAAATCTGAGAGCACATTTTTTACATGCTTGCAGAGAATAGTTTACCAAAACAAAGTTACTCGGTTGTTCTTTTTTACATTTTCTACGTTGATAAAGGCCATGGTGACCCAATTATAGCACTTGAACATTAAAAAGTAATATTTTTATGATATGTCCTCTTTTATGATATGTACATTTATTTTATGATATGTTTAAGTGCAAAAAATACTTTTTGTCTAACTTATCTAAATGATGCTTGTGATTTGTTTTAACCTCTCGACGCGCACTTGTTTGTGGGCGAGATGACGTCAGTTTTTTTAACGCTGCTAACAATATCTATATAGCCTACTGTCTACAAACATTAATAATATTAACATTACCATACATCGTTTAAAAGGTCTACGGGATTAGCATCAGTGTATGGTCTCTGTTTTGAGATACAGATGCTTTAGCATCACAAATGTTGTATTTTGTGACAGAAGTCCAACAACATGCAGAATATAAATGGGACTTCTTACCTTTGTGTTGATATAACAATCACGAGTCGAATCCAGTCTGTTTCAGATGTGTGAATAATCCATGAAAGCTGTCTAATAGAATACATCCAATGACCATATTTGTCCACAAATGCGTATAATCAATGAAATATAGATATATAGTCTGTTGTTTACATCAGATTTTGCACGAACATCTTGCAAAAGAATATAATATACAATCTGAGGACTATTTACGTCGTAACACTGTATATGAGATTACACTTTAGGTTCCGCTACAACACATAAACCCGCGGTTAAACTTTGTTTCTAAATGTAGATGCGGGAGTATAATACATAATATCCCAACAGCGCTGTCAAATACCGTGACGTCATCTAACTCGCTCCTTCCTCTTATGACTTCATGAAAAATATTGATAGACAGAACGTGTAGCCAAATAGATAACAAATTCAACGATCTTCGTTTGACATTTTATTTCCTGGTGTGGAAACTGCATTTTATATGCTAACATAGGTATAAATAATAATAAGAACGAACGTGTATGCATGTAACCAAAAAACTTTTATTTAGGGCTGACACGCACAGTCGAACGCACAGCTTTGCAAAGCATAGTTTATTTGACACTCCTGTGCGCACATCCATGACATAAGTGTACAAAATGCAGTGCGCATACTATTCTGATGACGAAATTTGCGTCACTGTATGCGTACGCTGGCAGATGCATAAAAACTGAACTATACTTCTAGCTTTATAATACATTCAAGCTATAAATTTTATTTGCGTGTTTTCTGGGAATCATCACCTGACCTTTTTGTTGCAAACATAGTGATCAACCAGATGAGCTACATGAAACAGGTTCTTGAGAAGAGGTGTGGTTGTACCTATCCACATTTTTATCTTGTAGCAAAAAAGGGCGAAAAAATACCAGAATATAATAGAAACTTGGGGGTGAGCTCCTTTGACTTGGACTAGTAAGCAACCACCTAGCAACCATTCAGAACACCTTAGCAACCATCAAGCAATGCTTATACGGCAACTAAGAGCACCCTAGAATTATAGCGAAGAGTTTTACACATGCCACTCACATTTTCTTTTTCTACTTCGTATATAAGCATCATTAAGATGAATCACTTTGTCGCCTCACTTTTGGATAGAAGCATTTACAGTACAGCATTCAATATTCGACGATCCCTGCATCTGACACGCCGCTTCTCTAAACAGTCTCGCAGGAAATACCTGCGAAGACGTCTAGGTTGCGTTTCAGCCTGAGAGCCGTTGCCAAATCTCAGCACGAGGGGCTGAACAAAAGCCTTCTCTGAACAAAAACGCTCGAGGCATTCAACAGACCTCCTCTACTGTGATACAAAAGACCCGCAGGCCCTACAGAACCCTGAGAGCCTCGCTGCCACCCAAACAAAGGGAGAAATTAAGGAGCGCTCGGAGCGATACGGTTCTTACACACAAACTAAAATGTTTCTTTTATAGCTCTAGTGGGTTTCAACATGGCGTCTCGATCCTGGGGGCGGGAAGAAGCTCCGACTCTTGCTTTTTGTCGGGGCTCAAGGGAGGGAAGTTGTATTTCATCATCCTTTTCTTCTTCATTTCTTTCCTACCTGAGATTTTCACACCTCCTATAACACTTCCTGTGTTCGTTTTATTAAGAGCTCGCAGGGCTTAGTATAGTAGCCGTCTGGAGGTGTTATGAATATTTTTTCGCACATGCCTGGATTATTGTCTTGTCTTGTGCCTTCTAGTATTTGGACACGTTTCCAATTTCTTTGGGCAATAACATTATGCTTATTTTAAGCCTGCAGGCCGGAAAGTCTGCATTACCTTCCTGAAGTTGTTTTTGTTACCAGTAGCTCTTGAAACGGGTACAGTATGTTTAGGAGACCAGACCCAACTGTCCCTTGAGAACCTCTTTAGAATGAAGCTTTAAGCGAGCGTGAGTGTGACATGGAAAAAGTTAGAAAGAGGCTTTTGTGCTAGCACAACTTTTGTGGTTTTGACACTCGCACTATACGTTCTCACCTCACCTCTGCGGCTTTGCTTCAGGCTAACAGTTGCACCCCAGCAGGTACAACCCAGATTTCCTGTAGCAAAGCGAGCTTGTTTATCTGCTTTGAGACGTCTTCTCACAAACACATGACATCAACCGTGTCCGCTAACCATCTCCACCCCCTGGGCAACAGTATGACCTTTTTTCTGTAAAGTAATGTCCCTCTGCTACGTGCCCTTCCTCATGTCTGTTAGATTGTTCTTAGATTATGGAGGCGTTTGAGTGTTTACAGAAGAGGTTATCATGTCTCCATTGAGGAAATGTGGTAGTCAAATAGCCTTGTCCCTGTTAGAGATGGTTTTGGTCATGTGCTTTGAGTCATGTCAGCACCTAGAAATGAGTTTTGATGCATTTTGATTCACATACTGTAAATGGGATTCAAATGTGTAGTCTGTGTTTATGAAATATAAAATAGTTTGAGGGATGGTAACATAAACAGTTGTGTCCATACAATATGACGATCATATTGCATCCGTCAAAGCACACACAAGCAATAACATTTGTGCACCAGTCTGTTTTTGCTAAAACTTTGACTATAGACAGTTTCAGTAGTAACAACATAAACAAGCGGCTTTCCTGGAACAAAAGTAACTTCCGGTAAACTTCTCAAATAATCAATAACAACAGAGTCCTTTTAAGGTAGTTTATTTTTGATAACAAGCAAAATAAACAACAAGTAGATTACATTAGTTCAAATCATAGCTAAAGTGTATCAAAAACTACACTGAGCTAACAGTACTGTGTAAAATATGTAATACAAAACGTATACAATGTAAACTACAGATCGACTGCGAACCTCCCTTCACATAGCGGTGATCCATGATCGCCGTCTCCACTCGTCTTTAGGAAACCAAAAATGTGTTATTTTCATACAAGGTGTTTGTACAAGAGTTCAGTTTAGCTAATAACCAGACCATTAAATAAACAGAGACGTAAAGACGGAAGTAAAGTTCCGCCCAGAAACATAACTGTGACAACGCACATGTGTTGAAGCTTTTGCGTTATTAAAATCATTCAGTTGTTGTGAATTTTTGCTAAATGCGTATTACAATATTTCGCTATATTGTGCACCCCTAAATGTCTGATTTTCTTATTTTTATCAGTATAATTTGAATTGTTTGATCATTGTTTAATAGCACTAGATAATTTCAGTGTTAGGGCTGGGTTAGGCTGGGTATCGGCAAGAATGTCACAATACGTATCATGGTGCATGTGTTTGCCGTACAGTGTGTTGCGATAAATTACAATGCTGTGAAGTGATACGATATATCTGTATATTTACTTTTTTGGGAATATAAAAGGATATTATTTTAGAAAAGCTTTCATTGACCACATTTACATGCACCCTTATGATGCAATTATAATGGAAATTTGCGATTATGCTTTATCTCTTGTGAACACAATACTTCGATAAAATTATGCGATTAAGCTCATAATCGTTGCAAGAATAATCGTATTAAAACAGGAAGCGTATGCAGTTTTTTTTCGCAGTATGCGGTTATGTTAACACTTTAACTCATTCCACGCCATTGATGAGTTATCTTGTCAATTAAGAAAAAAAATTGCTTGGAAAAAACGTGTTCCTAATGAGTTTTTATGGTTACTTATATCTTACTTCTATTAAAGGAATATTCCATTTTCTTAAAAGAAAAATCCAGATAATTTACTCACCACCATGTCATTCAAAATGTTGATGTCTTTCTTTGTTCAGTCGAGAAGAAATTATGTTTTTTGAGGAAAACATTGCAGGATTTTTCTCATTTTAATGGACTTTAATAGAGCCCAACATTTAATACTTAACTCAACACTTAACAGTTTTTTTCAACTGAGTTTCAAAGGACTATAAACGATCCCAAACGAGGCATAAGGGTCTTATCTAGCGAAACGATTGTCATTTTTTACAAGAAAAATAAAAAATATGCACTTTTAAAGCACAACTTCTCGTCTAAATCCGGTCGTGATGCGTCAGCGTGACCCCACGCAATACGTCATGACGTCAAGAGGTCACAGAGGACGAACGCGAAACTCCGCCCCAGTGTTTATAAGTGTGTTGAAAGAGGACCGTTCCTACGTTGTTGTATGTCAACTGATACTAATTAATGTCTTTGTGTCAGTTTATTGTTTACAATGGTCCACAAATGTGCGTTTTATATATGTAACACGTGACCTCCCTACGTCACTACGCATTTACGTTAGGTCACGCTGGACCGGACCTAGACGAAAAGTTGTGGTTTAAAAGTGTATATTTGTTATTTTTCTTGTCAAAATTGACAATCGTTTTGCTAGATAAGACCCTTATGCCTCGTTTGGGATCGTTTAGAGTCCTTTGAAACTCCGTTGAAAAAAACTGTTAAGTGTTGAGTTAAGTATTAAATGTTGGGCTCTATTAAAGTCCATTAAAATTAGAAAAATCCTGCAATGTTTTTCTCGAAAAACATAATTTCTTCTCGACTGAACAAAGAAAGACATCATTTTGGATGACATGGTGGTGAGTAAATTATCTGGATTTTTCTTTTAAGAAAATGGAATATTCCTTTAAGTCCTTACTCTGATTATTGAAAATAATCGCATTGTTGGTGTACATGTAAACGTAGTCATTGAGAACACATTACAAAATGTTGGTGCACCACTATGATAGTACTTCCTGTCACTGTTTAAGTTTAGATACTGTATAAGATGAATGCTATCTAATGGTTGTGATGTAAACTCTAAATGAAACAATTGCCATGAATCTTGTATCATATTTATTTTAAATATATCAATATTGCTTTTTTTTTAGAACCGATTCTTTATTCCAAACAAAATATCACGGTACTTACAAGTATCAATATTGTCTTACACTCCTATTTAGTGTTACATGAAAAATCCTGCTTCACCTTTATTGATTTTAATAGGTGTTTTTGGCATTCAAATGAGTTAAGCATTTTCTTTTGGAGTGGATACCAGACCGACCACATGGTTTTTTGCAGCTCAGTGACCAGACTAACTCTCCCCCGCTATGTTATTAATACAGTCTAAGGCTCCTGTCTGTGCGGAAGTGCCCTTATCATAATGAAACCCACTATGCGGCAGGACTCCTATTGCTAAAGCTGCTCCTCTCAGAGGGAGGCCATCCATATAAAGGTGAAACCTAGTTTAAGCACCTCCAAAAATGGCTTATCAAAACAAAATTACAGTATAATGATTCCACCGGGATCAACCTGTCAAACACTGCCACCAGTCCAATTTGGAAACGCACAGCCTATACGTAACAGAATTAATGGTCTAAGATTATTACCAGCCCAGTGTCACAGAAAACCCCGAGACGTCCAATCAGGTGTTTCGCCATGCTCTCAGACTCAACAGCAGAGCATCCTGGCTCCTCTCAGATTCATTACACCAGCCAGATGGGCTGAGAATTAGATTCCAACTCCCCCTGCAGAGAGAAAGAGAGAGAGAGAGAGGTAGGAGGGGAACAGGATGGCGGGGAGGGAGAGGGAAAAATAATGGTTTTTGTTTTCATTTACATTGCAAGTTATTACATTTTAATGTAACACCTCTGGGACCCAGGAGCATTAAATGGCTGTTGTTGAGTAATGGAGTCTAACTGCCAGTGAATGCGGAGGGAGAAATGAAATTAGCGAGCACAGCAATTTGGCACAGTGATTATGGGCTCCGCAGAGGCACTTCCTGGTGATTTAAGAATGCTAACATTTAAGCATGTCAGATCTCATTATTCTTCAAGGTTAAATCGAGCCGCTTCCGAGGGGATGCAGCAGCAAGATAGGAAATAATTTCAGTTTTTCTCTTTTCTCTCCCTCTCTTTTTAAATATTTGCATGTTTAAAGGGATAGTTCACCCAAAAACTTCATATACACAAGTTGTTTTAAACCTGCACGAGTTTCTTTTTTCCGTTCAACACAAATTAAGTTATTTGGATATGTGGCAGTTAGCACACTGTTGAATACAGTGTTCGAATTGAGGGGGGGACTGGGGCGGTCCCAGACCTCCTATAAGCATTGAGGGACCCCATATAAAGCAAAAAAATATGTATAAATTATTGGGTCCCCTGTTTTTTAAAAAAAAAATTTAAATACTACATAAATTTAAAATTCTCGTGCTGTCCATTATTTGTTCCAATTTCGTAATAAACTAATCCAAATGATTTTTTTGTCTGAAATAAATTTAAATTCTTAAGTGCACCTCACCTTGTTTTCTGGACGAATTAACAGATGGTTAGATTTAGGATTGGGTTAGGGGCTTTTAAAAAAATTATTCTCAAACTATTATTTGACACTAATTTGAAGGGTAAAAATGGTTAAGGTTTGATTTAAAGTGCACTTATTTCATTTCTATCAACAACGTTTTTTTGTGTTTTTGGTATAATAAAATGTGTTTTTGTGTGGTTTATGGTTCAAAAAACATTATTTTCCACATACCGTAGATTTTTGTAGCTCCAGATTTCCCTCTCTTCCTAAAACGGACAGATTTCGTACAAAACTCGATTTGAAAAGCTCTGTGTCCCTGATTGGTCAGCTCATCTGTACGCTGTGATTGGCCTGAATACCTCTGACGCCAGCCGTAAATGTGACGCTCTTTACCATGTTTGAAAGATTTTGTCACAACGCAATGCTAACAGGAGTTAACTTACAGGCTGTGAGTCTAAAGCGGGAGGAATTATAATAATGTCGGCCTTGTCTACCTCACCAATCCCAGGAAATAAACTGTTGCCTACAATCCGTGTGTTTGTTGTAGTCCAAGAAAAGAGATTTATGTTGGAGATGATAACTTGCATCATTGTTTACTTTGGGGTTTGTACCTTTTGCATAAAGTTAACATGTACTAATACACACTTACACAACAAAGGAAATGTAAAACCGTGGACCGTGGACAATTGTTGCTCTTTAAGAGTAATTTGGGGTTTCTTTTTTATTAAAACGTGCAGGCCAACAAAAAATATCACATTTTAATTGGTGAAATCACGACGACACTATAATAAATGCGGGGGGACCCTATAATAAACGATTGTCAATTTTGACAATAAAAATAAAAATATACACTTTTAAACCACAACTTTTCGTCTAGGTCCGGTCCAGCGTGACCAAACGTAAATGCGTAGTGACGTAGGGAGGTCACGTGTTACATATATAAAATGCACATTTGCGGACCATTGTAAACAATAAACTGACACAAAGATATTAATTAGTATCAGTTGACATACAACAACGTCGGAACGGTCCTCTTTCTCAACACTTGTAAACACTGGGGCGGAGTTTCGCGTTCGTCCTCTGTGACCTCTTGACGTTATGACGTATTGCGTGGGGTCACGCTGACGCATCACGACCGGATTTAGACGAGAAGTTGTGCTTTAAAAGTGTTTAGCTAGGGGACCACCCAGCATCTTTGACATAATTTGAACACTGGTTGACGGTACCCATTGACTTCCATAGTAGGAAAAACACACACTATGGAAGTCAATGGTGTGCTTACCATAATTCATCAAAATGTCTTTGAGTAAAGAAAAATGAGTAAATGATTCCCTTTAAAGTGCCTATTTTTGCATTGCATCACAAATCTGAAATCCAACAGTGATTGTTTTAAACCACGTTTTCCGATACACTATCCAATTGGGCCTACGCAGAGTTTTGACTAGGAAAACATCCTAAATCTGCACCGTTTGGATCCACTGTCAATACCGCAAGATACTTTATAAAAATCTGCATTTGGATTTTATGGTGAGATCTTCAGAGCTCAGACTGCAAGTACAGCAAAGCATTTTTCTTTATCCTTATTTATTTTCAAAGGTGCCATTTTTCGCTGTGCAATTGCTAGCACAGCATCTTTTGTCCTCTGCATCTGCCTTTATCTGATTACGCACCACAACAATGGTTTACTCTTCCTCGAGCCAAACACAAAGCGAAGGGCCATAACACAACAGAAGCGCTTTTTCCATTATAGTGCGTCAAATCCTTTTAAAGGTGTTTACCTACTAGGCGTTTTGTCACCCTGTTAGTGAGGGGCTCAGCTGGAAGAGCGAATCATCGTGGGGATAATAAAGGACTTTGGAGCCGCGCGAATGCAAATGCACTTACTGTAACTCACTGTGATCAATCCCAGTGCTGCTTCGCCAACCAGACAGATGGGTTCTGCTTTTATCTTCATCCATTCAAGGCTGCAGAAATCAAAACAGAGCATTTGTTTCAAAGGAGAGAGATTTTTCTATCGTTTTCTCATGGGAGACTGAGGTCGACAATTGAGTTTAAAGCAATGAGAGTTTTAAATATTTTTTTACTTTTAACTGGTTTGCTCCAGTGTAATGTAAATAAAATGGGTAGTAAACACTTTTTTAATGTACAGTATAAAACCCTTCCTCCTATAATAGCAATTGCAAGTAATTATTAGTTGTATTATCATAATTATAAATGTAAACCTTTTTGCAATGTTATATCAAAGCTATATCAACTTTGCTATGGATGTTTTAGCATGGCAACATGGACTTAACCAATAACAAGGTTGGGGATTGACCGTGTGTCCAACCAATCGCAAATTAAAATAATGTTTGTAAGGATTATTTTTGTAGTTTACATTTACCTTTATTCATTTAGCACATACACGATACAGCATTTCCAAGAAGTTAACAATGCAATGTTTACATAGCTTTCTAGACTAGTGCTATGAATTGCACAGAAATTGCTGAAGTACAATAAACATTTACTTCTTACTATATAGCAGATCACACTTCATAGTTCTCAAAACATTTCAAGCATGTTTTGCAAATACACTTTTGTTTAGTCTTGCGAGGCTTAAGCAGACGTCACAAGTTACTCTTATCCCAAAACATGCATCCTTTGAATCAAGACTAAACCAATGGCACACCCATGTTGACATTTAGCCTTTTGAGTTGTTTCAAGTTCAACTTGACGTAAACCATACAGCAGTGATATTCAATCCCGTTGTGCAAGAGTCACGTCCAACCCAATAGACCAGAGGTCCCAAACCACCGGGTCATGACCCCAGTATACCAGATCATGGAGATGTTGCCACTATACTTTGACTGTACGCGTATGCTTGCACACTCGTATGTGTAAAACAGACTATGCCCAGGGCTTAAGAATCACCCCTTATAGACACATGAACTAGGAAATCAAAATCTTATTTCTGGCAATTATTACAGAAAGTTAACTCTTTCCTCGCCATGGACGAGTTATCTCATCAGTTAAGAGAAAACGCTTCCCTGCCAATGACAAGTTTTTACGCCAATCTATATTTCCACTATTATCCACTAGGTTTCACTCTTACCCAACTTTAAAACACTGAAGCATTCACTGTTCCAAAAACAGTACAAAATATGTGTATGTTTTGATCTTCGTTGTCAATCTGATATTTAACACTCTGGGGTCCACAAACGCGGCGACACGTTTTGACATGTTTTTTCCTCATCAAAGTAGAATCAACCTAAAATACTACATTATTAATAATCATACACTTATGTTTTATACATCATTTGAAACTGTAAAGGGTCTTCTTTAATTTGTGTACATTTAAAATAACAACAAAGTCCTTTCCCAAAAGTATCAATTATTTCAGCTTTTTGCTCAAAATTTTGTATTTTTAAAGAAACCTACCCATATTTGAGAGGTAATGAAAAGAGAACAAATGAAGATAGGATGAAACAGAGGGTTTGTTTTATTAATTTGATATATTGTATATTTATATATTCTGGAAATTCTGGAAGGCATTAAACTTTTGTGAAGATCATAAAAAATGCTTACACGGTGGTGGGGAAACAGTTAAAGGCAGATGTGTAGTAACAGAAACTGAAAACTATACATTCAATTTATACATTTTAACAGTATATGGCTTCCCTGGAAATTGAACCCACAACCTCTTGCACTGCTAACACAATGCAGTACTTTACCAGTTGAGCTACAAGGGACACTAGGGACATTTTGTGGTAACCTACTGTCTGGGTGAATGATTTTCACATTCATCCGATTCCCCTTGAGATGACTCTTGTGGTTCCACTTGTCATGTTCCTCCTTAGATCTGCATCTTGTATTTATTGTCTCTCATTGTTGTTCTGAAAACCCTTGTGATTTTCGCAGTTATGGGGAAAAATTGATCAAATTAAATTCAAATTGCTCGCTCACCCAAAACAAAAGCTCTGTGTTTCTTAAAGATCTCACATCTGTTCTGGAATTCAGCGTGGCAAAGTCGATCCCTCTCCTTCTGCTAATACGCATTATCAAAGCCAGGGGTTTTGCCACGCGGCTCGTCACACTAAAACGGCCCTGACAGTACTGATGGAACGACTCGGGCCCTGTGCGGCCAGTCAGGCTTAATGCGTTTGGAAAGAGGCTATAGGCATGACAGAAATGAAGACTGGATGGAGAACAAGAGCAAGAAAAAAGCTGCAGGACTAGAGGCGATGTCTCACTGTTATCACAAGCAATACATATGATATAACAAATTTAGAGTCTTCATACAAATCATATGGTTTGCAAAACAGCTTAAACCAAACTTAGATTTTCAATTCAATTTTATTTATATAGCGCTTTTCACAAGTGTTAATTGTTGCAAAGCAGCTTTACATGAGAAGATGTAGAGGAGAACACAGAAAATCAATAGATAGTATAAGAAGTAAAATATAGCGGCTAAGGTTAAAACCGTACAAGCGTGCATATTAATAATGTAACGTATACAGTTAAGTGCTAAGTTAAGCCAAAGTTGGCTGACTCTCCCTGGGACTAAAAAACCCCCTTAGGAGAATACCCGGTGGGAAAAACTCCTAGAAGGACAAAAAACCCTAGGGAGAATTTAATATATATTTATATATATAGACACGGTAAGGATAGGAAGCGGGTAAGCGGATTAAACTGGTTCAGCCGGTGGACGTTGGTCGCGCATTGGCTGGGCATCACGTTGAAGGACAGCCAGTAGATCAGTGGTGCGATGACCTTCACAGCAACAGGAACTGGGTCTGTTTGTCTCATTGTCCTCGGGTCGAGGACGAGACAGGGAGACAAAAACAGAGTTCTATTAGCGTAGGGGCCGTTCGCATGTAATGCAAGTGTCATACATTATAGTGGTTTAAGTCAGCTCTGTTCCAGACAGGCTAACTATTGCGGCAATAGTATATTACCCATATGAGGTATGTGAGTGCTTTGCTCTAGACAAAAATAATTACTGCGGGAAAAGTACATTTACTGGACATTCTATGTGAATGCTTTGTTAAAGAAGAATGTCTTAAGTTTAGATTTAAATTGATCGGCTGTGTCTGATACTCGAACATTATTTGGTAAATCATTCCAGAGCTTAGGGGCTAAGTAGGAAAAGGATCTACCACCTTTAGACACTTTTGATATTCTAGGGATAATTAAGTGACCAGAATTTTGTGAGCGCAGTTTACGTGATGGATTGTATTCTGATAGTAGTTCTTTAATATACGAGGGCGCTAGGCCATTTAAGGCTTTGTAGGTGATTAGTAATATTTTAAATTGTATGCGATATTTAACTGGTAGCCAGTGTAAAGATGCCAGAATTGGACTGATGTGGTCATACTTTTTAGATCGAGATGGCTGTGTCATTTGACTTTATTTATTATGACTCAACTTGTATACTTAAATGTTCTGATTTCTTTGTATGAATTCAATATTTGGCTTGATGGAAATGTTGTGTCAGTAGCCCAGTTACTGATTAAAATGCTGATGTGTCAAATTCATATTTCCCCCGTTGTATATAAAACACACCGCTTTGTTAGCAGGTGCACGTTGGCTTAGCTAGCATGCTTGCTTAACACACCATCAAAACACGACAAATAGTGGGATTAAAACCCTGTTTTTGCTGCAAACTCGCTTTATAATAGAAGTCGAGTTTTTTAAATAACCATATGTGAGCTGATGTGGCTTCGGATCGCAAAATTGAACTTTTAACACACTGTTAAAGGCTCTGTTGATAAGCGTAGCATTATAATAAATATACTGTATTGGTTATTAAAATACCCAACATGACTGGAAGAACACAGATACACAATATACAATCCCAGTCACGTTTATTCTCTATTCATCAAAACATCTTTATTTGGATGTTTTTAGCAGCAGGGTTGCTATGCCCTTATAAGCATTTGGAATAAAAAATAATAATATTACTCCTCTCTATAGAAATTTGAAGTAAACATATAAAATCTATATTTCTCTAAATTGAACCAATGTCCTTAAGGGGTGATGTTTTGTAAAGTGCTTTCATGATGACCATGCATGATTGTCATATTTCATTTTACAGGTATGACGATTTTTATTTTCATGCGACACAAATTAAGACATTACTGTTACTATAAGATTTTTTGAATAAAATAAAGGTCAAATACAAATGCTTCAGCCTTAGACCGTTCTAGTGATCTGTTGTTTGTTTAAGTTTGATCAGGCTGCAATCGCGGTGCCGCCCATGATCTTTCTTTCAAACCATACTTACTGTTTCATGTGTTGAGCAGAGTGTTAAAGATACTAAAGATTTTAATAAAGCTGATGGTGCTATAGAAATGATCGTGCAGGCCTTCACTAGTGTCTATTCTGAGCCGTGACTCAGGAGTCAATACATGTATTTCTTAGAATGATATAACTGATACGCAAATATTTTTCTCCTTCGCCATTTTCCTGTTTCTATATGATGCACATAAATAGGGTTTCTTTGTTTTTCACTGTATAGCAAATCAGTCCCACAATCACAGAGCGTGTTAGAGAAAGGCACACAAAAACCCATCAGAGAGGAGAGGAACGAAACAGAAACAGGAGGGGAAAAAACTGTTTCCACTGTGGGTTCGAGTATTGACAGCTGTGTGTAGTTTCTCGCCTCGTCTGAAACCAACCGCCCCCCTCTAAGTGAGAAACGTCCCACCACAAGATAAGCCGATAGGCACACACACTTGTTCCCACACGATGATAGCAGTTTGGCCTGATGCTATCACACCTGAGAGAGAGAGAGAGAGAGAGAGAGAGAGAGAGAGAGAGAGAGAGAGAGAGTAAACATTTCTCTGAACTATAGAAAAAGCTTTTCTGCAACAATACTGTTCTGTTTCATTCTTTTACAATCAGACGGTCATGCACTTCTCTATATTTATATTAGCTTTAAATGCTTTCTGGCATATTAGCTTAGTAACAAGGAGATCAAACATTCATGTTGCCCTTGTTAGAAACCCAAAGAGGTCACACCGCATCTACCCGGTGCAAGACATTGTAAACAATTTTCTCTTCAAAACATACATGCACACACATTCAGGGGTATGGTACTGTGTATAAGTTTGTCTACACGTAGGCACTAACATAGCCTGAAATAGTCCAGTCCCCATGAGAGGAGATGTGGTACATGGCACAGATAGCATCGAGTGGCCCTGAAACTGATACATGCCTTGAGCGGTACAAGTTTTGTCCAAATTTTGTCCAAATTTTGTTTGTTTGGTTGTTTGTTTTCCCACTGATGAGTATTACGGCGCATTCACACGGGGGCGTAAGCGTTGACGCTTCCCATTCACTTTTAATGGGTGACGTCAAGCGTTGGCGAACTGAATTGTGGATCCGTCGGCGCCGCGTCAGTGCCGTTGCTCACGGCAGAAGTTGAACGTTTCTCAACTTTTCAAGCGGCAACGCGTGCGTCAGCCAATCATATCGCTTTATGCAAATAACCTAGGCAGAGCCAGCCAATTACGTTTATGGAAGACCGGAGCTTCTGTTGCGGCCACAGTGATTGGCTGTTGGCCACGCTTCAGACAAGCCTTCCATTAAGTGTTAACGCTTATGCCCCGTGTGAATGTACCGTTAAGTGACAATGTTGTGGCCATTTGTATTTGTTTTTATTTAGTTACCTGGTAGAAGTGGGGCTTTTTAGGGACCCAGAATGATCTTAACTCTTTCACCGCCAGCCTTTTTAAAAAAAGTTGCCAGCCAGCGCCAGCGTTTTTCATGATTTTCACCAAAGTTTAATGCCTTTCTAGAAAATTTTCTTCTTTAAATATATAAACATACAATATACCAAATGAAAGAACAGACCCTCTGCTTTCAAACAAAAAAACCCGTTTCATCCTACCTTCAGTGGTTCTTTTGAAATCAGCTTTTGAATATGGGTAGGTTTCTGCAAAAACACCACATTTTGAGCAGAAAGCAGAGATAATTCCATTTTTGTGACGGACTTTTCATAGAGATCCCATTCAGAGCGATCTTTAGAACAGACACGGACATGCAGCCGCTTGCCATAGGGCAATACTTCTGGGTTTAAAAAGTTGCGGAAGGTGGATAATAGCGGTATTGCGGAAAGACGGAAAATCTCGTCATTGGCGGGAAGCGTTTTCTCTTAATTGACGAGATATCTCATCAATGGCGGTGTAATAGTTGATGATAATTCAAGCAAAAAACTAGATTCACAAATGCGTAGCCAAATTCACGCGCATGAAACCATACACAATTCACAAATGTGAACACATTTTGCACAATCTGGCATAATTACAACGGAAATGAAGCTTTATGTCATTAATCTTCGAAGAGCAGGATGCACATATAAAATATTACTTTATTTCATATTGTTTCATAAATTAATATTGCTAAAATAACACACATTTCCGTTGTAATTAAGCCAGATTGCGCAAAAGGTGTGCAAAGCTGAACTCCTTGAAGCCTTCGTTTTTTGGCTGGTTATGATTGGTTGAATGTTGAGCTCGCAATCTGATTGGCTAAAGAGTATGAGTGACCCACGTTGGAGAAGTGCGCTGCCAGGAAATTCTAAAAAAAAAACACACACACGAATCCAAAGCGATTTGCACACGAAAGGACAATTTGCACATTCACAGTCACGATAAACTCGCGAACTTTAAACATTCAAAACTTTTCATACACAGTTGTACATTTGTGATTTGTGTTTTTCGTTTGTGAAAAGTATTTTATGAATATGTATTTTTATTTTGTGCACGTGAATTAGGTTTCATGTTTGTAAATTTGGCTATGTGTGTGTGCATGAATTGGGTGAATTATTATTGAGATCATTATGGCTACATACATTTTGGACTGTTGGAAAAACTATGCTTTCAGGTCGGGTACAATGGTAATACCATCTTATTCTTTGAAGTGTTTCTTTGAATTTAATAGTTATATGAAAATTATTGCATACTATCATTTATATGTTAGTACACTGATATAATTAACTAGGGTATTATCATCACTGAACCATGTTTCTACACAGATTATTTTGGACCAAAATGGCCTTTTACCAACTCCCAGAAACTGGAATTATGCTAATACAAAAACATCACAATGTTTCTACATTTTGGTGTCAGGCTGTACGACTTTTGTCTCTTTCTTGACTAAGTCAATTTAAAACCACTTTATCCAAGATCTTTGTGGTTAATGGAGGAAACATTTGCCACATGAGCCAATGAGGCGTCTCCTCGCATTAAGACTATCTCTGTCTAATGTGATCCCTTTGGTGATTTTAAATGATTTAATAGACTAGTTGAAGCTATTCGTGACTTGGCCCACAGTAGCTGGATGACAGAACAGAACATATATAGAAACACAAGTTATTCTTGTGTATACATATGTGAGTCACTTGTTTGTAGTTTCAGTTCTGGTTTTGTGGAATGCGTATCATTTTGCATGTGCGTAATTTTTATGCATGCAACTATGAACGTTTTGATGATTCATAGGTGCAAACGTGTGCAAGGTGGTTTTTATGAAAGCACACGCTTAGTAAATAACACCCACTGTTAGCCAGATTTATTTTGGTAATGCAACGGAAAATTATGTCATCTGGGTTTGCATAATTCTCTGTATCAAGCCCAAGTGTCGTGGCCTACAAACTTTGAAAAAAAGGAGCACACTTCCGATTGCGTGCTACATTCCACATAAGTGTCACATTTAGTGCCCTCGGTGTATTGAATGCACAGTGACATTCAAATTAAATATGATACTGTGTTTCTTTGCGAGCATCATAGGAGCACTACTGTCTTCTAAAGGTCTATCACCTGACATTATTTGATCGATATGTTCTCATATAAAAAAGTCCTTTGGAAAATCTCTCTCTCGGGGCTGGAACAGTTCCTGTTCATTAACTAAGTTCTGTCTTTAAAACTTCTAAAAGCCATTTTGTATCATCACTCCGCCGTTCGTCTCTGACTGAAGGCATAGTGAGAGATGAAAAATACTTTTAATTTCCTGAGCGCAGAACCTCACGGTGTGATGGTGCACATCAATCGTGCGTCGTGACGTCCGTGGTCCAGTCTAATAGAGGCACTTCCTTTCTTTCTGCAAGGTTTTTTTCTCGTGTGTATGTGTGTCTGCCTGTGGCACTTGTAGGATCATTTGATTTGGGTCTGATAACTGACGCTAGCCTCGAATGAAATCTTCCTCTCCCTGGGCGCTTCAGTCAACCGCATGAAAGAGCCGTTCCCTGAGTTTTTTTTTTCTCATAGCGGGCCATGAAATCTGGCCTCCGTGGAGCGATGACAATTCCGAGACTTCTTTGTTCGCAATTACTCTTTCTCGCTCCGTTTTCCTAGCCAAGAAAACGTGTCTGGTTCCTCACAGGAGGAGGATATCGTACCTCTTTATCTGAGTCGCTCTCCCTTGGTCCCTATCAAGCACACAACAAGCCACTTGAAATTACTTAGCATCTCATTTTCTTACTTCTTTCTTTTTCTCCTAATCTGTTGGTGTAAATGAAAACACTTCCCTGTTGACACGTTTGTAACGTGCGGCTTTTTATTAACACGAGAGAGAAATGTGGTAATGAACTGCGAACGCGGTATTTTCTCTCATTTCCAGCCAAGGTGCGTGGTACATACACCCGCTCTGTCACATTCTCCATGTACTCGTCGAGTGCCAGCTACCCTTGCCCACAAACACGCAAACGTAACCCAACAATGCGGTCTGAGCTTGTCATTATTTAACCGAAAAATGTGCTTAATATAGTTTTTGTTTATTTGAAGCACTAAGCCAATAATAATACGAACCTTCATCTGTTTTTCCCATCTGTGCTGGAATCCCTGTACAGATATTTCTCATTCATGAGCTCACTGTAGCATGATTGGTTCTCAGTAGAGCTCTGTTCTGGGTTCCTCGAGTGAAACGTGTTGATTGAGGTGCGTTATAAATCCACACACACCTCCTACGCTGATGGCCCCACTGTTCTTATATTTTACAAATGTACCACCTTGTAGGTGTTTGGCTTCTTAAAGCAAAGCTATAAAAATAACCAGAATCACCCAAAATGTGCTTTTGTGTCCGTTAACACTTGAAAATTCGTTAGGGATGAACATTATAGCCCGTGTTGAGTAACCATGGTTAATATGTAGTCTAAATTTAATCTCCAAGTGTAAATCCGGTTTCACAAATGATTGCTTAATGAAAATATTTCCAAGCAGGCCAGACATTTTTGTGATGGAAATCACTTCATAAAAAAACACCTGCAAGGACTGAAAGAGATCAACCCTCAGCCAAGTAAGAAAAAGTAACTTAAAAGTAACTTAAAAGTAACATAAGTATTACTTTCCATGAAAAGTAACTAAGTAACACAATTAGTTACTTTTTGGGGGAGTAACTTAATATTGTAATGCATTACTTTTAAAAGTAACTTTCCCCAACACTGCGCGAACATACGTGCATGATTGAACGCACAGCCTTGCAAAGTTTATTTGACCTGTAGTGTACACAGGCGTTCGACACATGCGCATTGCGATAAAATGCTGTGGCTCTCCAGGGCTAAATACTACATACTCTTCTGTACGCGTCTGCGCCGACCTACACGTTTACCAAAATCTGTCGGTGCGCGCAGAGATGGGCATAAATACATGTGAATGTATTTCAAATACAAATACAAAATACTGTGTCGAAAAATGTATTTAAATACAAATACAGTATTTTGTATTTTGAAAATTCACAAAATACATGTGAAATTGGTGATTCAGTGCAAGTATCCCTATTAGGCTGAAATCTATCTGGGTTTATTTCTGAATGCCAAAAAGCATTTAGATGTGTGCAACTGCTTAGAAACTTTCATTTTATTTTACATACCTCTTGCTTTTCCCTGCCCTGTAGGAAATAAAAAACTAGAAAAAAAACTTGGTAACACTTTACCTTAAGGGGTGTGTTCAAGACTGACATGACACCTTCATAATCATGAAATGACACAAAGATTTTATGCACATTTATGACAACTGCCATTAAGTGTCATTTACTCATTTATGTAATTTTTAATGCAAAGATGACATTGTTTGAAATATCTTTGTTATGACAACTTGACACATAAACCAATACAACACAACTTGTTATAAATCATAAACAATACTTATCAAACTTAAGAAATTACCTAGCTTTGTGGGTTAACATTACATTAATCTGTGATTTAAATGTCACTAAGTGTTAATACTATGTCAAATATTATTAATACTCGGTCAAATAAACATTATGAACTGAAGAATATTCATGCTGTATTAACAGAATATTTAACAGAGTATTAACACTTAATTACATTTTAATGACAAATTAAATTTGTATCACTGGTAAAAAGTGGTCTGTTATGTTGTCTTGGTAATGTCAAGTTGTCATGACAAGTTATGATGTATGGGTTAATGTCAAGTTGTCATAACAAAGACATCTCGAACAATGTCATCTTTGCAATAAAAATGACATAATTAAACAAATGACTCTTAATGACAGTTGTCATAAACGTCCATAAAATCTTCTTCATATTCATGACACGTGTCATGTCATGATTATGAATGTTTCATGTCAGCCTTATGAACATCCATTCAAGTAAAGTGATGTTTTATAAAAACATCATAAAAACTTTTTCATGTGTCGTCGACCCACAACCTAAACAGTTTATATGTGAATAAATTGTATTTACTTCTCACGAGACGAGTGTTTGACAAATTATTCGGCAAACTACTTTCTCTCATCGCTGCTTTTTGATGGTTTTGAGAACAATTACTCAAGAGTCGTCCTCTGTCATTTCACAGAATTATACAACGGAGAGAACGTCAAGCATAAAAGTCTTGTAGGTTTACTGAGGAGCCTGCAGGTTCACGCCGTAGAGTAGAGCCATGCGAATTGCAAAAGTGTAAACAAGGCTTCAACTGCACAAAGCTAAAAAGAAATCAGAAACTGTGTGCTGATTCCACCACTTGCCGCGTCACGTGTGAAACGGCCTTTAAAGGAAAACACCACAGTTTTTCCAATATTTTACTATGTTCTTACCTCAACTTAGATGAATGAATACATACCTATCTTTTTTCAATATGTGCACTTCATCTTTGTACAGCGTGTCATGTGTTAGCATTTAGCCTAGACCCATTTATTCCTTGGGATCTAAAAAGGGAAGAATTTAAAAGCCACCAAACACTTCAATATTTACCCCATTTAAAGACTGTTACATGAGTAGTTACACAAGTAAGTATGGTGGCACAAAATAAAATGTGATTTTTAAGTGAATAAAAAATGAGAACTATATTGTATGGCGGAAGAGCACTTAGTTTGCAGCACTTCAACCTCTGGCGCAGTAACATCATCAGTCCTGTGAAGATGTTACTGCGCGGTGAGGTCGAAATGCTGCAAACTAAGTGCTCTTCCTCCATGCATTGAAAATAGATAGTTATGTATTAATTTGTCTAAGTTGAGGTAAGAACATAGTGAAATATTAAAAAATGGTGGTTTTCCTTTAAGTCAAAAGTTTAGGCTTATTTGTCAGCGTTTCACACTCTGTCTCAGTCGTGCAACTGCCTGCCAACGTGCAAGTGTGAATTAGAATTTCCTTTCGCGACAGTTATAATAACACAAATCACATCACACCCAATAATTCAATCGCCCTTGCTTTTTTCCCACTCCAACATTTCAATTATTGCCCACTAAAAGCTGCACAGATATATTTGCTTACCTGAACTCTGGTGTCTGGTCTGAACTAGTTGATGCATGAAAACAGCACCCTGACTGGTTGACTGGCTCAAAGTATTTTGAGTATTTTAAAAATACAAAAATACTCATCTTAAATGTATTTAAATCAGGGGCGTCGCTAGACCCCTTTTACTGGGGTACGTGCCCCAGTGTAAATCTTTTGTGCCCCGGTGTAAATCTCAAGTTTAAATTTTTGCAGTTAACTAGTGCAATCCTTTACAAAGACAATCGCGGCAAAAACGGATCTTTATGCAAAGTAGTTACCCGATTTAGGCTTGTAAAAGTATCCATGGCTGCGCGCGTTTGCGTTCACCGCGCACAACCGCATTCAAAAGGTGACGCCACGCAAGTGCTTATGAAAGCATAACGAAACTAAAGTAAGTTTCTAAATAATAATGCTAATCTTATTTTGACTCGATCATTATTGGCTTCTGTAGATGGACATAAGAAATGTTTTGTGCAAAGCAGAGTAAGGGAAGCAGAAAGGAGAGATGATGAGTTTAAATTAGACAAACTACATCCTGACCCTGTCTGGTCTCAAACATTAGAGGACAAATCTCAGGAAAACCTCTTGTCAAGTCTATAGAATTGCATCGTTTCTGAGAAAATCAACAGATGTATGTATACTGTTCTGTATTTTGAGATATGAAATTAATATTTAGTTTACTAATATTTAACTCTTACATAACAGTTAGCAGTAACTATGACTGAGATTATTTAGTATAGCAGTCATAAAATGACTGGTTTCTTAAAATATTCTTGTAAAAATAAGTTATTAATCATTGCTATCATTGTATAATGTAGAAAATATTTCTCTGCTGTCATTATTTCTAAACATGTTATGCCATTTATGCCTCCAAACATGTTAATAATGTGAGGTATGATGAAGATTACACTTGTATATATGTATCTTTCGCAGTAACTGTTGCACTGTAGAATAGTGGGTTAAGCAAAGGACGTTGTTTAGAAGTGTTGCACACTTCTTGCACACAGCAGGCTTTCAAAAAATGTCAGCAAAAAATTGGGGGCCTGTGCCCCAGTAGAGCTTTATGTCTAGCAACGCCCCTGATTTAAATACAAATTACATTTCATTTTTTTCAAAGGCTTTAAAATACAAAATACAAGATAGTATTTTAAATACATGTATTTGAAATACTGCCCATCCCTGGGTGCGCGTACAGTTCCAATTACGAAATTTGCGCCATGCACACTGTGCTGACCCTTGCATATGTGTAAAAACTAAACTACACTCGTTGCTAACAAAATATAACATGATTAATTTATTATACATTTCAACTCATAATAAAGATGTTGGGCTCTATCTTACACCCGGCGCAATGCGCGATGCAAGTGTCTTTTGCTAGTTTCCACCCTGCACAATTATCATTTTCACGTTTAGCGCCACATTGTTTAAATAGCAAATGCATTTGTGCCCCCTTTTGCGCCCATGGGCGTTCTGGTCTGAAAACGAGGTGCGTTCAGGCGCATTGTTGGCGCTTGCTATTTTGAAGCAACTAAAATAGACTACGCCATTGACCAACAAAAACCTGGTCTAAAGTCGGATGCGCAATATGTTTTTTGTTATTTAAAGAGCGCATTAGTAATATGCGCATATAAACGGGACGACAACGCGGGTTTGTTTATCACATACATGAATGTAGCCTAGAAATCTAGACGCACCCTAGCGGCCGCAAAATATATTTGCTGCCAGGGTTTAGTCTAGGCACTCACAATACACTTAACAGCTCCAAAAACCAAAATTTGGTCAGGCCAATCACATCGTGTGTAGCGTCTGTGGGGCGGGCTTAACATGATGACGACAGAGCTGCAACGGTTCCTACTTGAAAACAGAGAATGGCTGCTGCTGCTGGCGAACAGCTATCTTTTGAAGCGGCTTTGGCCGTGACTCTGGAGGACTTAGACTTATGTTTTTCTTTGAGAGAAGAGCAAATAAACCCTACTGAAGTCCTTTTTAAGCAAGAAAGATGTGTTTGGAGTTTTGCCGACTGGTTACGGTAACTACGTCACCTTCTTCGTTGCTCTGATCCGTCATAGCGCTATCCTATTGCGTGCAGAGGCATTTTGAGGGACAACCTTATATCCCGCCCCTTGCATTGAGCCGTTTGTGTGAAGAGTTGCCAGACCTTACATCTTGATGTAGGTCTGGCTAACCAGGCTAATTTCAAATTTCAATAAAAATGAAAACAACACATTTTTAACATTATTCTGAAACTGGTGGTCTTCTTCCTCCACTTAGTTTTTCAGTTTACAAACTCCATCATCTAAATAGGGATTAGACACAGCCCCAGCGCAACTGGCTTTTAAAGGGGATGATAGATAAGACTCTCAGTGGTTTATTGCACGTTACGCCCAAAACACACCCATTACTCATTAGGAAAATATGTACAACCCTTTTCGACCATGCGCTCGGCGCACAAACCATTTTTCCTGTCGTTAAATTAGCAAAAATGGCATTGGACACACCCATTTAGACCGTTCGCCATGTGCTTTAGACAATGCGCTTGGATTGTTAAAATAGGGCCCGTTAAGATAAAACAGGTCACTGATATGTTTTAGGTCGTCTTAGCACAGTCCACCTTTAGTGTTGTAACTAAGCAACAACTTGCATTCCTTACATTTAAACGTTTGCCAGACACTTTTATCCACATACGTACACACACGCACGCACACGCACGCACACACACACACACGCACGCACGCACGCACACACACACACACACACACACACACACATTCTGGTTTCCATGTTTTATGGGGACATTCCATAGACGTAATGCATTTTATACCATACAAACTGTATATTCTATTCCCCTTACCTACCCCATTCTCTAACCCCAACCATCACAGAAACCCTTCTACTACTTCACATTTTCAAGAAACATCATTCTGTTTGATTTATAAGCTTGTTTCCTCATGGGGACATCAAAATGTCCCCACAAGGTCACAAAAACACTGGTATTCCTATCTTTGTGGGGACAATTGGTCCCCACAACGTGATAATTACCAGGTACACACACACACACACACACACACACACACACACACACACACACACACACACATATCTTATCAATATGTGTGTGTTCCCCTGGATCGAATCCCTGACCTTTGCAATGCTAATGCAATGCTCTACCAGTTGAGCTACAGGCACAGACTGAAATTTGTAATATATATTGTAGGGTCTGAGTCTGCAGACCTGACAAGCTCAAATAAGCCCCAATTACAGTGTGAGTAGCAGGGGAAGGCAGAACCAGGATTCCCCTCTTTGGTGATGATACATCCAGCCTCTGGCTTAACGCCTCCTCTCCACACCTCCATCCCTCCATGCGTCTGCTCCCTTGGTTTGATGGGACAGCTGTAATTAGGGAGTGGAGGCAAAAACAGTGAGGCATTCTGGGTCTGTGTTCACAAGAGGGAGTGATCATAGTGTTTAGCAGATACGCGAAACAACAGGGTTCAGCGGCATGTCCTGAAGAGCACACGCACATTGGACACAAAAACACATACACACACACACACACAAAACATACAAAAAATATCGCTTTATCAGAATTTTTTTCAGCCTTTAACCTTTAAATCTTTAATCAGCCTTTCTTTAATTAAAAATGCAAATCTCCTCCTCTCCTTGAAACGATTTCTGTTTACTTCCGGTCATGTGGTATGACAGGTGGGTGGGGTCTTGGAAAAGATTGCCGCGATTATCAATTAGCAACATGACCCAACCAATACGATCCACTCAACTCTTGATGTACAAATTTAAGTCCCGCCCTACCTTTTCATTTCAGAAACCGTTTCACTCGGATATACGTCACCACGGGGAAAATAAGACAATCGTTACTTCCGCTTCATGGCGACTTTAATAGATGTTAATGGAAATGCGTTAAACTTATCACTAAAGATTATATCAGACATACTGTAGTGTTTAAAGGAATACTTCACCCAAATATAACAAAATTTTTATATTTCATATCAATCGTTTAAATGTGGCAGCGTAACGTTGAGTTATATTGGTTTTTGCATGTCTCACTAAACACACAAGATACAATGAGAGACGTTATCGATGTACCACCATTTTTGAACTTACCATGATGATCTGAATGTTTCAAGTTAAAAATATGAATCATTTTCTTGTAATATTTCCCTTAAAGGTGGAAAAGAGGATGTTTGTTTAATAAATTTTTGCAATATTACTTGAAACTGTCTTTACTAAATGATAAAAAACTATTTATTAGCTGCACTGAAAGTAATATTATTAATATACGTCATCTGTGCACAAGATATGGCCTTAAAAACATCTGCCAATTCCTCATGCGGTCATCGCATAAGCGATTGGCCCTCTGGCTTGTCAATCACTGTCATTACAATGCTTGTGAGAGACGTGCGCGCTCCAGTAACTAAACACAGGCGACGCATGCGCATAGCGCATGAAACTCCGTCTTAGGTTTCGTTTTGTTTTCATTGTCGATCCTGCTTTCCTCCTCGAATTTGCACCACGGTAGAGAAGAAACTCGAAGGAGGACGCAAAAGAAAGACTTTTTGAAGCCGCTGGGAATAGGAGAAAATTGTCAGAAGAACGTAATGTTAACAGAGGTGTTATTGGAGAAACATTTCAATGCTGGAGAGCAATGAAGGAACAGAGAGGTGTCAAGACAGACGCGCAGTTCGCAAAATTCTTCCCGACAGGTAACAGTGATTATTCTTTCTTTGGGGAATAATTATTGTTGTACTGTTATTCAAGTATATTGACGTTGTTCTTGTACTGTAGTTGTAAGGCAGTGACCAGTCTGCTACATGCTAGTTGAAATGGAAGTAGCGTAGACTGATCTAACGTTTTAACGTCTTATTTGTTTATTATCATCATTTCACATAATGAATCCACTGACGCGAGTCACGCGACACACATATGCCGGTGTTAAACAAACACTCGTGTTCAAATATTCGTGCACGAGTTTTGGAAGGCGTTCCCTAGAAATGAGCTGTGAAGGAGGGAGGCTGTTCTTACGCATGCGCTCATTTAAAAAACTCAGTAACCGTTTTTGGATTCTCAGTCGGCGAAAAACATCCTCTTTTGCGCCTTTAAGAAGTCATTTAATAATCTTCTAGATTAATGTTTTATTTAATGATGTTTACGTGTGCTTTTTGAAACTTTACCATGTTGGCTTTCGTGTAAGTGGATAAAATGACATCAATATAATATAAAAAAATCATGTTCGAATGAAGAAACAAAGTCAAATACATCTGTGATGGGTTAAAGGCGAGTAAACTATGACATATTTTTTTTATATTTGCGTGAACTATTTCTTTCAACATCTGTCTCTTGCTTCTTAATCGGGGTATAAATACAATTTAATGGCCCTATAAAAAGGGAATCACAATATATAAAATCTTTATTACATTCACAGCTTTGCTCAATTTTAAATTGCCTCTAAATGATCACAAATACTTCATGAATATTCAATATATCACCCAGCCTCACACACACACGGTTCTCTTTTAATCTATACCTTGAACAAGAAATCATCCACGGTTTGGGCAGGTCATTTATTAGCAGGCTGAAAGTCCTGCCCTACTTAAAGTGCTGCGATTCATCAACACCTGTCACCGCTGTCAGAATGTGGGCTGGAACGGCATTAGATATGTGAAAACCTCAGGGAAGTACATTTCCATGGTCTGAGCTTCCATACGTAGGGGCTTTATGGTGCTTGTGGGTTTAGTACTGTCACGCCGAACTTGTCCACCTTGCTCTGCAGATGTTGCAGGTAAATTAGGAGCAGATGAAGCAGTGGCTGCGGATTCATGTCTGGGTAGAGCCTATGGTGTTTCGTGTCATTGAAAACGTCATTTAACCAAGTTGCTCCTGGGAGAGTTTTCCTGAATACTGGTGAATAAAACCAAGCCACGGCCAATATTTTTTCTTCATTGTTTAAATGTTTAGTTGGACAACATCAGTAAAATCGGTTGCTAACACTTCATGTTTCACGATGACTCTTTGCATAGTTTGCACATTACTATTCTGCGGCCTCTTTATCGCCACCTCAGTTTGAACTATAAATCGCAGTTATTTTCAGTATGTTCGATGTGCTGCGCCCAGCTACTCTCCGTCTGTGATCATGTTACAGACTGCATCCTTAATTTCAATCTTTTTTTTTTACTTATTTGTTGAATAGTTACAAAAAGATAAATAATTGGAAAACAATATAACTTGAACTCGTGTCACCTGCATAAGCACCAGAGCTTTCATGTTGAAACGTTTACCGCTAAGCTACCCTGACATATTCATCGGCTATCCGAAATAGCTCCCTATACCCTTAAATAGTGCCTTATTTGAGGGAACAGCCATTTGTAGCGTAGTCCGAAATGATATTGCACATTATCAAGTGCACTTAATCCCATAATGCACTGCAATAATGAGGGTACAACCGATGTACACTCAACAACTAGCTTCTTTTAAAGGTTTTAATACAAAAAACAACAATTTCAATACAAATAAAAAAATGCGAATTTTTAACATCAATCTTATACCGGTGGTTTTCTTTCTCCGCTTAGTTTTCAGTTTACAAATTCCAACATCTTAACCGGAATCGGCATGGTGTGTGCGCACCTGGCTTTTAAAGGGGATCGGAGACGAGGCTGTTATTGGTTAATTGCACATTACGCCCAAAACACACCCATTACGAAAATAGGAACAACCCTTTTAGACTGTGTGCTAGGCGCACAAACCATTTTTCCTGCCGTTAAATTCGTGTATTCGGACACACCCTTTTAGACTGTGCGCCATGCGTTTAGACCCTGCGCTTAGATCGTTAAAATAGGGTCCTTTGTGTCCGAATTCACTCATTTGTTTCCATTCACTCATTTAAAGGGATAGTTCGGCCAAAAATGATATTAAACCCATGATTTACTCAGCCCCAAGCTGTCCGAGTTGCATATGTCCATCGTTTTTCAGACAAACACATTTTCGGATATTTTATAAAATGTTTTAGATCTTTCAGTTGATTAAATGTAATGTTATGGGGTCCACCCATAGTCCACGCCCTTCAAGTCCAAAAAAAGTGCGTCCATCCTTCACAAATTAAATCCAAATGGTTCCAGGATGATAAACAAAGGTCTTCTGAGGGTAATCCGCGCGGTGTTGTTGTAGAAATATACATATTTAAAACTTTATTAACGAAAATAAATACCTTTCGGTAGCGCCGCCATCTTAGTCGTGTCCGCATTCAGGAGAGACTATTAGCGTAGTGTACGCTCTTTTCTTAGTGACGTATGACAAATTCGGAGGGCGGGGGCACAGAGCAGCAGCAGAGTAGCCTCCGTAGGCTGCGTAAGCTCTCATCCTGAATGCGGACAAACTAATGTAGGGAATGATGGTATAGTGGGATATTTCAAACACAGCCATCGTTTTTATTAAGTCTATATCTCTCTTGGAATTCCAGTTGAAATCTCCTTGGATTTTTTACTGTGTGGTTTAAAGAAAACCATTCAAAGTGGTACGTAGACAGAAGTAAAACATTTAAGTCTTCTTAGCAATTATGGTTTATGTTGTGAGGTTGACCATAAATAACCAAATTAGCATTCTTCTGTTTCAGTGACTACCACATCTATAAATGTTCTGCAAGTCATTACTGCTCTGTGATGGCAGTTATATGCATTAAGAAATTTCCTTTGAAAGAAATTATGGGTAGATTTAATGTTGTTTACTTGATAGAAGCTAGACTAGTTTTACAGTTTGTGCACTTGTTTCATTATCTCAAAGCACTGCACACCTCAGAATAGGGTATATGTTGACACTAAGTATAGAGAAGTTAAATGTACCTGCAGTCTGTATCCAGAATATTCTGGACTGCTTTACTGCCTGGGTTATTGAATTACTGCGAGTGGAATGCATAAAGATTGGTTAAGCACGGCATGCGTAACGCTAATGTCATGTGACGCATCACTGCATCTTATTTGCAGGCTAAAGTACTTCCAGAATTAGATTAATCTATAAGGCATATTTCTCTTTTATGAAAGGCCACTTCCTGCTAATGTCACTTTCATCACATTTTCCTACCGGTTCTTACATTTTCATTACTGCGGTTATGTCATGCATGACTGTGTGAGAAGTCAACAGATAATACACAACCATTTCTCAGAATAATTCGTAAGTGATCAAGATGCTGAATAATCTGTGCCCACAAACAGAGACAAAGACATAGGAAAGTAATTGGTTACATTTTTGCCGTCTTTAACCTTACAGCATGAATTGTTTTGAACAGTTCGAAACAAGAGTAATAAGATTAATGTGCTTTACCTTTATTCAGTTATTTGTTATCTGACCCCAATAAAATCACATTTGATTATGGGGGATTAACGGTATTTCATGCAGTTTGACTTATTTACACAGTTTGAGAGTTGTAATCCTCATGCTAAACAAATGCAAAGTATCAAAAAAGCAGTTGAGATGTGACCGAGTATTTCTGAGACAAACTCATGTCCCCTCTTTTCTTTCAAACATGGGTACCACGTACATAGGTCAGTGACAAAAATGGTTTGGCAAGTCGGAGCCGATGGTGTAGTGGGCAGCGCTGCGGCATATGGTGCAAACGCACTTCCGGAGTTCAAATCCCGGCTCGAGGTCCTTTGCCGATCCCATACCCTTCTCTCCACCCTCTACTTTCCTGTCATCTCTCAAACTACTGTCTATCAATAAAGGCAAAAATAGCTCCCCCCCAAAAAAAAAATTGGCAAGATGAAAAAATGCAAAAATCTTTTTTTTAAAGCATGCATCAGGTGTATGACAATGTACATAGTCTATTTATGTTGATTTTATATAATAAAAAATTTCATTTGCACCATTTTTTATGAAAGTTACGACTGAATGGACCTGAAAATGTCAAATGGTGTAACCGCCAATTACGACAAATGGCATGCAAGCGTAAATATAAAAATCATTTTAAAATATTGCATGAAAATATACATTTTATTTCTAAATGCAAATTTTAATGTGTTTTTGTGATATTTGTCCGGACATACTGAAAACAGCTTTTGTTCTCTAAATTACTTTTGTCAAATGATGTAAAATTTAAAAAGAAAACATGTTATTACACTAAACTAGATCATTATATATATATATATATATATATATATATATATATATATATATATATATATATATATATATATATATATATATATATATATATATATATATATATATATATATATTTTTTTTTTTTTTTTTTTTATGTATTTTCATAAAAAATACTGGTTACACCAATTAACACAAATCCCCAGTTTTACCCCCAGTCCGACGCCCCTGAGTTACACCACATTGACATTTTTGCAATTATCCCCAAAATATTCTTTCAAAATGAAAATTTTAGATTTGATTCTCAAAAAAAAAAAAAAAACTGAACCAAACGGACACAAAATAATTAACGTTACATCAAGACCATGGGTAGCCGTTATGCATCATATTCTTTTTATGGGCACTTTCCCCGGAAAAGCCTATGCATGGTGTAAGAGCGGATGGGTGGGTGTTGTAAGGGGTTGAGGGGGTGTTTGGGTAACTAGGTACTTTTCTTGTAATGACAGCTCTCATAATCACAGGTCTACCCTGCTTACATTGGCATGCATGCATGTGATTGAAGGTCTGATTGGGGAGTTTGGCCATAGCACCTGTTCTTGAATGTGTGCACGTGTCTGTACGCACATGTGTTTGTTATTGTATCTCTATAATTATTACAGCACTAAATACTTTAAACCTGGAGCCACACTAATGTCTTGTATAGTAAATTTGCATAAATGCTTGTTTAATTGAAATGTCTATAAAGATATAATGTGTATAATATGTATTGTTTCATATAGTTTTGTTATTTTTTACATTTTTGAGTAAAACGTACCATGCACTTGCAAAATGCTGTGTTTTTTTAACCTATGGTTGTGTAAAACATGGACTTACCCAACCACTGGTTGGTATTAACTCTTTCCCCGCCAGCATTTAAAAAAAAAGTTGCCAGCCAGCACCAGCATTTTTCATGAGTTTCCCAAAAGTGTGATGCTTTTCAGAAAATGTTCTTCTTTAAATATATAAACATACAATATATTAAATGAAAGAACAGACCCTCTGCTTTCAAGCAACAACAAAAAAAATTTCATCATACCTTCATTAGTTCTCTTTTTATCGCCTCTCAAATATGGGTAGGTTTCTTCAAAAACACCAAATTTTGAGCAAAAAAAGCTAAGATAATAACATTTTTGCGAAGGACTTTTGATAGAGATCAAATTCAGAGCGATGATCAAAACATACACGAAGTTTGAACTGTTTTCCCGAAGGGAATACAGATGCAGAATGATCTTTGAAACATACACGGAGTTCTTTCTCTTTCACGTGAGGAGTTACTTCCGGGTTGTATAAGTTGCAGAAGTGCACCTGGTGGATAATAGCGGTATTGCGGAAAGACAGAAATTCTCGTCATTGGCAGGGAACCGTTTTCTCCTAATTGACGAGATAACTCGTCAATGGCGGGGAAAGAGTTAACATAAAAAAAACTTTCATACTTGACCCAGTCATGGGTTGAAACAACCCAGCAAAGGGTCATTCAAAACCAATGGTTGGGGTTGTCCATATTTTATTTAACCATGGGTTGAAACAGCATTTTATCTAAAATATTACAATTATTTTAATGATAAAAGAATTAAGGCAAAGATTAGATATGGAGTCACACAAAAGTGTGAAAAATAAAGATGCTTGCTTTATATTGGAAGGTAATGCATGTATTAAGTAAGGAAAGATATCAAATGCTAATTTTTTTCAGTGTGTTGTATGTAGTTTTTAATTCAGTTTTAAGCTATATAATTTAAATGTGCAGTTAGATTAATATCCAGGACACTTTGCTTAATAAATTAAACAAAGATGTTTCTTGCATTTTTATACAAAATGTCCTTGGGGACAGAAATTGTTTCGTTAAAACCCTTCTCCTACATGGCCTCCCTTCTGCGAAACCTTTTGTGTTTTTAAAAATGGGATGAAATACGACACAGACATATAACTTTTTGTAGGATCGTCCTTTTACACCGCTCTCAACAAATACCACGCATTCGAATTTTAGATTAATACTGTATTTCATCGCAAGTTTATGGTTTATCAAATGACACCATTTTATAAAATTACGCATGTGGGTGCTATTTACTGGAGGCATTACATTTTATGAGGCGTTTTTGAGTATTTCCATGTACATTGGTCTGTAGGTTAAGTGCAGTTTGAGATTTACACCCTCTTGTAAGCAAACTTCATTTCCACTTAATAACTCTATCACTCGGCCTGACACACAGCTCCATAAAGCGCACGCTTGCTTTCCATTCATTAAATGCTGCTCCTAAATGACTGCGCTAGTAAATGTGATACTTTTAAAGGTGCACAAGATAGGTCACTACCATAGAGAGTTAACGGTGCAGTAGTCAAGTAAAACCGGGTGTCCTTCAAAGCAAGGCCGTTCTGGTTGATTTTTATGATGTTGGTCAGTGCAGGCTGTACTTTTCTGAAATGTTCCAGCTTGATAATGATGTTCAGCAAAGTCTCTGTGGGGTAGATGGCACATTGGGGGTCTGTCTGTTCCAGAGAAGAATGGCGAGAGTTGATGTTCAGCAAACAGGAAGAATAATAAGAACCTGTTTTATAGAAATTTCGAGTCTGTGAATGTTAACCCATGGATGTTGAACTGTAAAGTGTGGTGGTAGTAGTAAGTTTCTTTCAGTTCATTTCAGTTCAACTAGCTTATTTGGCAAATTGCATTCATTTCTCTTTTGTGAATAAACCCAAGGTCTGTGCAATAAGATACATTGTGGCACTATACCTCTTATTTGTTTTAAACCCTTTGCTGATGTTTTTTGGATCGTATTGAACATTTTAACAGATTACTCTACTTTCATTTAAAAAAAAAAAGATAATTTACTCACCCCCATGCCATCCAAGATGTTTATATGTTTATATATATATATATATTTTTTTTTTTTTTTTTTTTTGAGGATAACATTCCAGGATTTTTCTCCATATAGTGGACCTCAACAGTTTACAGTTTCAGTGCAGCTTTAAAGGGCTATAAACAATCCCAACCGAGGCATTAAGGGCCGTTCACATTGTAACGATAACTACAACTATAAAAAATATAGTTTTAAAAACCGTGAATCGCTGAAAAAGTTGCTGTAAAATTCCCTACATAATGCTTTTTTCTCTACCACATTGATTATGCCAAAAGGTAAGATATTAACTTAGATTACACAAACTAGGGGCTGTTTACACTTGGTATTAAGATGTGTTTTCATCAATCGGATCACAAGTGGACGAGAGAGACACATTACGTTTACACCTGGTATTTAAATCTGTCTCTTTTGTCCACTTTCGACCGCATCTGTGCTGAATACTGTGAGGGGACGGTCCTTGAGACCGTGGGCGAGTCTCTCTGCTGTCATTCAAACGCGAGCGGGAGTAATTATGAGTTTATGTGGATGAAAACTAATATAATGTCGGAGTCCGCTGCTTGTTTAGCAAGTATACATGCTGCACAGTGTTTTGTACGTGTATGTTAGAGCTTTCTCTGAATTTTCAGCGCAATTGATGAAATAGGATCGCGCAACTTTCACGCTTTCAAAACGAAACTACGGAGAACACCCACAGTAGTTTTATCAATGAAAGGCTAAAAATAGCGCTGTTCACCGTATGTTCACGCCAGATGTCAAAAAAAGACGTAAAATTAGTGTTTAATACCTCAGATTAGATAAATGGGCGGAGAGAAGGCGGTCGCGTGTGGCTGTTCAAACACATTCAACCACATTGCGTTCCGCAACTCCAAAGCGATCCGATCGAAAGTGGTTTCGACTACCTCTGAATGTGGTTGAAAGTGGTCGAAAGTGTACGCGTTCAAAACGTTTTGAACACCCTTTACACCTGGCATTAACGTCGTCCACTTGTGATCCGATCGACGAAAACGCATGTTAATGCCAAATGTAATCAGCCTCCTAGATTCACTGTTTAGAGATAAGTGAAACACATTCAGTGACATGTAAACAATTGCAAAAGTTTTTATTACAAGAAATTGTCATGCGCGTGAGCAAATTAGCATAAATGTATCGTTATCGTCCAGTAACGTGGACGCTAATACAGTTAGCGTTACAGTTAACGTTATAATTATCGTTAAAATATAAACGGCCCTTACGGGTCTTATCTAGCGAAACGATCTGCATTTTCACCAAAACCAAAAATTATTTTACCTTTAAACCACAACTTTTCGTCTTGCTCTAGCCGTGTGATGCGCCAGTGCGACCTTGCATATTACATAATCACGTTGGAAGGTCATGCGTTACATATAGGAAACGTACACTTGCGAACCATTTTAAACTATAAAATGACACAAAGATATTAATCAATTATTATCATTCCACATACAACAACGTCGGAATGGTCCTCATACGTTTGGCACTTCACACGGCTAGTGCAAGACGAGAAGTTGTGGTTTAAGTACATAATATTTTATTTTAATTAGCGAAAATGATGAACGTTTCGCTTTTATGTGACCCTTATGCCTCGGTTAGGATTGTTGAGAGCTGCATTAAAACTGCAATTTTAAACTGCACTGAAACTGTAAACTTTTGAAGTCCACTATATGGAGAAAAATCGTGGAATGTTTACTCAATAAAACTTAATTTCTTTTTTGACTAAACAAAAAAAGACTTAAACATCTTTAATGACAAGGGTGAGTAAATTATCAGAATTTTTTATGAAAGTGAAATATTCCTTTAACGTAAAACGCATTCAGGCATTTTAGTACTTGGTTCTTGTAATGAAAGTCAACAACTAGAATAAGAGCAATCCAAATAACATTTTATTATTAGAAACATCCAACACTAGGACTCCCAGTGCAGTTGTTACTTCATTAAGATTCTTAAAATGCCGTCTGCTTAAGTTCTAATGCTCTGCTCAGAATTCCATCTCGAATTCAGTGTCGTCTCTGTTTCCGCCCCGGGCGCCGTGCCTGCGTTTGCCGCTCGGGTTTACAGCATTCATTATGCACACTTAACAGCTGTTGTAACTCTCTGCGGCGGCGACGTGCGTACACATACGTGTGTGTGTGTGTGTGTGGTGTTAGGTGTGACAGTATTGGCTGTGGGCCCGGACAGCAGGATCACACCACTGACCTTTCTGGTTTAGACATGAAAGATGATCGTTCCATGGCTTGCGGGACAGGTTTCATATTTTCATCTGGCACTTAATTCTGTTCACATCTTTTCCTGCCTGGCTTCCTTCCTCTTTATCAGGTTTGGAGTATGCTATCTATCAAGACCGCAATAAAAGAGGAGAGAAAAGATCACTATCTCTGGCATTATCATCGGCTTAATAGTGATTATCGGGATTATCTAGTTTATTCAGAATTTCATATTTGTTTAAACGTCAACATTTTTTGTTTGCCAAGTTTTAATGCACATAGGTCTATTATGTATGTGTATTTAACCCTAACCTTAATACAAAGCACTATAAACACCGCCAGTGACTAGTAACTGCAGAACGACACAATCTCATTGTATGAAAGCTTGGCAATATTTGGTGACATGAGTGACCGTTGGCAACAGGATGTAGGCGTGCCCAACTACATGACAAAGTTGAAAACAAATAACTTTATGCAAATGATGAGCGACTTTCGGAAGCGACAACCAATGAGAGTGAACCAGTTTTTTTGTAATTGTTGAGGGCAAAAATCATTGATCTTGTGGCAAGTTTTCTTAAAAAATGCAAAGGAATATACTGGATATTTATGCAATTTTATGCGATGAAAGTGCGGGAACTTGCAAAAATTGCGGGAACTTGCAAAAAATATATTTACGTCACATAATCACGTCACTTCTTAACGTTCCCATGGCAACAGGGGACATGGCTGCGCTTGTGTAAGGTAAATGCAACATTTTTCAACTTTCTGCTAAGATATATGTGATTTTGCTACGAAAATGCAGGGATTGAAATCATGCAAGTCCGCATATTTTGCCAGAACAACCAGAATTAGGAATGCCTCCTAATGACCTCATTGATAGAGACTAGCGACACACAGCGATGAATTTATATATTTACTCTTTCCCCGCCGTTGACAAGTTATCTCGTTAATTAAAGGGTCAGTTCACCCAAAAATAAAAATTATGTCAAAATTTTCTTTCTCTGATATTTTTACAAACCTGTATAAATATCTTGATGAGCATGAAGAAAGATATTTTGAGGAATGTGTGTATGTGTTTTGAGTAAATGATGACAAAACATTCATTTTTGGATAAACTATCCCTACGATTTTGTGCCAATGATGAGTTTTTCCGGCAACCTTATTTTCGCTATTGTGCACTAGATTGCGCTCTTGCGTGACTTATAAAATACTGAAGCATACACTGATCCAAAAACAGTAAAAACTCAGTGTATGTTTTGATCATTGTACTGAATCTGATCTCTAACAAAAGTCCTTTACAATTATCATAGCTTTTTGCTCAAAAATATTTTTTAAACAACCTACCCATATTTGAGGGGTGATAAAAAGAGAACCAATGTAGTTAGGATGAATTTTTTAGTTTAAAAGCAGAGGGTCTATTCTTTCATTTGACAAATTGTATGTTTATTAGGGCTGGGCATAGATTAATCTAGATTAATCTCATACAAAATACAAAAAATACAAAAAAATATATACATATAAGAAATGTTTTATTTATATATTGTTTTTTATTTATATATAATAAAGAATATATATATATATATATTCTTAAATACATACATAAATGTGTCTGTATTTATATATACATAATATTTACACACAGCACAAACATATGTAATGCAAAAAAAACTTTTACTTTGTATGAGATTAATCTAGATTATAACACGGCTCTCTGGAATGCTTGATTCTGATTGGTCAGTTGAGACATTTGCAGGTTCGTTCTTTTCGAATAATAACCGCTCCAAAATAATAACGCATAGCCGGTACTACTTTTACGAGAAAGATCGCTCCGCGCCAATAAAGATCAATAAAGATTACTGTCTGTTTGGCGCCATCTTGTGACAAACACTGGACAACCACGACAAGACACAGAGAGCTTACTGAGACTGAACTTGACAAAATAGAGCATGACAGCTACGAAGCCAACACACAAAAAAATACAGAATGGGCATTAAAACTTCTCAAAGACTGGCTAAAAGAGAAAAAAATGGAGACAGACAAGTATGAAGCAGAGGATCTTAATAAGGTATTACGATCATTTTATGCATCTGTGCAAAGTTTCGCGGAAGGATAAAAATGTTAATTTAAAACAAATATGCCAATAAAATGTTTCAAATTCATATTCATGTCCAGTTTTTTTTCTTATGTGACAAGTAGCCGTGTAATAAGCGGGATAATGTAGAGTCAGCCGGTAGTTATCGGGAAATAAGCCCCTTCAGTGTGATACAAGACCCTCCGCTTCGCGTCGGGTCCTGATCACACTGTCGGGGCTTATTTCCCGATAACTACCGGCTGCCTCTACATTATCCCTTACTTAATCTATGCCCAGGCCAGCACTAATGTTTATACATATTTTCTGGAAGGCATTCAACTTTTGAGAAAATCATAAACATTTTTAGTTGAAAAAAAAAAACACTGACGAGGAAAGAGTTGAGGCTGCTCAATATTTAAAAGAAACTTTCATAAGCTGCCAAATGATGTGATATGCCATACAATAATGCTTAAAATTTGTAAAATCAATTTGAATAATAATAAACTGTATTTAAAAACAAAAAAATTATAATGCAACATAAATGTTTCAGATTATTTCTAGGAAAAGAAAGCATCACTCTCTCTGTTTTAGCAGTCTCTCTACTATCTGAATCCATATAAAACTGTGACTATAGACGGTTTCAGCAGTAACAACATAAACAAGCGTCTTTCGTGGTCAACGCTTTACTTCCGGTAAACTCTGCTAAGAATAAATAACAATAAAGTCCTTTAAATGTAGTTTATTTATATAACAAACAAAATGAACAACACATAGATTACCTAGGAAACCAAAACATTTATTTTTGATAAAAATTTTGAATAGTCAGACTATTAAATAACCGGAAGTAAAGTTCGGACCAGACGCGTAATGGCGTCACTGCACGTGCGTCCGCTGAAACCGTCGATACATAATTTTTTTAAGTATTACATTTATTCAATTATTGCAAACCTCTGTCCAGAAGAACAAAATGACCACTGGGGGATTAGGCGACACAAGCGTGAGTAAATAATAATAGTAAATAAACCAAATTTTCATTTTTGGGTGAACTAACCATTTGCATGAAATGCTATTGTGCCCACACTCTTAACAAAAATGCAGCATGAAGTAAAACAACCTGGTTTTGCAAGTCAATTCAACCTACTATTTTAACCCATTTACCCCTAAAACGCCTAAAACCTATTTTATTCTAGGATAAATACCCTTGTCTCCTGAGGGTTTTCAGAAAAAAATACTAAGAATTGTCAACATCTACCAAAAACGTAATATCTATGCCTCTGTAGCACAAAAACATGAAACATGAAATAAAAGTAACCAACGGTAGATGTAATGTTTCGGCGTGCAGTATCAGGCGCAAATGGGTTAAAGCCCCCCTAACCTAAACAATGCACTTTTAAATGTGTTTCTATCAGAAAATTAGTCCCCAGTGTGTACACAGAAACATCCTGTGATTATACAAATCTATCTATATATTTTTTTCTTTTTGTAATCTCATTTAAACTGCAATAGTCACACAAAACAGGCTGTTGGGGATCCCCTATCAATGTGATGTCACCAGTGTTGGGAACGTTACTTAAAAATAGTAATTAGTTATAGTTACTCACTACTTGTTCCAAAAAGTAACTGAGTTAGTAACTTAATTACTCTATAATAAAAGTAACTCGTTACCAGGGAAAGTAACTATTTGCGTTACGGTTAAAAAAAGTTGCTATATGTCAAAGAATTTGTATTTTTGTTTAGCAGTTTTCACATGTCAGTTGAAATGAGTAGAACAGACAGGTGTTCATACATAACTTTCCATATTTATTGCACGTCAACAGACAGCAAGAGTTTTATCCTACACTTCAAGTATTATCTTTGTAAGAAAAGTAAACAGTTACACCATATAAAGTGCATTTAACTTCAGCAAACTAAATTAAATAAAACTCTCTCAACCTGAGACAACTGGTCAAGTAAACAACCTGTACTTCCAAGTGTTTTGTTCACAAAAAGTTAACTTTTAAACAACAAAAAGTGTGTTTGCTCTGTAGTCGTATTCTTAATTAAATAAATCAAACTCCCAATGTCAGACAACTGGTCTGGTAGACATTCTGTACTTCAGGTATTTTCTTCAAAAGTAAACAGTTAAATAATATAAAGTGTGTTTGCAATAACTGTAGCAAATTAAATAAATCAAACTGAGATAAATAGTCTGGAAGACATAGGCTGCTGTATTTCGTTTTCTTCATTAAAAAAGTAAACAGTTTAACAATATGATTCATTAAATTAGAGTTGCTTACAACGGATGTCGACAAAGTCTTCGCTCCCGGACATAATGTACACAATAGTACATTACATGCACGTTCTTGCTTTGACCATAATGAATTTGAAGTAGTGCTTATATCCCCACCTTGAAAATGCCAACTTTTCATCGGATTGCTCCTCCTGACTCGCCATCTCTTCTGCTGCCGCGAATCTCTGTTTAGCTGTTGCGTGTGTGTGGGTAAATTCCAAATGCCGTTTGTGCGCCCTTGAAGGGCACTTCGCGAAGGGGATGTAAAATCCAAATAAACAGAAAAAGACGCTGTATTTTATCACCAAGTGTATTTTAATTAGCCACACTATGAGACAACATTGCGCAACTTTATCTAGAGTTTATACATCAAGAGATTTGATCTTCGAAGGGAATAGGGCATAGTGATCATCACTTTCGATTGGAATTCGCCCTGTGTGTGTGTGTGTGTCGCCGCATGCGCGTGCACTGGCATGTGTATAACAACACTGGCTCTGATTGGCTACCATGAAACACATTACTCTGCCTTAGCCAATCATAATCGCTTATCTCGTTATTAACCTACCTCCTCACTAGCTGTGTGAGCCAGGGTTGCGTTTGGATCACACAGTTTATTAAGTCAGTGCATAGTAACGCACCACATTTAACGTCCGGTAACGTTAACGGCGTTGTAACGGCGTGAAAAGTAATTAATTAGATTAGCCCGTTACTGAAAAATGAACGTCGTTACGTAACGCCGTTCTTTTAAACGGCGTTATTCCAAACACTGGATGTCACATTGCCTACCTGTACACCCCAACCATTACTGCTCACAGACTCCTCCTTATAACCTCGAAGTCGGAGACACATGTTTTGATGTAGTCTAACATGTAGTCTAACATGTAGTCTTACTTTGCATACGGGAAAGTGAACTTTGTTTGCATTTAAAGAAACACACACACAAACAGCAGGTTTTTCATTGCAGCCACTAATGGCCATGTTCAACATTGTATAATGAAAGATGTTTGTTGTATTTTCAGCTGAAACTTTACAGGCACATTCTTTGGATACCTTAGGCTATTTTTGTATTGTTGAAAACACCTAGGTTAGGGGCCCTTTAATTTATGCCTAGAAAGGTTGACATAACTTATAAATTCAAGTTGAAATTGTTAACCTAAACTACAGATGCTGCGTATTTTAGGTAACTTTCTCCACAAGTGGGATTTCTTGTCCCCCTTGTGGGGTTGTTTCAGTCCACATTCAATGGCTTGTCAGTCAGCATTTATTCTCATTGTTCGGCTCGGACTTTCTCTGTTATGTCATTGACTTCTTTCAACGGAGGCACTCCAAAAACACACCATACTGTATAATGGTAGCCAATGCACTTTTTAGTGGAATGAATAACATTTCACCTGTTTCCTTTTAGATATTTTCCCCATTACCTCACATAGCATCACTGGATAGCTTTAACGTAATTCAGCTACATATTTCAGCTACAGCTCGCCGCTCGAGAGCAGACGCAAAGTATTTCTTAAGGGACAAGAAAATTTATGAGAGTGGTAAATGTGGAGTCATGTGGGGATAGGGAGTCTCATATTTTATGTATGGATGAGCTGTTGTGGTGGAAATGACATGCGGACTGCTGAATTTCTTGGTTTATTTTGTGATGTAACTTAAGACATGATATATTACTAAAGGAGTTATTATAGTCCTCCAGACCTGGCCTCCTACCAATGTTTACACAACCCATATTCTCGGTGAGGCTTCTGCACATGAGATGGAGAGATTTGTGGTTTTAAACCCAGAGGAGAACATCTGCCAGCGCTTCAGAATTTTCCACCATATCATTACATTAAGGCTGCTGGCGCGGAGCAGCGGTAATATTGAGGTTGTGTTTTATAAACATTGACGTGAGGGCACTTTTAAGACTTGTGGAACGTCTACAACACTCTGCGACAGACGGCTGAGCTTATATCACTCTCGGATTTTCCACTTAAGCCGCTGTGTGAAGTTTTGACGACCTCGTACTCCGGCTCCACGCAGAGGTATCGGCTTTACGGAAATTGCCCTTGTGGAGAAGGAACAAGTAGTTATAAATCTAGGTGATAGTGACCTGATAAACTATGTTGGCCTTGACGTTGAGGATTTGAAATGAACCATGGAGCTTTAGGTTTCTGCGTGCACATAAACATGCACTCACACATAGATACAAATAGATCACATGTATTCACATATCATAATGGCAGTTGCTTTGCTCCTGTGTGCAGCTCCAGAAGTATTACATTTACACATGTATGCATTTGACACTCATGTTTAATGTATACATTTTGCATGTGTGATACCTAGGGATCAAGCCCAAGACCCAACACTTTCATTATAAGCATTAAAGGGATAGTTCACCCACAAATGAAAATTTTGTCATAATTTTCTCATTCTCATGTTGTTCTAAACCTGTATTACTTTTTTTCTGATGAACACAAAATATATTTTGATTAATGATGGTAAGCACACAGTTGATGGTACATTGTATTTCAATGGGTACCATAGGGTACCATTGTTTTTCGTATTTGTAATTTCAACTATGTCCTGTAGCCCAGTTGTTAAAGCATTGCATTAGAAGCGCAAAAGGTTGTGGTTTCAATCCGAGTTTTTGGATAAAAGCATCTGCCAAATGCATTAATGTAATGTAATTGGGTGATTCTCACGGAATCCAGATTTAGAAGGTGTCCAGCATCAGAATTTAAAAAAGCCATTTTTTTTGCACATATAAGATTTATTTTTATGAACTTACTATAATCATTCTTTTTAGATGGTTTAAAAAAAAATTCCTTTAGAATTATTACTTTTTTTTTTTGATTATCATTATCAAAAATTATCATTACCACAACATGATATTACATTAAATATATGCATTTACAAACTCATGTTTCGGTAATGAGAACTAAAAAGTTGTCTAAGTACTATGACAAACAAAATTGTAACTTTTATCTGGGGAGAAAAATAAGAACTGCTTACCTGGTAGCCATCTTGAGTGTCACAGTCAATTATGTCCCTTCCAACTTTTTTTTTTTTTTTTGAAAATGTTAGTTTCTTGGGGGCTTAAACAATGATTGAAAATTGGTCTTAGACACATTTATATACCAGTGTTTCCGCTATATACATTCAACCGTGGCGGCCCGCCACTCCTAAAACATCCCCGCCACGCCTGCGGTTGTGGATAGAAGGGATACAGCAAACGGAATCTCGTTGGATGAGCACTGTTTTATCCTAATCCTTTAACCAAACCCAACTCTAAACACAAAATTTCACAGGATTGTAGGATGTATTTGTATCTAATTTAGCCAGAACCGCTGTTTTCATCCTAATAATCCTACCTCCAAATCTAATCCTTAACTTTTCGGCATTTGCTGTATCCCTTCTAGACAAAACCCACAGCGGCAGCTCGCAAAAAAGCTACCGAAATGTCCGCTCTGCCAGACTGGCTGTCTAGAAATAAATTCCTTTCTGGATTTGCGTTGTTTACTCATTTATAAATAAATCTCCTAAAATATCATAATTTCCTCCATGGGTTTAGTTTCATGCACAAATAGATTTAAATCAACAGAGGATTATTAAGCTACGTTTCTGTTTTGAGAAATAATAATAAAATAAATAAGCCTATATGAAATATGTTGCACTTAAATAATTATTAAATTGACAAAACGAATAAAAAAGTATTTGAGTTTCTGTTCTTTTTTTTGTGACGCGCTCTAAAACCAAACCAGCAGAAAGCACGTCATGTTTTTAAAGATTATAAATAAGCACAAGGTTTTCTCCTTATTGTGAGTTTACACAAATAAAAATACATCATTTGAAGTTTGTTTTACTTTTATCTTTATGACTATAAATTTAGGGTAATTTAAGCTGCAAGGTCATCACGCATATGGTGTTCACCGGCGCATATCTACACCAACACAGCGCAGGGCTGCGAGAAAAGACATTATTAAACTTTTGATTTAACATATTACGAGTTTTTTGGACATTCATTTGGAATCACTGTACTCATATTATCAACTTATCTGGCCATTAGTATTCAGGCTATAAGCGCAGCGCACTGCTGAGCGCTCAGCTGTCAGTCAATCGTCTGTGCTTTAGATCGACACTCACAAAGTTTCACATTAAATGATAAGATATCCAAAAACAAAAGGCTAAATACTGAATACTACTTATATGCGACTGCAAGACATACATAGTCGAATCTGTTAGTAGGGAAACTTACATTATTCCCGTGGAAGAGAAGAACGTTGGTAATAGAAACTTGAGGCAGACGGTGAGACTGTTTTATCTGTTTTCAGACGAAACAGCAGGGTCGGGGTACCCGCGGATGAACCGCATAATATTTGATCTAACGGGTGTAATAGGCTATTCGCGTGTCATTTGTGTTGTAGATGCAGGTCGGGACTCAATAGACAAGAGTAAAATGCGGGTCTAACATCCAAGACCAAAATTCGACTCGTTTTTAAATGGCCCCGTGCTTATTTGTGTTTAAGATCTGTCTGAAGACCGGTTAAGGTTTATATTTAACTGCGCGATTTGCGGTGTGACCGGCTCGGGGTCACAGTCTTTATGTCAAATGGTACGGGTGTGAAATCAAATTGCTGCTGATGTCGGATAACTGGTCGGTTGTTCTGTCAATCACAGCGGTGCGGATTATCAAACAGGACTGCATGACTTTGTAACAGCTCTGTACGCTAAACACGAGGACGAACTTGCAATGCACACTACATTAAAAACTACAATGAAATATCCGAACTACGTACGTAGCTGTGTAACGTTTTTTTAAGAAAATGATCAAACATAAAAATGCAAAATGCTATAAATATAAGGAAAAGTCAATGACAGCGTGAAAATGATAAAAAAAATACATGTTAGTTTACTGTAGCCTATATTCTACATTAAATTTTTTTTTTACATTTATAATCATCATGGGCGCCCCCTGCCGCCACAGCTGAAAAAAATCCTAGAGGAAACACTGTATACCTTATTATTTTCTCTATATTTATCAATGATCACCAAATACCACATTTCTTTACTGTAAATGTTTATAGTATAACATGCACTGAAGCTTTTTATGTTTTAGATTTTTTAATTATAAATATTTTTATGTCAAAGAACCCAAATCCAGTCATGGACATGTTGTGGTAATGAAAATTTCCCCCTTAAATGTGGAGAAAACAAGAAAATTGGTTTGTATGTCATTTGAAATCGAGTGCTAAATAGAGATGTTTGTAACTGTATGCTTCTTATTTTGATAGTCTTACTTTGCATTTACTTTTTTTATCAAAATGTTTCATGACACCTCATAAGTCTAATTTTGCGAGAATCCCCCAATTCAAATTTTGGGTGCACCTTAATTTTGTTCTGGTGCACCTAAGAAAAAAAGAGGTCTTGAGCCCTGAATTGTATCTATACTAGCCATTTCTAGTTTTGGGAAATGTCTAAACACGCAGCTGTTAAATATCATATTTATATGCATGTAGCAGAAGACATTTACAAACAGTAGCTAGGTCTGCCAACATAGTCGCTTTGTAAAGTTGCACACGATACTGCATTAAATGTTTTTTCAGTCTGTATAGAGAAGCATAACATCAATTTATCTTCGTTGCATCTCTGTAATCTGCTTTGCTTTCTTATTGAAAGTGGTTTTGGTGGGTCTCAGATGGCTAATCCTCAAGACCCAAAGCTCTTTCTTCTTCCTCTTTTGCATGTTCTCTTAAGGTTCTGTGAAGGGCCCACTCAAGGCCTCTTCTGGAGCTCCAGATGTTTTGTGTAGCTATTTATTTAGCTTGTAAACAGGCCGCCAAAAGCTTCCCTCATAATGATGGAGAGGAAAACCGCAATTACATTGTTGCAGGGCCTTTACAAAACAGAGTTGGCTGTTGAATGAGACGCAGTGCTGGGGGGAGCGTGTTGTTATCGCTTTAGAGAGAGGGTTGCCAGATTGAAATGCAAATCTTAACATTTTGCAATTCATTTGGGGGCAAAGCAATAATTGCAACTACAAAAACAGGAGGGGGTGCACACAAAAAGTGAAAGGATAAAAATACTTTATCCTCTTCTTAGTTTGTAGGGTTTTTTATCAGTCTGAAGTTGCACACCGTCATTTATTTTGTTTTGAATAGACCCTGGTTATTTGCGAAGCCTAATATTCATGGTCCAAAACAAATTTTTTTTGGCATATTTGCAAATTGTGAGTTAATTGAGAAAATGTATCTGCCGTAAAATAATTTAATTCTCTGTGGTGACAATATTATATTGGACAAAGAGCACAAATCACGTGCAGCATCATGCGTAAGGCGGTCTCTGTCTCCTACTTAAACTGTACTGTCACAAATAAAGTGAGGAAACATCATGAATTTGTTTCTTATGGTGGAACAGTTCCTCCTTCTAAGAGTTGCCCCTCCTAAAATATCTTTAAAGACCACATATACTATAAATGATATAAATATATATACTTTAAATAATTGTGTGAGTAGAAAACAATACAAATGCAAATAGAACACATTGGTTTGGTCCACCGCCTGCTTTCGTCTTTTACCTCATCTACACACATAAGTCCGATGAGAGAGAGAGCGAGGTTGTTCTGTAGTTCTGAAACTCCGGTAAGTCGGCTGTCAAAGCTATTTTATTCACTTTAAACATCATATGTGATAATTCTCATTTTAATGCAGGATGATGCTGAGTCATCATTAACTCTTTCCCTGCCAGCGTTTTTAAAAAAAATTGGCAGCCAGCGCCAGCATTTTTTATGATTTTCACAAAAGTGTAATGATTTCCAGAATTTGATTTTTATTTAAATATCTAAACATACAATATATCAAATGAAAGAACAGACCCTCTCCTTTAAAAAAAAAGTTTCATCCTACCTTTATTTGTTCTCTTTTATCACCTCTCAAATATAGGTAGGTTTCTTCAAAAATACACAATTTGAGCAAAAAGCTGAGATAATTGCTTTTTATGAGGGATTTTTGATAGAGATCAGATTCAGAGCAATGATCAAAACATAAACGGAGTTGAACTGTTTGCCATAATTGGGATACTTCTTCACTGTAAAAAAAATCCGTAAAAATTGCAGCTGGGTTGCCGGTAATTTACCGTAGATTTAAATGTATGTGTTTTACTGGCAACATTTTGTTCAAAGTTAAATGAACATTTAAAATTTACAAGTCTTTGTCTTTACAGAGTAAAACTTAAATAACAGCATCAAGCAAAGCATTCTGGGAAACAAAATCTGAAGCAAAAAACAGAAAAACGTTTATGATGATTTCTGGTTCCCAGAATGCTTTGCATGAGGCTGTTATTGTATAGTTTTATTCTGTAAAAATAAAGACTTGTTAATATTTAAAATTTATTTTACTTTGAACAAACTCTTGCCAGTAATTAACATAAATGTAAATCTACGGTAAATTACCGGCAACCCAGCTGCAATAACATTGTAATTTCTACGGAATTTTTTTACAGTGTTGGTTTTATAAGTTGGCTAAGAGCGCCACCTGATGGATAATAGCGGAAATACGAATTGCCGGGAAAACTCGTCAATGGCAGGGAAAGAGTTACTTAATCATGACAAAAGTGATGATTTTCCACGAGTCCGCTTTGTCAGCGAATAAAACGTTACATAGCTAACTATTAAAGGGGGGTTAAACGATATTTAATTCATTCTGACTTATTAACACAGTTTAAGAGTTGGTTTTCTCATGCTAAACATATCCAAAGTGTCAAAAAAGCAGTTGGATGTGTTACAGAGTAGTTCTGTGCTGAATGCACTTCGCCAGGGTTCGTACAAGTTTTGGAAAGTAATTTTTTTCAATTACGGGTCCAGCTGACGTTTCAGGGGTATGCTATATGTATCACTTATATGTATCACAACTACAGTTGCATGCGGTGAGAAAGACTTTTGTGTTATGTTGGAAATAGGCCTGTAAGTGCATATAATATAAACGACACAAACATGTAGTGAATCATAAGTTATCCAGTCAGTGTTGTATAAAGTGTTAACTCGTGATCCGCTCCTCCCGCAGTTCGTAACTCCTCCTTTATCGGAAAAAATTGGTAAAGCTAATCTGTCTTTTATAAATCTGATAAAACTAAAGACTCTTTGGAGATATGAAGGATTTACTACTCTATATACTCCAGATTAACATCAGATACGCAGAAACAGCGCGTGTTATGAACGCTTTAGTTTAAAATTAAGTTCAAATTTCATTGGTAAACAACTTCAAAAACATTACTATAAATAAATGGGTTTGAAAAAGAATTTTAAGCTTTCCTCCATATAGACGGTTTCAGCAGTAACAACATAAACAAGCGACTTTCGTGGTCATCACGTAACTTCCGGTAAACTCTGCGAAGAATAAATAACAACAAAGTCCTTTAAAGTAGTTTATTTATATAACAAGCTAAATAAACAACACGCAGATTACAAAGGAACCCAAAACATTTGTTATTTTCGATGAGGTATTTGTTTAAGAGTTCAGTTTCAGCAACTAGTCAGACCATTTAAAAAAAATAGAATCCGGAAGTAAAGTTCGGACCAGACGCTTATCGCGTCACCGCACGTGCGCCCGATGAAACCTCCTATACACATACTGTAAATATGTTTCAATGATCTGTCGTAGTGTTTATTTGTCCAATAAAGATTCATATCAAAGGATACTTACTTCACAGGATAAAGTTTGTTTGAAATATGCCATAGTATATTTGTTAAGTAAATTTTAAAGGTTCATTTATTTTCACAGTAGAACTTTAAAAGTAAGCAGTGTCACAATGAATACGTTGCGGAATAGTTTTCTCTATATTTGACCAGCAAATACAGTTGTTCAGAAAGCTAATTTTTCTACATGTAATGTTTGTGAAATGTGACACATTTATGGGAGTCGTTAATGCATATCCAAACACGCAGCGCCTCTTTATGTGTACATTTCCACGTGTTCATATTTGCCTATGAGAGCCAGAACATTTTGTTATTTGCTCTTGACAAACTCTGATGAAATGCTTCATTGTTTAACCTTAAGATCTGTCATTCAGTTTAATAAACGTCTTCCATCTTTACTATGAGAATCAACAGCGACTTGTTTTAGTGGGCTTAATTCTTGCTTTACAAGATACTGCTGTTTTTTGGAACACTATAGTTTGATATTTAGGAAAAGTGATTGTTTTCAATCAATTATGATCAATTTATTTATATTTTATCCGTTCACCCTAGTTCTTATTATAATGATCTGTGTGTTGAAGGTAAACATAATCGTCGTGACCCAAGATAACCTCACTCTTTAACCGATTAACATGGTTTGCTAGTGGAAACCGGCCTACCTCGCTCGCTGTGTGTGTGTCATGTTAAAAGAGATTACTTTGATATTTAATGTCGGCTTGCCACTCGCACTGACCTTTTAGTGTAGCGCATACTGAGGGCGTTGTAATTAGCGCTGGTCAGAGAGAGTGAACGTGAAAAGGGCGAGACATGAGGGCCAGTAGGCATGTTCGGCAGAACACGTATGAGGCGTACACAGTGCGAGTCCGCGGCCGCCCGCTGGGCGTCACAGCCCTTTTCACTTCCCATCTGCAATTATTTCCGTCTCGGCCACAGAGCGGTCTGACCGCTTGACAAGTCAATTAATTCTTAATGGGCCCTCCATCTGGCTCAGTTCAGTCGGAGGTCTGTAGCCGCTCAGCACAGGGACGAGGTTTAATGCTAATGACTGATGAGATTTTGTCAGGTAAAATCACCATCGGCGTTAATGGCGACCACACGGGTGTAGTTTGATTTAACAGTCTAGAAACTTTATTGTGTGGCCTGTTGAATACTCAGCCTGAACCGGTTTGAGAGGGGTTTTGGGAAGCCAGCTAGACCAACTTACTCTTATGAAAATAAACCATGATACAATTATAGATAAAGTGCAGTGGCCATGATTTTTTTCCAAATTTGTTAAACCATGGTTTTACTATAAAACTCATGTTTAAGCTATGGTTACGGTTGCAAAACCATGGTTTAACTACAATGACAGTTTTTTTTGTCATTTTATTTGTAGTAAATGCATTGCATTAGCATTGCACACTAAAAAAAATGTAACACTTTACAATAATGTTTTATTTGTTAACATTAATAAATGCATAGCTTGAACTAACAATGACCAAAATTTAGCATTTATTAATCTTTGTTAATGTTAGTTAATGCCAATACAATTGTTCATGTTAGTTTATTGTGCATTAACAAATGTTATCAGTTACAACTTTTTATTTTAAAAATGTGTTAGTAAATTATAAAATTAAGATTGATAAATGCTGTAGAAGTATTGCTTTTTATTAGTTTATGTTAACTAATGCATTATCGAATGCAGCCTTATTGTAAAGTGTTACAAAAAACCTGGGAATAATCTGTTAATTTACAAGTTAATTGTTTAATATCCTAAATGATGGTTCTTTAATTCTTATGGCGGTTCCTATTTTCATGCACACGCACACATACATGGGTAATCTAGTTCATTATAAATATTTATGTTGCTAATTACTCTCAGTGCATTATTAATAGCTCAGAAATTTCCTCAAAGACTATGTAATTAGGCAAGAAAATGAGTCGAAAGCTAATAACGCTGGAAGATAAAAAAGGCATTTTTAAGCATAGCTCATTTCTGCTCCAGTTTGCAAAACCCGCAGCCCTCGTTCTTTTCGGTCCCATGCATTTTCATGAAGAGATATCTCGCTTGTGATAAAAACAAGCCCTGACAGCGTGCAACCGTCAAATATTAGCTCGCATTTCATTAGCGTGTATTAGCGCGATATACTAGGTTTGATTGAGGACAGCTGTGCACGTTTAATGTGCTGTTTGTTTGCGCTCCTTCAGTATTTACTGTTATGATTTGTAAGCCAAAACAAACTATAGATGTGTGAATAATACCGATGCAGTGTGAATAATAATAATAATAAAAGCGTCAAATCGTTAGTTGCCTCAAAAATTAAAATGTTGTGATTGTTTTCTCACCTTTGTGTCGTTTAAGCACTATGGGGCAGTTACCCGGACAGAGTTTAGATTAATCCAGGATTAGGCCTTAGTTATATTGAGACATTAGTAGTAAGTAGTTTTTACAATCATACCTTACAAAAAACAATACTGGTGTGCATCTTGAGACAAAGCAATGGCACTTATATATGTTAAGATATATCAATACAAGGTGTTTTTAAATTAAAGCAGCTCAAACATGCATTTTAGTCTGGGACTATAGGATAAACTCTGTCTGGGACACCACACCTATACAGTATGTCTTTTTAAATAAGAGGTATTGGTAAATATTTTAGTAAGTTTTTCACCAAACCGTTCGTATAACCCTTGGAAGCAGCATTAGTGACATGGAGTAATTTTATAAAGTTTTGTGTCCTTTAGCTTAAAGGAAAACACCACCTTTTTTACTATGTTCTTATCTCAACTTAGACAAATTCTTACATACATATCTTTTATCAATGCGTTCATTTTTAATCTTTGTACAGTGCCTCGGGAATGTGTTAGCATTTAGCCTAGCCTCATTCATTCCTATGGCTCCAAACAGGGATACATTTAAAAGCCACCAAACACTTCCATGTTTTCCTTATTCAAAGACTGTTACATGAGTAGTTACACAAGTAAGTATGGTGGCACAAAATAAAACTTTTGTTTGGAGCCATAGGAATGAATGGGGCTAGGCTAAATGCTAAGATATTCAAGAAGTGCTGTACAAAGATTAAAAGTGCACGCATTAAAAAGATAGGTATGTATTAATTCATCAAAGTTGAGGTAAGAACATAGTAAAATGTTGAAAAACTGTGGTGTTTTCCTTTAAGAAGAGGTGGTCACAATCCAGTCCCATTGTAAACAAAATCCCAAAACAACACTTGAAACATTTTTTTATAAAGTTTTTATAATTTCTTGGTTCAACGTTTCTTATTTTGACATCTAATACTCAACATCTTGAAAATATGCGGTTAAAATGAATTTGGCCTAGTTCTGATGTGTCGCTGTGTTATCTCTCTATCTCTCTGTATCTTATTATCCCTCACCATTAAGCACTTAGAGTAACTGGGTTGTCAGTCTATCAGTTCCATTAACAAACCAGACAACAGGCCATTAGGCTCCAGGAGCTTAATTGCTGGTTAATTGGCTAATTAGTGCTCTGCTTTGTTTTTCACTCTCCCTTGACTTCTGTTATTTGGTTTTTATATCCCTCCATTCACTGACGTCCTCCATCTTCCACGCTGTGTTTAGAAACGCAGGAGTGAAGCTTACCGCAGTTCTGGAAGGATAATGTACACCTGCGCTTAAGGCTTTGGCAGAAACATTATGACATCATCTTTGTGTAGATCAGCTGCTTTTGGAGATTTATCATCTATACAGTTGATCTCCATTAAGTTTCAACCCAGCGTTGGGTCAAAAATGGACAGACCCAGCCAGTTGGATTGTAATTTAACCAATGCTGGTTTGTTTTAACCCATTGTTGGGTCAAATCTAGACATTTAATTTAACCCCTTATTGACCCAACGCTGGGTTGAGAATAACTTAGTATTTTTAGAGCAGGGGTCTACAACCTTTTTGTGAGTAAGGGCTACTTCATTGGATATAGTCTACACAAAAAAATGACTTGTTGATTTTTTATTTTTTATTTCACTTGTTGGTATGTTTTATCATTGTTTAAAATGTTAACATGCATAAAAGAAGTCAAGCAATAATACAATTATTATTATTATTATTATTATTAAATTATTAGAATGTGCTTTGGGGGGCAACTCGCAGACTTTATGCGGTCAACCTGGTGCCCATGGGAACCATGTTGGAGACCACTGTTTTAGAGTGTACAAAGTGTTGGTTAAAACAGCAAATTTTCTAAATGCAAACATTGTTGAAAACAACAAATTGCTGATATATGCGTGTTTGATGCCAGACTTAAAAAATGCATGAAGATGCATGCCTTGCAGCGAAATTCGGTTCCTTTGATATTTTCTTCATTTAACATGATGTATTCCTCATTAAACTTTACGATGTAATCGTTATCCTAAATTTTACAAGCTGCATTTAAGAATGTACCAGCATTTGATGGAAGACTTTTGTAAGGACATATGCATAAATGAAAAATGCGAACTAGAAACAAACCAGCCACATTAAATCTGGTTTTACCAAAATGCTAATACAGTTTTTAATCACTAAACTGTAACCAGCGTGGGTGATGAAGAAATGTTTTCATCATTGTGTCTAGCAGATTTGAATATAAGCATCACTGCCAGTATCCCACCTGCAAGGACACTGTAATGCATAGGCCACCAAACATGGGTAAGGTTGCCATGGAAACACCTCAAGCCTACTATTCAATTATTTACATTATGCGGCTTGTCATACGTAATCATGTATTAACATACGTTTTTCTCTGTATGCAAGGTTCATGTTTAGACCTTGAGTCTGAATGCAAGATGAAAGATGCATGACCCTAGTGTGATTAGGACTCAATATTGACTGCAAAAATGTATTCGTCAGAATGCTTTTAAATACCCATCAATGCATTTTCGCTACATTTTGGCTGCAAAATCTTTACCCTTTAGATTCTAAACTGTGATGTATACAAACACGCACGAAAGCAAACAGGTAGACTCGAAATCTTATCCTCATTGAGAGTCAGATCACATTCTGGTGTGTTATGGGTGAGAATGCACGCCCATTTTCACACGACGGAAATCGGGCATCACTCACCAGCAATAGCTCCTGTGGGCCGAAGCTGATATAGATTGACCTTTTCTGCTCAGCTCGCAACATTACAACAATCTGCCCTTCTCATTATCACGGGAACGTTTCACACAGTATTAGACTTAATAAATGACTTTTCCTCTCCTCCCCCTTTCTCGCCTTATTCCCTCTCCGCGCTCCCCTCGCTCGCTTTCCTGCTCCTGAGCCGATAACCCAGAATCCCCTGGGGCTCGGCCTCCATAATCACGTCAGTTCACAGCCCTCTTATTTGAGCAGAATTGTTTAATTGGTATGTGTTCTACATAACTGTCGGAGTATTAGACTCACAAATGAAGGTTAGAACCTCGGTGCTTGTAATCGACTGAAAGAAATTGATTTGCGCTCAGACGCTCTACAGGGAGGGAACTTTATGGTTCTCTATAGAAATGAAGCTTTATAATTGTGTTTTTTTCCCTTTTTCATAGCTTCATATCTCCTCCCTCCAGAACACATTTTCTTGATTTTTACACATACTGTACTGTGTGTAGTAGATAACAAGACTCTATCTAAATCTATATCTATGAGCTCAAGTCATGAGTTTCTATTAACATTTGTGACCCTTGACCACAAAACCACAGGGTAGTATCTTACCCATAGCACGTGAAACAATAGCCAAAAATACATTGTAAAAATGATTGTTGTTTTATGCCAAAAATCATAAGGATATTTTGTAAAGATCATTTTCCATGAAGATATTTTGAATTTTTTTAGCATAAATTTTTTGTGAGTTGATGCGGTGTTAAAGACGTCATTTGGATAACTTTAAAGGTGATTTTTCTCAATATTTTGATTTGATTTTGAACCCCTTAGTTTTTAGATTTTCAAATAGTTGAAAATCGGCCAAATATTGTCACATCCTTACAAAACATTCATAATAAAAGCTTTATGTATTTCCCTTTTAGTTGATGTATATCAATATATTAGAATTGTTTTAACTCTTTCCCCGCCAGCGTTCCTTTAAAGAAGTTGCCAGTCAGCGCCAGCATTTTTCATGATTTTCACATCATGTTTAATGCCTTTCAGAAAATGTTCTTCTTTAAATATATAAGCAATATATTAAATGAAAGAACTGACCCTCTGCTTTCAAAAAAAAAAGTTTTATCCTACCTTCGTTAGTTCTCTTTCTCTCAAATATGGGTTGGTTTCTTCAAAAACACCAGATTTTGAGCAAAAAGCTGAGATAATTTAATTTTTGTGAAGGATTTTTAATTGAGATCACATTCAGAGCGATCCTCAAAACATACATGGACATCTGTTTGCCCTACAGCTTGTGGTCCACATTTATGTATTTAGCAGATGCTTTTATCCAAAAACATCACATTCAAGGTATATATTTTGTACTTTATACATATTTGTGTAGCTCTATTGGTTATGCATTGTGTTAGCAAAATGCAAAGGTCATGGGTTTGATTCCCCAGGAAATAAATGTACAGATAAAATGTAGTCGCTTTGGATGAAACATCTGCCAAATGTGTAAATGTAATACTCTGTCTCCTGGGTATTGGACCCACAACCTTTGCACTGGTAACACAGTAGTCTACTTTTTGAACAATAGAGGTGCCATAGTTTACCGTGTTGTGTTACAAAAGTGTTTTTTTTAATTGTTTCCAAAACAACTACCTTAAAGGTATAGTTCACCCAAAAACAAAAGAAGATATTTAGAGGAATGTTTGTAACCAAACCCTTTGTGACTCCTATTCACTTCCTATTCAGTAAACAAAATAATATTATGATATTATTAATATAATATTATAAACGGTTTGGTTACAAACATTCCTCAAAAATATCTTCCTTCATGTTTATCAAAACAAAGAAATGTATACAGGTTTGTTACAACATGAGAGAGAGTAAATGATGACAGAATTTTTCATTCTTGGGTAAACTATCTTAGAGTTCTCAACGGGCCTGAAAATTACAACCCGACCCGACCCGACCCGGCCCGTGGCTTTTAAAGCCCGGACCCGATGTAACCCGACACATCAACGTGAATTATCTGTCCAAACCCGACCCGCGGCCCGACCCCCCTGCCTTTTTTTTTCTCATACACGTAAGCTATTATCATGACCAGCAGACGGGAATTCAAATCAAGCTTTAATGTTCACGCCTTTTAACAATACAAACAACTGAAACAATAAACTTTAAATATAGGCTATTTAAATATGCCTTAAATAAAAAATCACACAATAATAAATAAAAAGAACTCAAACATGTACCCAACCAGCGGCATTTCCTCCTGTAGTAGCAAGCAACGGTGAATTCACCTGCGGCAAGTTTACTTTTCTCCATCTCTTCTTCTCCAGACAATAGGCGTGCACGCAGTGATAGCAATAAGCTCCGGGGCGGATCCGCAACGGATCCGCTCTGAAGCCGGCAGCTCCGGTCTGGATCCGTTGCTGATCCGCGCCGGAGCTTATTGCTATCCCCCGCCCCTCTCTGTGATGCACGCAGCAGCCAGACCAGACTTTCTTTACGGTGAACAGCAGTAATGATTAATATTTTTTTTCACGAAGCGTAACAAATTAAGCCCGAGGTCCAAGCCCGACCCGACTCATTTGCTTATATTTTTGACCCGAATCCGCGGGTCCCGTCGGGTTTGTCGGGCCGGCCCGACCCGTTGAGAACTCTAAACTATCTCTTTAAGCAACTATTGTTTAAAGCTAAAACCCCTTCTTGCATAAGTAATGTAGTGTAATGTAGTATAACTCTGCTTGCAAAGGTACAGTAAGAAAGCTCTCTTGTGAAAGCAGGTTGTTTGTAGTGTTTTTATGTTTATGTAGGGTGTAAGATTATTCCTATACTAGGATAGCGTGCATGCATTTACTGCTAAATATTAATCTTGGTTGAGTCATGTTTCATTCTGGAAAATAATATTAAAATGCAATAATTTCATTTTAAGTGATGCCTTGGGTCTGAGAGGAATCTGATATTGAAGCGCCCCAGCATCGGTTCACAGATGCTGAGATGTCAGTGGGTTTTCTTATTCAAATATTCATATGAATATTTATGTGATTATTATCATCAAGTATACCAGGCAGAAAACAGCCATAGTCTCAGTTGGATGCACTATATGTAACTTATGTGAAGTCTAAAGGCAACAAGCAGATGGTCTATTTAGTTTTTTTTTTGTATTCCTCTTAAGTGGTACACTGCACTAAAGCAATGAATAAGATTTAGTCTAAAACCCATATATGGTGTATCTCTTTAATAGCTCAATGTCAGTGAGCAAAAGGAGCAAATGGAAAGTCTCTTTCATCTCAAAAATACCACAAATCTTTTTATGAGAATTTCAAATAACTCAACAAATAATCCATTTGTAATCGATTGATGGCTCAATCGTATTGGAAAGCCTTCATGTAAACACCTGAATCAATACTATTGAGGTCGATCGGATGCAAATTTAGATTGAAAGGGATGGTGTAGACCGATCTGTGATACGATCATCAGAAGAAAAGTATGTATGTAAACGCGTAAACCAAGTATTTTCTCAATCGGATGCAAAAATACCTTATTATGTTTCACATGATTCTCGTCACAGAAACACACAATAGCAAGGCAATGGCAACACACATTAATAAGGTAAATGGGTCACGCGCTACACATTCTGCAGTGCTCATTTGTACTTTAATAACATAAGGCTACATAGAGCAATAAAATAGCATCGTGCCTTTCAAAAATTGTGTTTTCATTACCTATATCTGAAAACTTCTTAAGAACAACGTTCTCAAACTCAGCTTTGACTTTAATCCAGAGATGACGAGTGAACTTGACGAGAGATACTGTTGGCAAAGTTGCACATTTTCTGCCAGTTGTTGTTGTTTTTTTCTGCGGGTTAAAGATGAAAGGATTTTGTTGATTAGTTATTGGGGCTGTGAATAGTCATTGGGGTGCTTTTAGGCTAGTTTTAAATATACATTGAGATGGTTTTGATACGCGAATCTGGCAACCCTGGCTGTGCGTTTGCGCAGACGTTCGGTTTGGATTATATAGAATGTACATTTTAACCATATTGCAAGTTTAGGGTGCATGTAAAATGTATTGTCGTAACCTTCAATCGGATTAAATTGAGTCGGATTGACAAAATTTTGTGCATGTAAACATAGCCAATGTCACAGACTGAGCTCAGATTTGACAAGTCTGCAATCAAAGTCAAGATTTGAATATTAATCTATTAATCTGTGACCCTAGACCACAAAGTCTCCAGGGTATATTTGTAGCAATAGCCACCAATACATTGTATAGGTCAAAATTATCGATTTCTATGTCAAAAATAAATATGAAATTAAGATATCATTTGTGCAACTTTAATAGCGAATGTCTCATATAATTATTTTTTGATCCACCAGAATTTTAAATAGTTGCATCTCAACCCTGCTGAAAAAAAACCAGCATCAAACCAGCATGGGAATTATGCTGGTCTATGCTGGTTTAGCTGGTGGTCACCAGCATACCAGCACCAAAACACAACATATGCTGGTCTTGCTGGTATGACCAGCATGGGATGCTGGTGCTAATGCTGGTTTGGTGCTGGTTTAGCTGGTGCTAATGCTGGTTTGGTGCTGGTTTAGCTGGTGCTGATGCTGGCTTAGCTGGTGGTCACCAGCATACCAGCACCAAAACACAACATATGCTGGTCTTGCTGGTATGACCAGCATGGGATGCTGGTGCTAATGCTGGTTTGGTGCTGGTTTAGCTGGTGCTAATGCTGGTTTGGTGCTGGTTTAGCTGGTGCTAATGCTGGTGCTGATGCTGGTTTAGCTGGTGTTCACTAGCAAACCAGCACCAAAACACAACATATGCTGGTCTTGCTGGTATGATGTTTTTTTCAGTAGGGAACCAAATATAAGAAATATAATATAAGATTTTGGTCTATCCTTTCATACACACAAAAACCCCACAAGATAAACTCTGATTTACATTGCGTTCCTGGAGCTCAGTTGGTAGTGCATTGCATTATCAGCGCAAAAGTCATGGGTTTGATTCCTATGGACACATATGTATGATAGTATACCTTGAATGCACTGCAAGTCACTTTGAATGCCAAAAGCATAAATGTAAATATCAGGATTCTCGGCATTAGTATGCTAGCGATGAGTGATCTTTCCTTGATCTCTTCTAGGATTAGCCAAGCTCTTAGCATTTTAGCTAATCTGGTTAACACCTGTTTTTATTGACACTTGAGCCGAGTTTAAACAGTCCCTGCTCCCTCAGACAGACTCCCGATCTGTCTTCCTACCATCCCTGGCAGATTTTATCTGGTTTTAGTTGAGAGTTTTGGCAGATCCTTCTCAGAAGACAGATTTAGGGGTTTAGACTTTTGGCTCCAGCTTTAAGAGCAACGGCATTCCCTCCAGGAACTTTGTGATGTTTTGTTGATGACTTTTCATTTTCATGGCACTCACCTTTTTATTAGTCTTCATTTATGAAACACGGATAGTAATAAACGCGCCCTAGAATCAAAACCATGCCAGAATTTCAGCCTGGATTGGTTGGATAATTGACAATCACAGCTCCAGGCGTCCAACATATGGCACAACATTTTAAACGATCAGCTATGTTAATAAAAGAAATGGACGGCTATCAAGTTTTTTTCCAGGCAGGCTGTCTAATGTAACATTCCATGGCACCGAACTCATCTCGTAATACATGTTGTATGTTTCTGTTGAGAAAGCTTAAGGGTGCGGCCTGTGAGATGGTTGTCTAAACATTGAGTTAATTCCTCTTGACTGTGTCTTTAGATCTACTGCATTTGTCAAGGTCATGGCTTACACTTTGAAGTGCTGGTTTTGGGATTTGGCTAAATCTTGAGGAATGGATGGTATTAAGCATATTTGGTATTAGCAGGTAGCTTAGTGATATCATTGCCTCCCATTAACCTAAATCTATGGACCGACTCGACCCATAAACACTCTAGGGTTTGAAGACCCCTCCCCCCACGCATTTTTGGAAACGGGACTGAAGCGTTTAATTTGTAGTATGATTTATGTCTTTGTTTAGCACTGACCACTTCCTCTTTAGACCTTATTGTAGGATCTCAAGTGCTACAAATGTTTTGTCAGATAACCTGAGACATGTGCTTCTTGTGATAACATCTTTCACTGAGTTCAATAATTTTTTAATAGGATCAAATCCAAATCAATTCATTAGTTTATAGCAAAAAAGTATTTATAAAGGTTATTTTATGTAGAAAGATTCCTTAAGGTAACAACATGTAACCATTTTTTCAGTGCTGGAAATGTTGAAGAAATTGCCTTGTTTTAGTGTTTTTTTTGTGATTTAATATGACTATGAATCTGCCTGACTATGTTAGGTTGCACCAACAATTCACATTTTACTTTTATGAATTTGGCAGATGCTTTTATCTTAGGGCGTACTCACACTATTGCATACCAAACTGTACCCAAATATGTTTCACCACCAAAGTCTGGTTTGTTTAACTTGTGTGATCACTCCATATCAGCCTTATCTCATGGGAATTCGTACATAGTTTGCTAAATCGTATGAATTTGTATAAAGTTAATCATGCAAAAACGTTAAGGGTGTTAGAAAATGATGATTTTTTTGTTTTACTTCATGGCAATTGTTTCGTTTGGAGTTCACATCTCGACCACTAGATAGCATTCTTCTTATCTATGAACTTAAACAGTGACAGGAAGTACTAGGGGCATACCCATAGACGGAAAAGAAGATGGATGCGGTGACGTCGCTTCCTTTCATTGTAATAAACTGAATGTAAAATATATGATAAAGGGCGCTGACATGTTGCACAAAAACATCAGTTTGGATCCAGGGCATGCGCAAAAGGAATTGTCCGTGGAGCCTGGAGGCAAATGCGCAGAATAACACTTCCGCCCAGATGCTTGCGTGCCCAATTCAACCACGCCCCTTGAACGTCTCATTTGACTGGCTTGCTAAGTTAAATATAACTAATTTTCTCGGTGTTAAATAACACAGAAATCAAAAATGAATAGTTAGTTATAGTGATGTAACGATTCAATCGCGTGTCCCATTAAAAATGCCTGTCTGAAATCGATTCTGAATCGCAAGGCTGCGATTCTTTGTTTTATGCATAGCTTGTGCGTGTACTACGGCATTTGGTCAGTAGGAAGTCCTTATTAATCTAAAATCATTATGAGTCGGAGTCGTTTATAACGTGCATTTATAAAAGCAACACTTGTTGAATAAAAATCATTCAAAATATTATTTATTATCATGAAAATACCTGAAACAATTTGAAGAACAGTGTATAAATATTCCAGTAGACATTTCCTGGAATAGCGTTTGTAATGCTACTTCTTCTGTGGCACAAAGGGAGTTTCTGCATGAGAGCGCCCCCTGGCGTTCAGATGTGCCGGGATTTCACCGTAATTCATTCAAATTCATTCATTGAGAAAATGTGCATTTGCACGGTTAATCATTACACCCCTAGTTAGTTATTTCTTCAATCTTCCCTCAAAGCTTAGAGAGTCCGGTCATAGAAGCTGTCAATCACAAATGTCAATCATAATGACACGCCCCCTTTCTATTGCATCTAATTATTAGCTTAAATGAAACTTATCACAAAAAACTGAACATGATCAGCGTGCTAATTACTATGCTAACTACTATCAACTACTTTAAAGGACCAAAACCATCTTTTGGCAAAATTTAAATGGAAGTGTCATTTATTTTTTATTTTGACCTGAGTCCCGATTGTTTGCATGAAGAGGGCAGGGTTTATTACTTTAGTACTGCGTCCAACCACCAGGGGGCGACCAAAAAGTCAGAAGTTTTACTTTTCAGGATGTATGAGGCGCACTACTATTTTTTTGGTAAAGTTGCATATGGTAGTGTGTTCTCAATAACAGTTTTCCTAAAATTATATCCTATTATATTCCTAAAATAGAAAATATCCCAATATACAGTCTCGCTTCACAGCAATGTAATGTATAAACGTAACATATTGCATTGCAACACGCCAGGGGAAGATTTCATTAAGAAAAAAAATTATCTTTAAGGCAACAAATGCATGTTTAACGTTTTTATAAAACCTTATGTACCTTATTTACATTTCTAATAAAAAATGTATTTTATTCTAGGCTTCACCTCTCTAAACCGAATAAAAATATAATAGACTGATATACAGTACCTAGACTTGATCTCACCATTTTTCTGTTCTTGGTTTCCTGTAATGTCATAGACATAAAGATTTTTCTGTGCCTCCATTTTAAATCTAAGATTCAGAGGCTGAATATAAAATGGAGGGGGGAAAGGTGCATGCTCATCGGTCAAGGCCCTGTCTCTCACGCAGCTGAGAGGAAATATGGAAGGGAAATTAATTTGCCCCATCATTCTGACAAAGGGAGGTGAGCGGAGGGATCTGACGTGCCGTGCCACGCTTCATTGTTTCTCATCTCAAGTCTCATAAATTTGCACGGCTCTTGTGAAAGAAAGCAATAACGCGTTATCGCGTCGCCACCGTAAAACACTGTAATTAACATTCAGCGACTGTAACCGATCTATCTTTCATTCTCTCTGCACTCAAACCGCCTAACCTTGTGTTGTGTGTGTGTGTGTGTGTGTGTGTGTGTGTGTGTGTGTGTGTGTGTGTGTGTGTGTGTGTGTGTGTGTGTGTGTGTGTGTGTGTGTGTGTGTGTGTGTGTGTGTGTGTGTGTGTGTGTGTGTGTGTGTGAAAGAGAGGGAATAAGTTGACGTACTTCCATCTGAAGTCTTTATGGGTGCCTGATATTTTTCTGCACACACACACACGTGGCAAATTCCCCCGCATTTAATGGCAATGCTCGTCTTTGATCACTACGTGTTTGTCTCAAAATGGCAGCAGTCATTTTGAACACCAGGCATGTGCTTTAGTACACTCAATATCACAGTAGGCACCCACTCTAACAGGACTGACAATTCTTCTCTCGCAGACAATGTGGCATTACAGCTTGTTAGCTCCACCATTAGCTATAGAGCTCTCAAATTGATGCTTTGGCCGAGGATGTGTTCGGCTGGCACCACTTGGAATGGCGTACCATGTATTTACTCCTGTGAGGAGAGTATTAGAGGGCTGCTTCGTTGAGCTCACAATTACTGTAATTACAAAATTTCAAGTTGACGCATGCCCACGGCGGAGGAGAAATGGAAGGTGCAATTATTTAAGAAGCTCCTGTTAGTTCTTCTCAACCATGCTTCAGTGCTCCTCAGCCACCGCGCCTATTCTTCTACAACAACTGCAACAACCTGTAATTGTAGCGTTTGCTTTATAACTGATGGGATCCATTTAAAATCTCTCACCCAGGCTTTGTTTATTTTGTCGTGCATGTTGTAGCCCTTTGATCACGAACTGTGTAGTGTAATTTACCGCCAAATTTCTAGGAATTTTTAATCGTCAGTGCTTGCGTATCTCTTCTTTTTATGATACACTGAAGAGTCATAAAAAGATATTTAGTTGTAAATGCATTCATTTAGCAACCAAAGGCCAGCACAGCCTACATGTAAAGATTTAGCTTCCGGTTCTTCATAACGCCTCTCTTGCAACTTTCAGGTGAGATAACCCACTGGTTAAGGTTGGCCCACATGCTTGGTCTCGAAATGACTCGTTTCTGCTTCGCAGGCGCACCTTAAAACCACAGAAATTGCTCTCCATCGCACACATCGCTTGTGTAAGAAGCTGATTACTGCTTTTTTAGCTTTGCAAAAGGAGAAGGCTGAACCGCAGAGTTAACCACTTCCTATGGCTTTGTTTGCAAGGGTGTGAAAGGGTTTGATCTGAGTGGAATTGTCACCTCTGCTCACAGCAAACAAAGATAACTTTTACAAGTGCTATCCAAAATAACATGCATGTTGCTGAGAAAAACGAACTACTGGTCATCAATGTTTTATTAAACTTTGATTATGTATTGTGTTTTCATAGTATCATACAGTGTCTGTTTATCGATAGATAGATAGATAGATAGATAGATAGATAGATAGATAGATAGATAGATAGATAGATAGATAGATAGATAGATAGATAGATAGATAGAAGCAGAAACTCAATGTGCGCCGTGAAAGAACTACCATTTAAACATGCAGCTCCACGAAATGCCTATAAGCATATTTATATTGTCTTTTCAGGTATTTTCATGATATTAAAGGTGCAGTGTGTAACTTTCAGAAGGATCTCTTGACAGAAATGCAATATAATATACAAAATGATATTATTAGTGGTGTATAAAGACCTTATATAATGAACCGTTATGTTTTTATTACCTTAGAATGAGACGTTTTTATCTACATACATCGAGGGTCCCCTTACATGGAAGTCGCCATTTTGTGCCACCATGTTTCTACAGAAGCCCTTAACAGACAAACTTTTTTATTAAGTTGTCTTCGACAATGACATGTTTGTCCTGTGGAAGCTACCGTAGCTTCTCCATGCGTTTCAGTGAATGGTGGACTGAGCATATCACAATCTCACTGCTAGATGCTGCTTGAATTTACACACTGCACCTTTAAATAATATGTATAATGATTATGTTTTACGAGTGTTGCTCTTACAAATGCGACTCAAACTCAGTATTTTTGGATTTCTAAAGACTTCCTACTGACCAAAGAGCCATAATACATGAAAGTGCTGTGCATAATATTGTCTTTGCATTTTCAGGATCAATATCAGACAGGCATTATTAATATGAATCGCGATCCTAGCACTACTATGTGGTGTGGTGTTTGTCATTTGGATCAGAAGTGGATGATGTTAAATGTAGAGGTGTAAAACGATTTGAGCTTTTCAACTTTTCAACCATTTTAAGAGGTAGTCGATCTAAACTTTGCAGGACCGTGGTTCCCCAGGAGCAGAATTGAAGGCCTTTGCTCTAACCTGTTAAAAATTAGTGTTGCAAATGCGCCGTTCACGTTTGTTTGAAACCGGACTTGGCAGTTATGTGTCCGAAACCGCTGAATGTAGCATCTATTTACGCAGCCAGCAGCCATATCACCCTGTAGCCCAAGACAGCTTGCCCACTGAAGCTAAGCAGGGCTGAGCCTGGTCAGTACTTGGATGGGAGACCACTTGGGAAAAACCAGGTTGCTGCTGGTAGTGGTGTTAGTGAGACCAGTAGGGGGTGCTCACCCTGTGGTCTGTGTGGGTCCTAACGCCCCAGTATAGTGATGGGGACACTATACTGTCAAAAAAGCACCGTCCTTCGGATGAGACGTTAAACCGAGGTTCTGACTCTCTGTGGTCATTAAAAATCCCAGGATGTCCTTCGAAAAAGAGTAGGGGTGTGCCCCGGCATCCTGGCCAAACTTGCCCATTGTCCTACTAATCATCCTTCATACTAATTGGCTATATCATTCTTGTCTCCTCTCCACTAATAAGCTGGTGTGTGGTGGGCGTTCTTGCGCAATAAGACTGCTGTCGCATCATCCAGGTGGATGCTGCACATTGGTGGTGGTTGAGGAGATTCCCCCGTTCATATGTAAAGCGCTTTGAGTACTGAGAAAAGCGCTACATAAATGTAAGGAATTATTATTATTATTATTATTATATATCTATGGTCCAGGGTGGTGCGAAACAGGGGAGGCGAGTTATATTCGTATCTACGGTCCGAGCTGTGCTATTGAGTAGAGGCGGGGGCTAATTTGCATATTCATCCACGTACACTTAATGTGGCAAGGGTGTACCATAACAGGAAACACTTTTACCTATTCTATTATGATGCTTTAAGATGAGTCTTAAATGATTAAATAATCGACTACAGGGGGACTTTAACTGCTGCATGAAAATACAGATCTTGTAGTGAAACAAGGTTAAAATGCAGCAGGGGGATGTCCCGATCTCCACTAATAATACGTGGCCGATCACATTTCTGAATCGGACAGCCGATCTTATAACAGTTATTTCATGTACTACGGCTTTTGATCAGTAAGTCCTTATCGATCTAAAATCACTGTTAGTTTGAGTCGTTTATAACATGCATTTGAAAAAGCAACACTCGTCAAACATAATTATTAAACATATTCTTTATTATCATGAAAATACCTGAAAAGATTTGAAGAACAGCAATATAAATATATCCTTCAGCCATTTCATGGAGCTGCGTGTCATCACAGCTGCGTGTGTATTGTTCTTCGTCTACAGCGCATTTTGAGTTTCTGCACGAGAGCGCCCCCTGGATGTAGTGGCATTTCACCGTAATTCATTGAGAAACATAGCAAGCATTATCGGCCGATCGATCAGAGCATCCCTAAAATGCAGGAAAGTACTGTACGCTTTGAAAGCACAAAAATGGCACAAAGCTTCTCCTGATATGATGGAAACATACATTTTGCAAGCCGGTGTTGTGCTATACACTCTTATAAACAAAGGCCACAGAAACATTAGGTGGAATTTTATATACAGTACATGTATAAGTCTGTGGTTTTAATCAATAGGAGTGTGTTAATGTTGAAGAAGTGCCTATTTGTCTATTTTACACCTCTATGGTTACAGCTGTTTATTAAATCCCGTGTTAAGCAAACATAAACAGATTATTAAAAGAAGATCTGTGTGTCAGATTTCCGGTGCGTACAGTCAGAATGACGGATGTGGTTAAATGACATTTAATTGCGTTTAACCATTTTCGTCCTCGTGGTTAAAATACCACGTAGTTTCCAAAACATGGCCAACAGATACTAGTCACATCAATGTTTGTTCTCAACCCTTTAAATAGGCCTACATTTTCCTTTGGACGTCACTAGCATTATTTTAACACACTGTCAGATGATTTTAAAAGACACAAAGAAGATCTTTCATTAAGACTAAAGTCTTTACATCCATGCTTATTTTGTATTTAATGCAATTATCAGAGCAGTATGCCCAAGGGTCCAGTTTAGTTTTGAAATCCACTATTAAACCTCAAGTATTTGGTTATATTTTTAATATTTTGAAGGGGTTTTCTTATTGTACTGTATATGTGACAGTATAACCACTTTGGTTAATTAAGAAAAGGGGAAGTGATCGAATAGAGGAAGCAGCAAAAAAAGGCTTTCAGATGACTTTTTATTAAACAGATCTAATTTTAATTTGTCATTGGTTGTGTGTGTGTGTATCTCATGACTGCATTTATGCACTTGCTTTTGGTCTTGTGGTTTTTTGCAGCAGTTTCAGTTTATAAATAAGCCCGCAGATGTAGTTTTTATATCCATAGCCCACTTCTTGTCGGTTCGTGCCCTCTTTCAATTTCTCTCTCTTAATGTGTTGCTCTGAGCACGACCCTGTTTGCGTCCTCAAGGCCGGTGAACAACTTCTGTTTTGCTAGCCACTCAGTCATTTTCGAGGGCTGTTTCTGAGTCATTTTCCTCGAAAAAAATTTGTCGCAATTCGTCTCAGCGCCATCAGCCTTCGGTTTGAGGTTTTCGGTTGGGGTCAGACCTAGTGGGTTTGAGTCATCGATGCAATGCGAGATATTTACACAGAACTGTTGAAGTGACGCAAGAGGTCTACTTTGAAGAGATGAATCACACTATTTTACACATCAAGCCTCAATGTTTTACTGAAGTCATCACTTACTGTTATAGCTTGCCTAAAACAGGGTGCAGTTTCATTTGCTTTTTCTGCCAACCAGTGATGGGTAAAGTATTGAATAGTCAGAGTACACATAAAGATAACTTTATAAGGAATGACTGAAATTAAAGTTATAATAACTCAAGAGGAAAGTTACTGATATACTACATACTTCATAGAATGTAAAACTGTATTTATCTAGGCATAGATTAATAATAAGAGTTCTGTACATAGTAATGACACATCGTGAGCCTCAAACGCAATTGTTTCCTCATTCTTATGTAAACCCAGTGAATGCAAAAGACGCCCCAACATTAAAGGAACAGTGTGTAAGAAATGTATATCAATTAATCATAAAATGGCACTAGACATTAAGAAATCATTTTAATTTCAAATACTTATATCACTGACAACAGTGGGCCGGCCAGGATATTGTCATTTAAAAAGTGTAGTTGCAGCCCTCAACTGATGTTTATGTTGTCATGTTGTGTATTGGCCACCAGTTTTGTGATTGCAGTACCAGTTTTAGCCACAAGTTTTGTGATTGCAGTACCAGTTTTGGCCACAATCCTACATACTGTTCCTTTAAATTACACATTAAATTATTTACAAAGTTGTTAAAATGCTAGCAAAGGGTTATGACTGCTGGGTTAGCGCTACATGCTATTTAATGCTATATGCTAGCATTTAGGGTGAAGTTCTACTATTGAATTTATAGTTTTATAGTTTGCAGGTCCATACTGAAAAAAACACAAACTTACTTTTTTGAAACATCCATTAACTCTATCACCGCCAGCGTTTTAAAAAAAAAGTTGCCAGCCAGCGCCAGCGTTTTTCATGATTTTCACAAAAGTTTAATGTCTTCCAGAAAATGTTCTTCTTCAAATATATAAACATACAATATACCAAATGAAAGAACAGACCCTCTGCTTTCAAAAAAAAAAAACCGTTTCATCCTACCTTCAGTAGTTCTTTTGTAATCAGCTTTCGAATATGGGTAGGTTTCTGCAAAAACACCACATTTTGAGCAAAAAGCAGAGATAATTCCATTTTTGTGACGGACTTTTCATAGAGATCCCATTCAGAGCGATCTTTAAAACAGACACGGACATGCAGCCGCTTGCCATAGGGCAATACTTCCGGGTTTAAAAAGTTGCGGAAGGGCGCCACCTAGTGGATAATAGCGGTATTGTGGAAAGACGGAAAAACTCGTCATTGGCGGGGAAGCGTTTTCTCTTCATTGACGAGATATCTCGTCAATGGCGGGGAAAGAGTTAACAATCTCCAAGCAGTTAGTTGTTCCTCAAAGTCTTTATTTTCGTCTGATACAGGCTCAAACATATAAGGTCTTTTTACTAATGTGAGCTACTAACATGAGCTTCAATGTGAAACAGCCAATCAGAGCAGAGCTCAATATTATTATTCATGACCCTTCCAAATAGGGCAAAAATAGACCATTTCATTCAAAGTACAAATCCTAGGGTTGAAAATAGATGTGTAAAAACTTTTCTGGATAATTTTTGCACTTAATAAAGTTACATATCTTCTATTTCGATACTGTATCAAAAAACAATTTAACAAGTTATTTCAATTCATTTTTTGGCACCTTTAAGTGGCCATATTACTTTTGGACACTTGGTCAATACTGCAGCTGTCCTAGCACTGTCAAAATCTACAACTTTGTACCCAAATAGTTCATATAAGTATCTTCAAAGTATATTTTGGTACCAAAGGTGATTATTAGTACCTCAAAGATACATATTGGTACAAAATGTGTACATATAGGAATCTAATTGTACATATTGGGACTTTTTTTAATAGGATATTGCTTTAAGTAACTAGGGTATTTTGACCATTCTTTTTCTAATAGCTTAATTAAATTTTATTTGTAAGTAAAATAAATGTTACTTAACCTAGTTATAAAATAAAGGCTTAATTTTAAAAAAATTTAGTTGGAGCAGCATGATTATTTTAGCAATATGTGTGTGTTTTTGATTGGGGAAACGTTACTGTTCTTTTTCAAAAATGTGGTGAAACAAAAGTGAAAAGGTACTCTACATTTTAGCCCCAAACTTCTCTCTCAAAAGCATTAGAGGGTTCATTTTGATACTTGAACCTGTGTTTTGATCTACCTTGGTAATTGGTTGTAATGTCCTAAGTTTTTGTGAAGCGCTCTGACCCCTGTGTGGATGTCTTTTCTTAGGCAGCTGTTGGGTTTTGGCTTTCTGCAGGGCCAGGGGGAAAAACTGCTGACTCTACAGCGAAAAGCAGATCTTTATATAGCACAGAGTCATCCAACAAGTTAGCATAGTACTCACATCCTGATTAATGGCCCTTGTCTTATTCTCTCTCTTTCACCTTCTCTTTATTCTCGCCTGCTCGCTTGCTCGCTTTCTTTCATTACATTTAGTTTTCTGTGTTTGTTTATGAATCTTTTATGGCAGGTTTATAAGTTTTGTCACATAAGAATGTCATTGTGTAGTGAGTAGACCTGGAACTGTTTAGCAAGAAGTTTGTAAAAACTTTGTAATAGTTTCATATGACTTTTAGATTTCTTATGAGTTTAAAATTTGTGCTATCAATTTTGTTTTTAAAACATACTTTGATGTAACCATCAAGTAAAAATGCAATATTTTTCATACGCCTTAAATCCATGAGTTTACACAATTCAATCCCTCTATGATAAATATATATATCTTTTTTTTTACAAATACCTGTACATGTTACGCCATTACACACTGGCATCCTGAACAAACCTTCCCCTGTCGCTTTAAGGTCTTAATGTCCTTGATGAATATTCATACGGGTTATTTCTGTGTGAATTTGATTTTTAAAGTATATTTGAATAAATTAACATATTGAAAAAGTCACTCCATGAATCCATTTAAAAACCTTCAACACCCATATTTGCCCCATTACTCAAGTCTTCACAACATAGAGTGTGTTTTCTTAATAATTATTACCATTTTACACATTATTCTTTGTTACGCTCCATTTTTCACCCTGACGCAATACGAAATCTCATCTGTTTTAAGGTTCCTCCTCTGCTTTTGGATGGAAACTCTATTGCGTCGTACATCAAGATCTCCTGTCAGCTATTCAAAATGCATTAGCACCGTGTGCTCTTAGCTCTACGTGATGGATCACATTACTTGCGTGCTGTATTCAGGCCATAGTTCTGAGGGGATTTGTTCCTGTTGTTTCCAGATAGCTGCTCCCCCTCTGCCCTCATTTTGCTTTAATTGAGTCCTCGTTTCACGGGGCCGCTTCTGTGTCTGGGATCAAACTGGGAGCTCCTACCTAGCCAATGGGACCGCAAACCTCATGAGGCAGAGGGAGAGAGATGTGATGAGTAAATCTCTCCGGGCCTGTGCGGTTTGCTCTTCTCTCCTGACTCACTGTGTCTTTATCTCCTCCTCCGAGGCTTTGTTAGCAGTTAGCGACAGGTTTCTGTTAGTAACGACACTGAGGCTCTGAGGCTGTGCGGTCGGGATCAGACTGGAAATGAGATGCGCTCACCAAAGTCTCCTTGGAGGTCTTGTTTAGTCTTGTTGTTCCTAAAGCAGTTCCTAAATTTTTACACTTTTATTTAATGTTTATTATTATACTATTAATGCACTTTTATTTGTTTTTCAAAAAATTATTTTGAATTTAAACAAATATTTGTAGGACCCCCAAGTAATACCATCATGGACCCCCAAGAGGGTCCCGGACCCCCTGTTAAAGACCCATGGTATAGAGTCATCTATAGTTCATCCAGCTATGCTGTCTCCAGTCTGGTGGTAATAAATTCATCAAAACAAATTGTAAATAATAAAAAATGAAATAAAAATGTAAATGCTTCTAAAGAAATTTAAAAGCGGATGTGGTTTTCATATGGTAGCCAAAAATGTTGGATTTGACAGATACATAGAGTCTGGTGGGAATAAATTCATACAAATAAATTTTAAATGATAAAAATATAAAATAATTAAAATATTTATAAGGACATTTAAAGCAGAAGTGGCTTTTAAATGGCAGACAAAAATGGTAGACATGTTTGATTTGACAGAGAAGTGGAGTCTGATGGGAATAAATTAATCAAAATAAATTTTAAATAATAAAAATATTTCTAAGGACATTTAAAGCAGAAGTGGCTTTCAAATGGCAGACAAAAATGGCAGACATGTTTTATTTGACAGCGACATGGAGGCTGGGGGGAATAAATTCATTAAAAGAAATTTCAAATAATAAAAATAATTATAATATTTCTAAGGACATTTAAAGCAGAAGTGGCTTTCAAATGGCAGACAAAAATGGCAGACATGTTTGATTTGACAGAGACGTGGAGTCCGGTGGGATTAAATTCATCAAAATAAATTTTAAATAATAATACAAAAAAATAATTAAAATATTTCTAAGGACATTTAAAAGCAGAAGTGGCTTTCAAATGGTAGCCAAAAATGGCAGACATGTTGGATTTGACAGAGACGTGGAGTCTGGTGGGAAAAAATTCATCAAAATAAATTTTAAATAATAATAAAAAAAAAATAATTGAAATATTTCTAAAGACATTTAAAAGCAGAAGTGGCTTTCAAATGGCAGACAAAAATGGCAGACATGTTTGATTTGACAGAGATGTGGAGTCTGGTGGGAAAAAAATTATCAAAAAAAATTTAAATAATAAAAAAATAATTAAAATATTTCTATGGACATTTAAAGCAGAAGTGGCGTTCAAATGGTGGCCAAAAATGGCAGACATGTTTGATTTGACAGCGACGTGGAGGCTGGGGGGAATAAATTCATCAAAATAAATTTTAAATATTAATACAAAAAATAATTCAAATGTTTTAAGGACATTTAAAATCAGAAGTGGTTTTCAAATGGTAGCCAAAAATGGCAGACATGTTGGATTTGACAGAGACGTGGAGTCTGGAGGGAATAAATTCATCAAAATAAATTTTAAATAATAAAAATATAAAAATGATTAAAATATTTCTAAGGACATTTAAACAGAAGTGGTTTTCAAATGGTAGCCAAAAATGGCAGACATGTTTGATTTGACAGAGACGTGGAGTCTGGTGGGAATAAATTATTCAAAATAAATTTAAAATAATAAAAAAATATTGAATCTAAATCATTTTTAAATAATAATACGAAAAAATAATAATTAAAATATTTTTAAGGACATTAAGAAAGCAGAAGTGGTTTTCAAATGGTAGCAAAAAATGGCAGACATGTTGGATTTGACAGGGATGTAGACAGCAATAATACGACAAAGATGAATAAAGCTATATATATATATATATATATATATATATATATATATATATATATATATATATATATATATATATATATATATATATATATAATAAAGCAATAAATGTAATACATTTTAAGCTAACTAAAACTGTTAAACGTTAAAAGTAAAGAAATGAAAGAAAATTTGACCCAGACTGCACTGCGTAGCCTCACCAATTGATATCCAACATAGGCAAATGTTACTTTTACCAAGTTTGTATATTCCTGGATCAACCTTATTGTATCTTACATTTAAGTTTAGGGCTAGTTATGGTAAGGGTTTGGGTTATGGGTACAAAAATGGTCCCTGTCTATGTACCCATTTCAAGGTTCCAATATGTACATCTGAGGTACTAATATGAAGTCTTTGGTTCCAAAACTGTACTTTTAAAAGGGTACCACCCCAGTGATAGCTGTGGTACATATTTTGACCATTTTTCTTACACTGTAGGGTTTAAGGCAGTTTCTTTTGACAGAAATGTTTTTCCAGACCAAAAAAAAGTTAAAGAAGCACAACCTCCAACATGGAATCTGGATCCTGAAGCAAAGCCAGTTGAGAGGGACCGATCTAGGCCATCATCAAGTTTCAGAAGTGAAGATAAACACTTCAAATTCAGATTCAGTTCAGTTGTCACAGTGGGTTCCCCATCTCTCAATGTCTGCTCGTTTATGTTCAGCAATTCAGAGTGTTAATGAGATCCCCATAGGCCGCCCCCGACGGAGGCTTTCCACTGCGCTCGCACCGTAATGTACATCATGTCTGCTTTCAAATCAATTACATTTTTATCTGATAAAAACGTAATGTGGTTTGATTGAGATTTCAGCGCGGCAGTCGACAGTGTTTTCACAGTCTGGAATGGCAGCCAATTATAACAGGAAGTTTAATCAAATTAAATTGCGCGTCATCCAGATGCACTCTTTGTGGAATGTGACTGAAAATGTTTGACTTAATTTGTTTTTTGCACTTTTGTTGACGTGTCTGCCTTTTGATAAATCTCTTTCCTGAATAGGAAATATTTTGAAGTAAATGAAGCGTGGCACAGCGGCACATCAGCCGATGATAGATGATAGACTCTTTATTTCTTCGCAACTCCCTCTTTGTTAATTTCGGAGAATTATGTTTATTTATTTGTTTATTCGTGATTTGCCTTTCCGAATGGTTGTGAAGTGGGTGAATTGGTTGTTATGCTAGACGCAGTGTCAAGTGCAAGCTTTTTTATTTTCTTCCTTTCTTTTGATCCTTTTCATTATCTGTGTTGCTTTTCCTGGAGTTCTGTTATTGCGGATGTGGATTTTTTACTTTTTAGCCCCTGTAGCTCAATTGGTAGAATATCAAGTTAGCAGTGCAAAATGTGATGGGTTTGATTCGCGATTAACACATATAGTGATAAAAATACATAGCTTGAATGTACTGTAAGTTTCTTTGAATAAAAGCATCTGCTAAAAGCATAAATTTAATGTAAATGTAAAGTTAAGCCAATATGAGTACTTGTCACGTACCTTAAAGAAATTTTTATTGCTGTTATCTTGCTTATGTGCCAGATTTACCAAACAAGTTTGAATGTAATTCACCATCTATTTGCACGTCGCCGTTTATTTAAAGCTTATGAAAGAATAACCAACACTCAGTTAGTTGTGTTGCACATAAGGATGCTAAACAATTAATCGCGATTAATCGTTAGCAGAATAAAAGTTTTTGTTTACATCACATATGTGTGTATACTGTGTATAATAAATATGTATATATATAAATATGAACACATTCATGTATAATTTTAAGATTTTTTTTTTATATATTAAGTATTTATATTTATATATAATATAAATTATACATAAATATACAAATGTATATACACATGTAAACATTTCTAAAACATATACATGCATGTGTGTACATTTATTTATACAAAGTTATTATACACAGTTCACACACATATATGATGTATACAAAAACTTTTATTCTGCTAACGATTAATCACGATTAATCACGAGCTTTTTTGTGATATTTTTGTCTTCCAGGTTTATACTCCATATCGTGTAAACGTCACGGGCCGTGTGTGTGCTCGTACATGTGCTCCGTGCGTTCAAAAAAAATTTGTGCACTTAGAGGACAAGTGCACAAAGTCGACATGAATGTTTAGTGGATTCTGTTTTGTGGCTAGGATTAAGCGGATTTGAAGCCAAGTTATTTGATGAACATATACTAAATGCTGAGAGCGTTTGTTTAATATCATTATCTAGATTTTGATGGAGGTGGCATTTAGGGGCTTTTGCATAAGTACTTCTTATGCGTTTTACTGTATCATGTGAACTAGAGTTACTGCCTATAGAGAGTATCAGTCATTTATAGCTTAATGTAGACAGTGATATAGCCCAGTAGCCCAATAGGATTTTAAACAGAGCTCATATGACCCTGAGTTTTAAGCCTCTGAAGATCATTATATAATTTATATGTGGTAATAATTAAATAATTAATATTAATATTATTCTCTACAGTAATTTCACATCACTCTCTCTCTCTCTCGCTCTCTTTCTCTCTCTCTCTCTCTCTCTCTCTCTCTCTCTCTCTCTCTCTCTCTCTCTCTCTCTCTCTCACTTTTCAAGGTATTTGTGTATAACCACACCATTGGATGGCAGCTAAGACTTATGTATTCCCTTAATAAACAGATTTAGTACTAGGTCTCTCTCTCTCTCTCTCTCTCTCTCTCTCTCTCCAGCCTTGCACATAAATCAATTGAGATGAAAGTTCCATAATTGTGCTTGCTGGGAGGGATTTGAGCAAAATTGCGCTATGAATTTTTTAAAGGGAATTTTTACTAGCTGTTCTGCAGGATTGGAGGCAGAGGAGAGGTGAGGCCGTAGAGGATTTATGCGCCTGACTTCTTCATTACCGAAGTCATTTTGCTGCAGATGATAGTGTTGAGCCCGAGGGGACATTGGTCCCAGCACACTAACTCAGATTTTAAACCTGCCTAATCTTTCGAAGAGAACATTGCAGCACAGCAATATTAATGTTGCATTAGAGGTTATATTTGTCAGCGGGTGGGGGGAGTTGAATTTTTGCGAGATTTTTCAAAGTGGATAATGAGCCAAGTTATTTTGCAAACGGTTAGATTAAAGCATTTGTGATGTTAAAGAGACATGGAAATTGTATTCATTGTGTCTAGCTGTATTCTTCAGACAACTCAAAGAGTCTTGCTTGTGGCAAATCTATCACCGGTATCTGACACCATAACACTATATTGGTATTAGCTGTAATAATTGACAGCAGTGATTATTCAAATGCAGTAAATTTGTGATTTATTAGGAATTATGATTTATACCACAGGCCTGTTGAATGATTATTTTTCTGTAAAAGTGCACACCTATCCGCTCAAATTTCAGTGCCATGTTGGTTGTATTCCTGGTATTCACTTTGCGTCGTGCCGCATGCAGGTGTGCATTATTTTCAGATAATTCAACGGGTTGTCTTTGTCATTTATTCCTTACTTATATATTTTGCCAATTAAGCAGATTAAATCACAGCTCCAATAAAATGGCTGGATTGTCATGCTAACTGTATACAGTATGATGTATACTGTCTCTTATTATCACAGTATTATTCTCCTACAATTTACAAAAAAGCAAATATTGTCTAGTCTGATTGTATCTTATTCTTCCATTAATCTGAAAAACAAAATACAGTATACGTAAACAATAGTTATGTGCTGGTCGGGGTTTTTTTTCTTTTAATGATGTAAATTCCCAACCTTAATTTCCCCGCACCTCGTATTCAATCTCACTTTTATTTCTCAGTTTGTTTTGTTGGTGTGGCTGGCGGCGGGAGCTGCTTGGCGGTTTCGTAATGTGAGGTTAGGGACATCACGCAAGTTGCTACGTAGGACTACGTATTGTAACCTTATCAAAGAACCTAATAAAATATGAAAATATATATTCCCAAATATTTAATATAAGATGTAGGGAATTAATTTAGTTTTTAATGACCCGCCCAGCAAATAAAGTGACAATTTCTTTACCCGCCCCAACTCGACCCGCGGGTTATAAGATCACTAATAAGTATGAGAAGCTGGGCTGTATCATGGAATAAGTCACAGATAAAGGCACTATGCGAAGACTGCCTGCAACCCCTTTAGCCATGACTTATTCTTGATACCCTTGATAAGTCTTGGGTACCTCAATGCTTTTTAAAACAATTACCATACAATATAAATATAAAAAAATAATTTCTATACAACTTTGATGAAGTAAAATCACTTAAAATCTTTCTTCTGCTGGAAAAATAGTCCCTGACCGATTATTTCACATACTATATGTTTATGTGGCTAAGGTGGTTGCTAACAGGGCGTACACACCAAATGTGAATTCAAAGATTTTCGTGAGTAGATTACATGCAAGTCAATGCATTGCGGCGCGATTTCCCCCCTTTTGGGTGGCACGATTGCCAAGAACACGCGCTATACACCTCACACGCATCTTTTGCGCAATTTGAGAAAATTCAACTGGAACGAAAAATTTGCCTGACCCAACTATAAATCCAGCAAGTAGCATTGAGCGAGGAATGCAATGTGAATACACACTTCGCATTTGGTGCGTGCTGCACAGTGATCCACAAAATCGTTAGGTGCAGCGATCATGACTGTTTTTAACCATAAATAAAATACAGCTATTGATCAATTAGAATCAAATACTGGAAAATCAGGCCATGTATGTATTCTAGAATGTATATCACCTTTAAGTTTATTCATTAAAGGAAAACATGTATTAACGCGCCAGAGGTCGAAGTGCTGCAAACTAGGTGCTTTTCCGCTATACAATATAATTCTAATTTTTATCCATTTAAAAAATCGCAATGTTTTATTTTGTGCCACCATACTTACTCGTGTAACTACTCATGTAACTTTAAATTGGTAAACCATGGAAGTGTTTGGTGGCTTTTAAATTCATCCCCGTTTGGATCCTAAGGAATGAATGGGGCTAGGCTAAATGCTAACACATTCACAATGCGCTATACAAAGATTAAGTGCACGCATTGAAAAAAGACAGGTATGTATTAATCAGTCTAAGTTGAGGTAAGAACATAGTAAAATATTGAAAAGTGGTGGTGTTTTCCTTTAAATGCAGGTTACATGTTCTATTCTCATCTATTATAGAAGATTGTATGCATGTAAGATGCTTCGGATTCAAAAGCACCACCAATATCTGCAACTTCCAGTTTTTCCGGGGTTGGGTCAATTCCTTTGATTCGAACGGTTCAAGAGGAAGGGAATTTAATTAATTAGGCAAATTGAGAAGTCTACATAGAATGTAGGAATGAATCAGACTTGAGCGTAGAATCGCACTGTGTCACCCGAATTTAATAAAACTGACCTCAGCTCTGTAAATTACCACTCTCTCTTTCTGTAGAAGTGTTCTGTCCGTACCTCTCCGCTCTCAAGGTTAACACTCTAAACATGCCAAGTCTCATTCGACCGCCTGCCCTGCGAACGCTCAATTTAACAGCCCACTAGGCTGAGGAACATAGGGCTAAATCTCTCTCTCCCGGAGAGGAAGGAGAAGTCGAGATGATTGTATTAGCTTGTCAGCACCTAATGCTGAGCTCAGTGGGCAGCAGAGACAGGCAGATATAATTAGCTGTTTCTCTCTAGTGGAGGTGCATGGGGGAGTACTGCGGTAAAAACCTGAATGGTTAGATTTTGGTGTGTGAAATGTCATAGATACTTCTCGTTCAGACTGATAATATTAACTTGTAATGATATCATATCTGTGAGATTGCCTTAATGTTGGCTGGCGTCCAGCACAACTTGCATATTGCTTTGCAAATCCTTGGTGTAGGTGTAGCAAAACAATGTGGGTAGAATTTATGAAGCGTTGTTTATTTGCACGTGCCTTCTGCGTTGTTTTAACGTCCAACGGAAGGAGTTATGCAAATTAGGTAACAGGTGAAACATGGCCAAATAATTTGCACGCCGCAGTTTTTAACACCTTACTGGAATCATACATCATCGCTCCACCAATGACATCAAGGTACGTAAATACTACCCTTAAAATGCTAAAATTGTCCTCACCAGTACAGCAGATATACAATAAGTCTAGTTAATGTACATTTATGCATTGGGCAGATGCTTTTATCCAAAGCGACTTTCAGGTCATTCAAGCTATAGATTTTCTTAGTATGCTGTACATTTTTTGCCCCTTTATAGTGGCTTTTTCGATTAACTGCATTATTTTCCTAGGTTTTATGGTATTGTTTTGTGCACAGCACAGATTTCCGCAAGGCTATGTTAGATCCAAATGTTTTCAACAAGTGTTTGCCATCCTTTGGTGGGTAGAGGCATATGGTTGGCAATGCCATCCTGAATTCATGCAGTCTTGTGACAAATAAGATCCCATATTGGTTTTAATAGCTTATTTTATTTCCACTTCAAGTCCCTCTGACCCAGGAGTACTTTGTTTATATGCCTCAACAGAAATTGGGTTTCTAATGCTATCAGTAGCAAAAAGCATCAAGGATATTAAACGGTTCCATTCATAATTTCTTCTGCAATGCCTCACTTTTGCCATGATGGAAATTTTGGTTGTTCAAGCACCACAAAGCGCGGGACTTTGTGTTTGTTAGCAGAAATCGGTCAGTGAAATAAAAAGAACGGTGACAAATTTGTTGTGGATTCTCTTTGGAGTCAAAGCATGGCCAATGAAGAAAAGCAGATTGAATAGGGGTATTCTGGAGGTTTGGTAAAAGACCACCCCCTGACCCTCCCATTTGGGACCTCATAGTTACCACTTTAAGCCCCCTTCACCACCCCCCAGTCAGACGTGCTCCATCCAGTGACCTTGAAAATCTGAGGAAACACTTTGTGACGTTTCCCAGGCAACCGTGTAGGTTCGCATGGTAACTAGCAGCTTGACTCAATCAATCAAACCTGGGCTTAGACTTTGAGACGGATTTGTGAAGCAGACCAAAGTTGGGAGGAACAGTCCTGGCAGGCATGCAAAATCCTTTGGAAGGCGATCAAGAGGAGAGTGATGTGCTAATGTAGTGATGTGTTGGGTTTTCTTGGGTGTTCATGAATAAGGATTACTTTGAAAAGAGAAAATCCTTGTGTATGATACGGCACATAAGACAAAGGATTTAGTTTCTTGGATGCAACATAGGCGTACAGTGGGTGGGTTTTGTGATTCAGGGTCACTGTGTTTAGGATCTTGAGGTCCACCAACATGATTCTTTCATACATAATAAATAAGTAGATATATAGATAGATAGATAAATAGATAGATAGATAGATACGGAAGATAGATATGGAAGATAGTTACGGAAGATAGATACGGAAGATCGATACCGAAGATCGATACGGAAGATCATTAGATAGATATGGAAGATCGATAGATAGATACGGAAGATAGATAGATAGATAGATAGATACGGAAGGTAGAAATGGAGGGTAGATAGATACAGTAGACGGGACGATAGATAGATACGGAAGATCGATAGATAGATACGGAAGATCGATAGATAGATAGATACGGAAGATCGATAGATAGATAGATACGGAAGATCGATAGATAGATAGATACGGAAGATCGATAGATAGATAGATACGGAAGATCGATAGATAGATACGGAAAATCGATAGATAGATACGGAAGATCGATACATAGATACGGAAGATCGATAGATAGATAGATAGATAGATACGGAAGATAGATAGATAGATACGGAACATTGATACGGAAGGTAGAAATGGAGGGTAGATAGATACAGTAGACGGGACGATAGATAGATAGATAGATAGATAGATAGATAGATAGATAGATAGATAGATAGATAGATAGATAGATAGATAGATAGATGGATGGATGGATGGATGGATGGATGGATGGATAGAGTGGATAGATAGATAGATAGAGTGGATAGAGTAGATAGATAGAGTGGATAGAGTAGATAGATAGAGTGGATAGAGTAGATAGATAGAGTGGATAGAGTCGATAGATAGAGTGGATAGAGTAGATAGAGTAGATGGGAAGATAGGGTAGATATACGGTAGATATGGTAAAAGATAGATGGATGGGTGGATGGATGGATGGATGGATGGACAGATAGATAGATATAGCAGATAGATACGGATGGATGGATGGATGGATGGATGGATGGATAGATAGATAGATAGATGGATAGATACGATAAATAGATACGATAGATAGATAGATAGATAAGATACGGTACGGTACGGAAGATGAGAAAGATACGATCGATACAATAAATGGGAAGATAGGGTAGATAGATACAATAAAAGATAGATAGATAGATATAGATAGATTGATGGGTGGATGGATGGATGGACGGACGGACAGATAGACATTTAGACGGATAGATAGATACAGCAGATATATACGGTAGATAGATATTGGATAGATAGATAGATAGATAGATAGATAGATAGATAGATAGATAGATAGATAGATAGATAGATAGATAGATGAATAACTAGGTAGGTAGATAGATAGATACGGAAAACAGATAGATGTGGAAGGTAGATACGGGGGTAGATAGATACGGTAAATTGGAATATAGGGCAAATACAGTAAAAGATAGATAGATGGATGGATGGACGGACGGACAGACAGACAGACAGACAGACAGATAGATAGATAGATCTGTGATCTTAATAATTTGTGTTTCTCCAAAGAAAAACACTTGACGTGTGTGTGTGTGTGTGTGTGTGTGTGTGTGTGTGTGTGTGTGTGTGTGTGTGTGCTCAAACACTGACATTTTTTCCTGTGCTGCGTCTTCTCAAATCAGTAAGCAACCTCCAATCAATCTCAGCACCATGAGACGCGTATCTACCGGGTACACAAGACAACGGTTGCGGTTATCAGATTCGAGACTATCAACTTGACACTCGATTCCCAGGTGGGTGAAAAGAGAAACACAGCACACCCTGGGAGATGAAGAGAGAGCAGAAATGACAGGCAGAAGACAGACAGCGCTGGTAGAAAATCAGAGTTGTAGCAGCATTAATTGATGGTGCTGAGTGCCATATGTGTGGCCATATGGAGCCGAGCCCCTCAGGAGAGTTGTAATAGACAGCCTGCAGACACTCACACAACCTGGCACATTTACAAACAAGGGACAAACCATTAATATATGCCCAAAGAGAGAGAGAGAGCGAGAGACGGGGGCTGTCAGAGTAGCACAATTTGTTGATTTTTTCTAAATCTGATTACTTGTTTGTGTGGATTTTAGTTTTTTTTTTTTTTTGCTTGTTTGGCTTTCTTTATTTGGCGTGTACATGGAAATTGAAACATATTTCAGTATGGACAGATGAAATACAATATATCCATTTGTAAAATATTTATCGGCTTGTTAATGCATAAAGGCAATAGGCCAGTCTGCATAACTACGAGTTTTTTGTTAGGTTAAACAAACACAAAAGACTCTAAAACTGATTAAACTATGAAAATAAAGCGAGTGCTCATTCAGATAATTGGCGCTGCAGTTTCTTTGAAATTTTAAACAAACAACACTGATGAAATTAATGTTGTATAATGTTTGGCCAGATGTTACTAGTACCAATTATTTCATAAACATAACTTTGTTAAAGCGAGAGTAGATTATGAAATGTTGCTTTTGAATACCGTGTTTAACTCTGTAGATTGTTTCAGGGTTTGGCCATCTTATCGTATTCATGTGCTGCATGCATCAGCCGGTCAATCTGTGTTATATTGGTGAGCCTTTAAAAGTGACTCTACAGGTGAATGGACTCCATTCTTTATCTCATCAACTTATATGTGCTGAACTGCACAGATCATCGCTATTAACTTTAACCTCTGCTTGTTCAGGTTTATTCAAAAGAACATTTAGTTGTTGAAAGTGGCCTTCATGATGAAGCACATAGAGTAGCATTTCTATTAGACTGAGGTGATCGGTTGAGGAGAGATTGCCAGATGAGGGACATGGTGAGGAACTCTACTTTTTCCCCGCCAGCACATAAAAAAGTTGCCAGCCGAACCAGCATTTTTTATGATTTTCACAAAATAAAATTTTCTTCTTTAAATATATAAACATACAATATATCAAATGATATAACAAAAAAATCATTTGTTCACTTTGTTTCTTTGAAAATACCAAATTTTGATAATTTTATAGATGATTAAATTTTTGTAAAAGCCTTTTGATAGAGATCAGATTCTGAACAATGATCAGAGTTTTTTACTGTTTTTGGATCAGTGGATGCTTCAGGATTTTATAAGTTGCGTAAAAGTGCCACCTAGTGGATAATAGCGGAAGTATGGATTGCCATAAAAACTCGCATTGGGAGGGAAACGTTTTCTCTTAATTGACAAGATAACTCGTCAAAGGACTTTGCTGTCGTAACATGGCTGCAGGAGGTGCAATGATATTACGTAGTGGCCGAAAATAGTCCTCTGCTATTGAAAGTTACCAAGGGGACTATTTTTGGGCGCTGCGTAATATCATTGCACCTCCTGCAGCCATTGTAAGGCAGCAAGTTCCTTGATTATTACGCTAGAATGAGAGTATAGTTCCTAGCCATATCGGCCTAGAAAATCACGAAAATTTTCCGTCAGTCTTAGTACACAATGTAACTACAGAAGAGTCAAGTTTTAAATAGGAAAAATATCAAAACTCTTTGGTTATTTTTAAGCGCGATGCTAATGGTCTAATCAGATTCAATGGATTATGCTAAGCTATACTAAAAGTGGTACCACCAGACACGGAGATCGGCTGAATGGATTCCAAAACGGTAAAAATCAAATGTTTAACTCTAGGGGAGCTGGATAATGAGACTATTTTCAAACAAAGTGAGTGTCCCTTTAAGACTCAGTGGTTTTGATGAAGAAGATGAAGAAAGCAGAAGATGAGTAGATGTGTTGATGAATCAAACCAAGTTGCCAGCCATTCTGACGTTGTTTAGAGAAGAGACAGAGAACTGAGAGCAGAACATGGCTGCTATTGATGTGTTTGGCATGGATAGAGAACGAGAGAGTACTTGCCTGTGATATTTCTGGTGTTGTCATTCATTGCACTGGGTCAAACTGCCAGTGTTTTACTGTTGCTCTTTGTTTCGTCTTTCCTTTGCTCTTCTGAATTATTCAGCGCCCGGGGCTCGTTCGCTCTCTCCGTCTCACATTTTGTCTTTTCTTGTACCCTCTCTGTTTCTGTTACCCATTTTGCCTTCATTTCCAGAAAACTTCATGTGCTGCTGTGCTCGAGTTTTCAAGATAAATGCTGTACAAAGGTTCGCAACAGTGAAAAACAAAACCAGACAAACAAAAAAAAGCAGACGTAATAGCGATCTTTGATGATCCTCACCATCCACCGTCTCTATTGATAGCATACCTAGACATTCTTCATAGAAACAATTGTCATGCAAAGACTGTTTTAAAATATAGCAAAAAGATGCATTGACCAAAATCCTAGGCAGCAGGTTTTTTTTAGGATTAGGAAATTCCAGAATGCATTATACTACATTAAACAGTCAAAGCTCTTTATTATTATTTTGAAATTTATTGTACATTTCAGTTTAGTCCCAGTTAGGTTCAGCAAAGATTTTGATAATTACAGTTTTGTTTTTGTCTAATAACTTTTTGTATAACATTTAAAAAGAGTAGCAAGTAGCACAGCTAAACTCGTTTCTCTCAACTCTAACTCTTCAATTTAAACTGTCTAGTTGTTATCCTTCACCAATGACTGACTTAAAGGGGCCTGGCATGAAAATCTGACTTTTTCCATGTTTACGTGCTATGATTTGGTCCCCAGTGCTTTTATCATCCTAAAAAATGTGAAAAAGATCAACCCAGTAACTTAGTTTTGGTTAACCATTCTCTACAAGCACTTGAAAAAATAAGTCGTAAAAATTTGGCTCTCCTTATGATGTCATCTTATTATAATAATACCGCCCCTTAATCTGCACTATCCAACCACAGTACTGCCATTTATTGCAGAGAGAGAGAGAAAATAATTCACAGCACAATTGAGTTTCAATTTCAACAAACGACCATCATTGTGATCAGTGTTTGCACTTTATCCGCTCATTCGCATTTTAAAGGACACACCCAAAATGGCACATTTTTGCACACACCTACAAAGTGGCAATTTTAACATGATATAATAAATTATTTATGGTATTTTGAGCTAAAACTTCACATATGTGCTATGGGGACACCAAAAATTTATTTAAAAAAGTCTTGTGACATGGCCCCTTAAATATATACAGTTATTATAACTACATTTGGAAGAGTGCAGGAGCATGTGCTCCGACAAGATATTATAGGCGCTGATTATGTTACAGAATAATGCGGCAGGCAAATATGTAACATGCATGAAATGTCTTCGCACATCGTTAAGGCCAACACGTGTACGCACACTACCAAGTCATGACCTGCTGTTTGTCATCATATTCAATTTGGAGGAAAGACAAGCTTGAGATTGAGACCTGCACTAAACCACAGGACTTTGACTGGCCATTCTTTGGCCTGTGATGGATGTCATGTGATCATCTCTGTGGGGTGGGGGATCTTCTTCAGTCTCTATTTCAGTTTGTAAGGAGCCCTGTGGTTGAATGACAAGTCGGGTGTGAAACGGCTGATAGCCTTCAGAAATCAGAGCTCTGGTCCCATGAGGAACTGGTGCGTGCACATAGACATCACAATAACAGAATAGACCGGGCCAATATTTGAGCTATGTAAGAGTTTGCTTTTAAAATGCAATATAATATACATAACTATATTATCAATGTATAAAGACCTTACATAATGAACTTTATTGTTTTTATTACCTTAGAATGAGACATTTTTATCTACATACACTGTGGGTCCCCTTACGGTGAAGTTGCCATTTTGCACCACCATGTTTTTTACAGTAGCCATCAACAGACAAACTGCTCTCTGTTTCGTCACTACGTTGTCTCAGGCGATGATGTGTTTGTCCTGTGGAAGCTACCGTAGCTTCTCTGTGCGTTTTGTGCCCTGTCCCAAATGGCACAATCCGGACTTGAGGTCCTCCTCAGAGTCCACACTTTGATGACATCATGTAGTCCAGACTTTAGGGACCCTTGATGCGAGTCCACGTGGGTGCCCCGGATTCGTATTTTGGGACAGACTCGAGCATCACACCGGAAATAGGTGGAGAAGTTGCCTGTCAGTGTGAACTCCTCCCTTCCGTCGTCTGATTGGTCTGATTGCCCTTTCGCAAGGACTTCTGGGTTGGTAAAGTGCGCGAAGCCTGCTGCAGTGCGGGCTTCGCTGAAGACCGCATAAAGGGGGCAAAGGAGGCGCTGATGAGCACACTTCAAAGCGTAAAAATGACAGATGGGACACCCTACGGACACGTAGACTAAGCAAGAACGCGCAATTTAAGGCCACGAGACCGAAAGTCCACATGAAGTGCGCCATTTGGGACAGGGCCTTGGAAAAGAGGGGTGAGCTGTACGGCTTTCATCAGCGAAAAAAATTAAGAAATTCGACGCTAAGCACTTAGTTCAGAGCACTTCTCACATGACTTTTATGTGAAAGGAGAACTGTTATTTTGTAAGTTTTGTCAACACTCTGTTCACGGTGAGTGTAATGATACATGCACTCTCTCATCCACGTCTGTCTCACTGCACCTCTCACACGTGCATGCGCTCACGCATCTATCCGAAGTGCGAACACAAATCCTCATGTATTTGTTCAGTTTTATGCATTTCAAGTGAGCTGAGGCAAACTAACTATCCCTCGCATTTAAAATATAATCATCTGCATCATGGCGCCGCTCTCTGTCTCTCTTTCGCTCGCACGTGCAAAGAGCTGCGTGCTCATGCTGTTATAAGTCAGATCACTATCCTGTGTATGTTTGTAAAGTTATATGCATTTCAAGCGATTGTGTTTAAAATATGGATCGCGTTCTGCTGGACCGATGTGTTTAAGGCACTTCTGAAGGCACCACTGCTTTGACACCTTGTTGTAGCCTTCTGCAGCAAACTAAACAATGCATTGAATTGAGTTGTGTGCGTGTGTATGTGCGTGTGTAAATGCATGTTTTACAGTCATTAAGTAATCGTGTTATCCAGTTTTTCCCCAAATCATTTACATTTTAATCATTAACATTAAAGGCACACTCTTTTTATGAATAAAATAACAGTAAAGGGTAAAAAAAAAATTGCCAAAAATTAAAACGGATAAAACGGAATTTGCAAAAAATTAAAACGGAGAAAACGGAATTTGGGAAAAAAATAAAACGGAATATGGGAAAAGATAAAACGGATTTTATAGGGCCCTAGAGTTTAGCCTAAAAACTTTTATACAGTTTTCTGGATGTATTTAGAGACTATTAAAGAGAAATAATTATATATGATCGTAATAACATTGCAAAAACAACAAATCTAATTTTAGCATGGTGGCCTAAGTTTTTGCACAGTACTGTATATAAAACTTAACAAATACATAAGGATTACTGCTTTGTTTTCGAACTTCGGACAGATGCGAGAGCGCATGCATGTGCGAGAGAGAGGCGTAGCAGTGCATCTGCTTATAACACAAAACAAAATAACGGAAACAGAATGCAGCACACTAATCGAATTACTTTTTTTTGTTTTTGCAATCAAAATGTGCAAAAATCTAAATTAAAATTGAAAAATGACAGCTCAGCTTATTGATCATTATTATAAGCTTATTATAAGAAGGCAGTTTTGAACACTTGTTGTTTTTGTACTTGCTTTAAAAATGAGTAATAGCACTTAACCTAACAAGCAATTGCCATCATTTTACCATCGGGGTCTAGATAGACTACAGTATAGACCCAATGTAGTCTGGTTATTAGTAACCCACTTCTAGCCAAAATAAACTTGGTTACATGTCGTTTTTGCCTAAATGACTTGAGACATGTGATATTTTATCAAGTAAGCAGTCAACAGTGATTACAAGGTGTTTGGCTTCATTTATTTATTTTAGGGCCGTGGTTACACATCCATAAAAATTTAACTGACAGCCCACATTTTGCCATGTTTTAGCTTAGATGTCTGGGCTGTGTTTGGATGGCTGTTAGATGTCTTTTAAAGGCAAAGTTGCTTGCTGGTGAACTTGAGATGTTTATAACATACATTTAAAATCCATGACATGCAATGGCTTCGAGGGCCAAGAACATCATCTGAGGCAAGGCCATAGCTATTGAGTATCCTTAATAAGAAGAGCATTTGTTGTTTTTAATTATGCACTGGTTATGTTGTATCATAAAGCGCAGCTCTATCCCCATTTTGCTTCGATCAGTGTAGGTGCCAACTTTCTTCCTATGGCAGCCATGCTATCCCATGTCTGCTAGTTTTTGTATCGAGGTGGCATCCACTGATTCTCTACCTTGTGGTTTGGTTGTGTACAGGTAGTTTGTCATGGTGTACTATATATCATTGCTCTTTCAGAACGTTTTGCTTTCTCTCTGCAGTATTTTCTCAGTGTTTTGCAGCCCACACAAGGACACTGAAGAGAGAACAAGCACAGAGAGATTGAGGAAGAGAGAAATGCCCGTAGGCTCAATCTGTTCTGTGGCGCGATACATGCGGGCCATGGGGAGACCTCCACTCACTCCATCAAACTGTCACACACACACATTCAGAGTATAGCGAGAGAAGCTCTCTGCTGCCCTGCAGGCCGGTTCAAGTCAACATCCCATTTCCTCCCCTGCCTAATTTCTTCAGCACCCTCACTTAAATACAGCCTAGCATGCGGCGTATGTATGTGTGTGATCCAGGCCTTGCCTCTGTGCTTGTGCAACGCTTTTGTTTTTCTCCGCTTTGTTGCATCGCATTTTGTTTTCCTGTCTAAGTAAATACTCCCATACTCTCCTGCGAGATTCCCTGTCGACATCACTTGTATTCAAATCGCTGTTGGGTACTATCGGCTATCCTCACCGGCTGGCTGCTGAGGGCCGCGGGTTTGGCACGGTTACAGCATTGTATCCAGCAGATGTTAGTCAGTGGTTACAACCAAATGAATCCTCTGGTTAGCAGAAAGGCTTTGTTAGGCAACATGAAACAGCATTTGCAACCCATTTAACTACTGTGGCGGGACATCTTTTTATTATAACCACAGGAAAAAAGTAGGGCAGGTTTCATTTTTGATCTATTGTAGTGCACAGTGCAAAAATGTACCATTCATTTAGGGCGTTTTCACATTAGCACTTTTGGTGCGCACCCGGGCTCGATTGACATCAGAGTTCGGTACATTTGGATGATGTGAACGCTGTCTTCCGAACTCGGGTGCGCACCCGCGAAACGTACTCGAGTCTGCTTAAAAAGGGTGGTCTGGGGTCCGGTTCATGTGAACTCCAGATCGGTTCGCTGCTAATGTGAGCGCAATCGTACCAAATCGCGGAAGTGAACCACTGTTAATTACGTATTATAAGGAATGTCCCACCAAAACAGACGTGTGTGTTTGTGTGCGTGCATTTATCTTGACAACAAAATGCATAGAATGCTTGCTTGACTTTTGTTCTTATTTGTTTAAACCTTTGGTTTTGTTTTCAAAGAAATAATACAGAAACGCACTTGCGTCTGTCTGCCCCAAACATACTAAAGTCGTTTCGATGACAACGGTCTGTCCGCCGATGTTAATTTTTGCGGAGGCATTCAGAAATCATCTCTCTGCTTGGAGTTCGTCAATCACGCTTGTCGTCTTCTCGTTTACAGCGGTTGCCAAGCAACATGAGAACGCGCCGGCTGCAGCTTGATGATGCAAGCGTACCACGGTTCGGATGCAAAAATAATATGTGAACACAGTCCATGGGGGGCATGGGGAGGGGGGAGCAATCGAACTCGGGTTCGGACCAGGCAATCGCACCAAATGTGAAACCGTCCTTAATGCTGATGAAGCTATAACAACGCTATCTCAAATTTGTACGTATTTTACGAGGTGGCTAATTTGTACGACCACATTCGTACGTGTTGTGCAATTAGCTTTTTTGCCTGTGACGTTTTGTTATTGTTTTTTATGATATCGTATGTTTTTGTACAATTCACTGCATACAAATTACTCAACTCGTAAAATCCGTACGAATTGTACGGAAACAGGCTGGCTATAACAGATATTTGCTTTTAGTTTTGCTGTGATTCGAATCTATTTACTTCATTTCAATATGTAATATTACACATATTTAGTAAATGTAATAGTTTGTAGTCTTTTATTGTATCATTTTTCCTTTAATAGTTCATTAAAGACAGTTTTGCTTCAACTATAATTGTTAATTGTTGTAGCTCTGGGCATTTTTCTAAAATAACATAATTAGTTGTCATACTGTAATTAGCATGAAAAACTGCTTCAGCAACCAGGCCTGACACAAAATTACAGTAGCTTAATGAAAAGCTTATCATAGCAGTCCAATTTTCACTGAAGAAGACCATTATAGCAAACGTCTGTTGATGCATATTGACGTTTTATGATATAATGTCATTGCAAATTACATCATCACCTTGAAAGCTCAAAGGCAGGACCCTAAGGGTCTCTCTCTCTCTCTCTCTCTCTCTCTCTCTCTCTCTCTCTCTCTCTCTCTCTCTCTCTCTCTCTCTCTCTAGCTGCGTCTCCATTGCAGATTTGCGCAAACTTTTAAGCAACATAGTCTACAAAAACTATTGCAAATTGACAGCGTTTACATTAACCTATGACATGCGACTGAAACATTATATCAATTGATGTTGGTAGGTTTTCTACCACTACTCCTTTAACGGAAGGAGACTTAAGAGTATTATCCAAACATTAATGCCAAGGAAAACCCTTTATACTTAGGAGCGGCAACATATAGGTGTTTCATGGATGTAAAAGTGCATTATTTTAAATCAAAGGAGATGTAGGACATTATTGGCAAGAAAAGGCTCTTATACTTGGGGGGGGGGCAGACATGTATTAAGGTGTTTCTGGGATGTTTTAGTACATACCGCATTAGGGATGCTTAACGATTAATCGCGATTAATCTATAGCAGGATAAAAGTTTTTGTTTACATCATATATGTGTGTGTGTGAACATTTGTATAAATAAATGCACACACATTCATGTATATATTTAAGAAATGTTTACATGTGTATATACATTTGTATATTTATGTATAATTTATATTATATATAAATATAAATACTTAATATATAATTTTTTTTCTTATAATTATACATGCATGTGTGCATATTTATATATATACATATTTATTAAACACAGTTTACACACACATATATGATGTAAACAAAAACTTTTATTCTGCTATTGATTAATCACGATTAATCGTTAAGCATCCCTATACCGCATCATCTTCAAAAATAATAATTGTGTGACTTACTTGCATCAGGTAACCTGAAATGCGAATAAACTGTTGCATTTTTGAGCAATACAATGTATTTCACCAATTTTCGAATTGCCTGATAAACGACCTCATCCAAGAGTAAAACTTTTTTGCGGTAAATGGGAGATTTTGCGAAATTGATGCATTCCCATTGGCCAAATTTTCAATTCCCAACCATATTTCATCATGTCAATTTGTAAGGTAATGGTAACGCAGCTCTCTCACTTTCTCTCTTTCTCTCTCTTTCTCACAGCTATGAATTATTAGTTTTTATTATATAATTTAAATCTCCGGGTGTGACGGTACCACTTTAACCATAGCTTAGTATAATTCATTGAATCTGATTAGACCATTAGCATCGCGCTTAAAAATGACCAAAGAGTTTCAGTATTTTTCCTATTTAAAATGTGACTCTTCTGTAGTTATATAGTGTACTAAGACCGACGCAAAATTAAAAGTAAAATGATATTATAATATGCAGCGCTCGAAATAGTCCCCTTAATTACTTTCAATAGCAAGTGGCTAATTTCGGACACTGCGTAATATCATTGCACCTCCTGCAGCCATGTTACAGCAGCAAAGTCCTTGATTTTTATGCCAGAATGAGAGTATAGTTCCTAGCCATATCTGCCTAGAAAATCTTTTAAAAATTTTCCATTTTCCATTGGTCTTAGTACACGATGTAACTACAGAAGAGTCAAGTTTTAAAGAGGAAAAATATTGAAACTCTTTGGTTATTTTTAGCGCAATGCTAATGGTCTAATCGGATTCAATGGATTATGCTAAGCTATGCTAAAAGTGCTAGCGCTAGACCCGAAGATCGGCTGAATGGATTCCAAAACTGTAAAAATCAATTGTTTAACTCTAGGGGAGCTGGAAAATGAGCCCATATAATTTCTCTTCCTTACCTAGCTTTTCTCTTTGTATCCCTCCCACGTCTCTTCACCCTGTCCGCTTCCTATATGTATCATTCTCTCTCTCCATCTCTATCTTCACCTCCCATCAGATCAATAGTTCTTAACTACCATCCGCTTTGGACCTGAGCTGCCCGGTCACTTCCCATAATGCCCAAAGGCAATGTCACATGTCAAACTGTTATATGAATTGGATGGCTTGATCGGATCAAAGTGTGGGCGACTGCTTTTGGTCCATCATTTATAGCGAGGTCAAGGAAAACCGATGTCTGAAGGCTGACTGAAGTATTACGCTTGCAAAGTTGTATGGTAACCTCGAGGATGTTGATTTATTTATAGACAAAAATGTTTTTTATCTTTTGCCTTTGGCATTGTAAATAGCTGTTTTTTGTTTCCAGTGTGCTTTTGTTTTACAGTGTCCCTAAGAATCGCTTGCCCTGCTGGTCATCTATTAAGCGCCAGTCTTTCGTTGTTTGTCACACTGGTTGGAGTTACGATACTTCAAACTGGGCTTGGTCCCCAAAGCCCTTCCAAAGTGACTCATCAAATTTCTCCCTTGGCCACTGAGAGGGAAAGTCGACTAAAGTGAACACAAACAGATACAGCACTGTCTTGAATTATTTAATGCCTGTAGTGTTGTGTTCACATACTCGCTCACCGCTACAATAGATGTGCTTTTTCTACACTTGGAGACCTAGATTTGATCTTTAACCTTAACCTCAGTTTGACCTTGCTGGGGAAAGTTACGCTGTCAGATATTTGAAACCCATGTGTTGACTGTTGACCTTGAGACCTCGTTGGTCCATTATTACTATAGCATTTTTAGCTCAGATTTCAGCAGAATAATATATGTTTACTGTAGTCTTAAAGTTCAACTAACACAACATGTACTGTGTGTTTTTATTGTGGTAACATGATTGTATACAGTAGTACTGTGTTTGTGCTGTGGTAACAGGGATGGTATCAGATGGTTAAAGGATTGGTCCATCATGTTGATGTCTTTCTTTGTTCAGTCGAGAAGAAATTATGTTTTTTGAGGAAAACATTGCAGGATTTTTCTAATTTTAATGGACTTAAATAGAGCCCAACATTTAATACTTAACTCAACACTTAACGTTTTTTTTTTCAAGGGAGTTTCAAAGGACTATAAATGATCCCAAACGAGGCATAAGGGTCTTATCTAGCAAAACGATTGTCATTTTTGACAATAAAAATAACAAATATACACTTTTAAACCACAACTTCTCGTCATGTAGATCCGGTCGTGATGCGCCAGCTGACCCCACGCAATACGTCATGACGTCAAGAGGTCACAGAGGACAAACGCGAAACTCAGTGTTTACAAGCGTCTTGAAAGAGGACCGTTCCTACGTTGTTGTATGTCAACTGATACTAATTAATGTCTTTGTGGCAGTTTATTGTTTAAAATGGTCCGCAAATGTGCGTTTTATATATGTAACACGTGACCTCCCTACGTCACTACGCATTTACGTTAGGTCGCGCTGGACTTGACCTAGACCTAAAGTTGTGGTTTAAAAGTGCATATTTTTTATTTTTCTTGTCAAAAATGACAATCGTATTGCTAGATAAGACCCTTATGCCTCGTTTAGGATCATTTAGAGTCCTTTGAAACTCAGTTGAAAAAACTGTTAAGTGTTGAGTTGAGTATTAAATGTTGGGCTCTATTAAAGTCCATTAAAATGAGAAAAATCCTGCAATGTTTTCCTCAAAAAACATAATTTCTTCTGGACTGAACAAAGAAAGACATCTACATTTTGGATGACCCGGTGGTGAGTAAATTATCTGGATTTTTCTTTTAAGAAAATGGAATATTCATTTAACTATGGTACTTGAATGAATACAGTAGTACTGTGGTAACATGATGATTTCAGATGGTAAAACCATGATATTTGATTGTTTACATTAGTAGTGTGTTTGTACTATGGTAACATGATGGTATTATATGGTGAAACCATGGTATTTTATTGTATACACTATTATTGTGTTTGCACTATGGAATCATGATGGTATTAGATGGTAAACTATGGTACTTGAATGTGTCTAACAGTACCGTGGTATTAATATGGCTTTTCAAGTCATTTTTAAGAATTATTGCCTTGGTACCAGGTCCAAAATACCATGCCAGTAAATTTGTAAGCGTTTCTCTACAAACTACAAATCAGATTGAACCGAATTATTAAAGAATTGATTCAAAAGAACAATTTGTTCTCTATGTGTCCTTCAAAAAAAGCTCTGGCTGAGAATATTCCCTGTATAAATATATTAAAGACAGATTGGCATATTCATTAACTGTAATTTTCTCCGTAATACGGATCATGAGATGAATGTTGTTGTTTCAGCCCCCATTATTACTCCACGTGCTGACAGCCCCGATGATGTCACTGTTGTTCTGTTGCCATGGTGCTGACACCGAAATGTATTCGCGGAAGGTGCTGAGATCTGGTTTTGCATATTTTCGGTCTCTCTGGCATCCTGTTCTGCTGGAATCAGTATTCATCCAGACGTCCCCAGGCAGACGCTGATGTTGAGCCAGCATGGCTGTCGTCAGGCTAGTTTCTCACTCCCCCTCCAAGGCCAATTCATTCCCAATCTCCTCAGCGTGTGACAGGTGCAACTGTGTTATTGATTTGGGCAGTCGGTTTTAATGTGCTCCGGGATGTGCAACGCTTATTGTCTTCCCCCCCTTGGTGTGCGTGTCTATTAAAATGCTGCCAGGAAAATGTTCTGAAATATTAGACAGTTCTCCCCCCTTCACCTCCCATTCCCATTTCAGCTGAAATATATGAGGCCGTCGGCAAGCCAAAACCGAAGCCGTGGGGTCCGGCGTGAGACTTGCCGTGAATAAATCACATTCGCTTACATGCAGACGCGCTGCACCGTTCATGAGAGACTCTGTAAATAAAACACGGAGACCAAATGTGAAGAAAGCTGTTTAAATGTCAAAACCATCTTCGCAGCAGATGAAGGGAGGGACTGTAATATCCCGTGTAAACATAACACACCGTGTCAGTTTTTGTTCCAAGTCGAAGCTTTTTGTGCAGCATTGAATAAAAAAAATAAAATTTGTAATAGTGAGTGATTGTTTTTATAGCTCATCTAGAAGTGTATGACTAGCAATGTTTAATTTGCAGGATTAAATGTCTGCTAAAATGCATTAATGGACAGTAAATAAGAATGTGGCATGGCATTTAATGTATGATTTAAAGGAATATTTCACTTTCATAAAAAATCCTGATAATTTACTCACCCACATGTCATCCAATATGTTTATGTCTTTTTTTAGTCTCTCTTTCTTTTTTTGAGTAAAACATTTCAGAATTTTTCTCAATTTATTAGACTTTATTGGACCTCAACAGTTAACAGTTTAAATGCAGTCTAAATGATCCCAACTGAGGCATAAGGGTCTAATCTAGCGAAACGATCGTCATTTTCAGATTTTTTTAAAAAGCCCTTGAAGCCCTTTTTTTTTGCACATCTATGATTAAGGTCTGAACTCACTATAACCATTATTTTTAGAGGATAAAAATATTTCCTATGGAATTATTTAATTTTTTTAGATTATTATTATAAAAATTATCATTACCACAACATGCTATTACATTAAATATATGCATTTACAAACTATTGTTTCTGTAATGAGAACTAAAAAGTTGTCTAGGTACCTGGTAGCCATCTTGAGTGTCACAATCAATTATGTCCCTTCCAACATTTAAAAAAAAAGGTTAGTTCCTTGAGGGCTTAAGCAATGAGAAAATTGATCTTGGACACATTTATATTCCTTATTATTGTCTCTATATTTACCAATGATCACAAAATACCACATGTTTCTTTACTGTAAATGTTTATAGTATAACATGCACTGAAGCTTTTTATTTTTTAGATTTTTTTATATAAATATTTCCATGTCAAAGAACCTAAATCCAGTCATTGCGGACACGTTGCGGTAATGAAAATCTTCCCCTTAAATGTGGAAAAACAACAAAATTGGTTTGTATGATGTCATTTGAAATCATGTGCAAAATAGTACATGAAGAGATGTTTGTAACTGTGGGCTTCTTATTTGATAGCATTAACTTTTTATATCAAAATGTTTCATGACACCTCATAAGTCTGATTTCGTGAGAATCACCTGTGTGCGTTTCACATATGTAACGCATGACCTTTCAAAATAATTACGTAATACGTAAGGTCGTAGGAGACGTTGTGGTTTAATGGGTACACATTTTTTGTTTTTGGTGAAAATGACGATCGTTTCGATAGATAAGACCCTTATGCCTCGATTTTGATCGTTTAGAGCCCTTGTAAGCTGTGTTGAAACTGCAATTTTAAACTGTTTGAAACTGTAAACTATTGAGGTCCAAAAAAGTCTAATAAATTAAGAAAAATCCTGGAATATTTTCCTCAAAAAACTTAATTTCTTCTCGACTGAACAAAGAAAGACATAAACATCTTCTTGGATGACATGGGGTGAGTAAATTCTCAGGATTTTCTTTTATGAAAGCGAAATAATCCTTTAAGATAAAATAATATAAATAATTATTTAAAAATATTAAAATTGAGCCATGGGACCACCCCAAACTTTTTGTTTTAAAATGTTTGATATCCAAGGTTTAAAATAAGCTAGGTTTTTTCAACCAATACATATTAAATTAACCTATAGAAAATATTTCCCAACCATACAGAAATGCAAAAACAATGGTCAAAAATGGTCCCTATCTGTCACTGTGATGTTACCCTTTGAAAAAGTACACTAAAAAGTTTCTAAATATACCTAAATTGTACATGGACCTTTATAAAGGGTGATGCCCTGTGACAGATTGTGACTATTTTTCACAATTTTTGGTCTGTTGAGTTGTTTCAATTCGTAGTTGGATCAAACATGGACATTTTCTAAACTAATTTAACCCAACGGTTGGGTTCGTCCACATTTTACCCAACCAGGCATTCAGTCCACATATGTCTGTATAATAAACGCACCATTGTACCCTGTCACTTAAAGGATCTGTCATCAGACTTGCAAATATTACATTGTATGTGGGATGTTTTCTGCACATGTGAATGATACATTCATACACAGAGCATCTTTTGTTATATTTACCTATTGGAGCACACTAATAACCATATAGTGTGCTTGAGTCGCTGACAGGGCCGTTTAACAACCACATCCCCTAACAAGAAAATCCCACCTGAATACAAACATGATTGACAATTGGCTAAGCCACTTTCTTTGCGTTAATGCCTAGGACCCACAACGAATGACTTGTGACAAGTAGAGCCGAGCAATTAGGATTTGTTTAGGCAGTGCTGCATAGCGCGGCAAAGGCGCAGGGAGTCAATGAATGGACCTTTCTAATCCACAGTATACACTCACATAAATGTACATTGAACATCGGGTGGATTCAAAGGTAAATGCAAGCCTAATTGAAGTTTTTGCTCTTCCTAGCTGTGGTTTTTGTCTTTATTTTCATGTTGGGGATAGAAAAGCGTGTTGTAATATTTTATGTAGGAGGTTGTATATTTGAGTAGGCAGACGAGGCAACAAGACACGACACATGCAGCAAACAAATTAAGCCACAAACAAATATTTTATAAGGCTGATGGTTTGAGGAGGACCTTACTGGTTAATAATAGACTGAAAGGCAGAAGGTTTCTTTTGGTTCTTTAGCATTCAACTTTTTTTGTTGTTGTTTAAACTGCATTAAAAGTAGGATAAGCTAGCCGAATGTAATTGCAGAATAAATCAGGGTGACCAGGATCCCGATGTGAAGCTGCAGGGTCTTGTCGTACCCTTAAGGGATTTATGTGTGATAACATAATGTACATTATCCCACTTATTACACGACTACTTGCCACTTGAATATGTAAATGCTCATGAAATATTGATTTAATATATTTGTAAGAAATGCAAATCTTCCACAATTAAATTTAGGCTTTCGTTGATAAAACCAAAGCGGCTGCTCTCCGCGTCTTTTAATAGTTTCGTTTTGTGTGCATGTGAAAGTTGCACAAACTTTTTTCATCAATTGCGCTGAAATATCAGAGAAAGCTCTTACATTTTCATGTACAAAACACTGTGCAGCATGTTTACTAACAACACATGCAGCAGACTCTTACATAATATTAGTTTGCGTCAATTTTAAAATTGCGTAATTTCTCGCGCTCGTGTTAAAACGAAAGCAGAGGGACTCGCACACAGTCTCCACAGGCCATCCCTTCAAAGTAATCAGAACAGAAGTGGTCGAAAGTGGACAAAAGAGATGAATTTAAATACCAGGGCCCGTATGTATAAAGCCGCTCAGAGTAAAATTTTAGTCTTAAGTGTGTCAAAATTCTAAGAATGACGTCATTTTACTCTTATTCCTAGACTTCCCAAAAGCTTGATTTATAAAGCCTCCTAAGTGTTAAGACTAGGTCTCAGCTCCTAAATTATTTAAGAGAGCTGGAGAGGTCTCTTAACCTAGTTAAAGGATAATTCCAGTATTTAACACTTTGGGTCTCATTTCTGGTTTGTTTTGGATGAACTACACTGATGGACACAGAAATTTTGACAATGGGTCGTGTCTTGAGTTTTTAACTCGTTTAGAAGCGTCTCTTGACTGCTCCAGAATGGAAGTCAATGACCATGCACAAACATGTCATTAAAACAACACTTAACGTTCATTTTCAATACTGTGCTACTCACCGAGTGGTTTGTGGTGTTCGTTGATGATTAAAAACAAGTTGTGTAGCGAAATACAGTTTCTGTCGTGTTTTATTTGGCATTTTGTAAAATTCCATTTACTTCGCTTGGAAGACTCATTGCTCGCTGATATATCACTCCGCCGCCGGGAAACAGAAAAGGGTCTGTTTACATGTGGTTGTAGTTTTTTCGCTCGGTTTCTCTCAGAAGAAATTTTTCCCATATTTGTAGGGCTGGACCTGGGCCGGGTTTCCCGATAACGATTGAACTTAGCTCTTAACTCTTTCCCCGCCATTGTCGAGATATCTCGTCAATTAAGAGAAAACGCTTCCCCGCCAATGACGAGATTTTCCGTCTTTCTGCAATACCGCTATTATCCACCTTCCGCAACTTTTTAAAACCGGAAGTATTGCCCTATGGCAAGCTGCTGCATGTCCGTGTCTGTTTTAAAGATCGCTCTGAATGGGATCTCTATGAAAAGTCCGTCACAAAAATTGAATTATTTTTGCTTTTTGCTCAAAATATGGTGTTTTTGCAAAAACCTACCCATATTCAAAAGCTGATTGCAAAAGAACCACTAAAGGTAGGATGAAACGGTTTTTTTGTTTGAAAGCAGAGGGTCTGTTCTTTCATTTGGTATATTGTATGTTTATTTATTTAAAGAAGAACATTTTCTGGAAGGCATTAAACTTTGGTGAAAATCATGAAAAACGCTGGCGCTGGCTGGCAACTTTTTTTAAAAACGCTGGCGGTGAAAGAGTTAAGAGCGCTTTTTACGAGCTACTTAACGAACATTCGTTGTTCATTTACGTACGTTTCCCAAAGATGCACGTTAAACGATCGCTCGCAGCTGGGTTTTAAGTGCTACTTACGAGTCGCTATCCGTTTGTCAAGTGCTGAAATGTCACCTATAGAATGACTCGAATTTTTAGCAGAAGCTTGTTTAGGCTAATGATCTTCAGCTGATGTGCACTAATGTTTTTTTATAATATTTTTCATTATTGTTTGATGACTAAATATTATAAAATATAGTCATTAAACAATTATTTGTTCAAAATTATTAAAATGTTTTAATAATTTGTGCATAATGAAATATTCTTTTCCGTATGTAGTTAGGACTCGTCCCACTGCGAAATGCATTCTGCATTTTATGTAATAGTTTAGATTATTATTATTATTAGTTTTTATGTTTATTCATTATTAGGGATTATTGCATTGTACCGTACATATTTATTTGGTTTCCTTAATCAGATGCCATTTCACTTCAAAACAATTATTTTTTTACTGTAGATTAATTATAGAAGGAATTGGTAGGAACCATTTATCAATTTAATATACCAACTATTACCAAAATTATAGTTTAATTGTAATTTAAATTTGATTTCTCATTTTAATTTTTAATATATTATATTAAAGTAATTTAAACAAATAAACAAAGAAGAAACCAATAAATAAATATACATTACATTTAAAACATTACATTATCATCATTGCAGGAGTGCAATTTGCTGGTTGTCCTGCAGGCGACCTTGTAACTCTGTTGTCTTACGATGCACTTATGTATGAACGATTACTCCAGACCACTCGTAGATCTACGATGATTTTCAAGTGCTACTTAAGTTACGAAGCTTTTGGGAAACGTCCCGTAATTTTAAGATGCTTCGTATGATCAACTTAGCCTTACGATGCTTTTGGGAAACCCGGCCCAGAATATTTGAATATTCGTTCCGTGGGTTGACATTCGATTTTCAGCTTTGAGATTCGAATATATATATATATATATATATATATATATATATATATATATATATATATATATATATATATATATATATTACAGCGTTAATGCAGAGCTTTTGCCAAGCAGGAAGTGCGCTTCACGCTCCCGCTCTATAGGTGGCACAGAGAGACCAACATCCATAGCCAACAGCCACCAAACGCCACCAGTAGAAGAGATCGCCTCGAACGGAGAGCGCTTCCTGCTTTGGCATTCACGCTAATAGTGTTGTAAATAACGTTCAGTTTCTTGCAAAAACTGATTGATTTGCTTCACAAGACGTCAATATGTCACACGGAGTTATGGGGGATTACTGTTGTATTGGATATATATGCTTTAGCTCTTAAAGTGTGCGGGTCGGTTGACTTGCATGACGGAGCACTGGGGTGTCTGCAAAATATCTTCTTTATTGTTCTGCTGATGAAAAAAAACATATTGGATGGTATAAGTGTTATAAATAAACTTGATTTTGAAAGTATGCTACTGTTTTATTACAGTTTGTTGAACTCCGTTCATTTATTTTCGTTGTTTTATTTAAATAGCCTACCCTCATTGTCAGTAATTACTGTGCTGCTTATTTCTGATACGGGAATGTTTGTTTGTTAGAAAATGTTAGGCTACCTTATTAAAAGTATTGCTCCTGTGTTTTGTTTCACTAATGCTGTTCTCGCAGGACGCGTGTCAGGCACGCCAAGTGTGCTAACGCTTCAGACTCAAATATAGAGCGGAAGTATATACGCGGTTGTGAGGTATCTGAAAAAAATAGTTCCACTATAGCAAATAACACGGATTGAAATCATACATTGCACCAATATATTTGTTTTTAATCATCAACGAACACCACGAACCACTCGGTTAGTAGTACAGTTTTGAAAATGAACGTTAAGTGTTGTTTTAATGACATGTTTGTGCATGGTCATTGACTTCCATTCTGAAGCAGTCAAGAGACGCTTCTAAACGAGTCAAAAACTCAAGACACGACCCATTGTCAAAATTGCTGTGTCCATCAGTGTAGTTCATTCAAAACAAACCAGAAATGAGACTCAAAGTGTTAAATACCGGAATTATCCTTTAAGAGTAACAAGAGGGCATCAGAGAGGCGGAGGATCATGCACTTTACAACAAAGAATGTGTTAGAATGACTTTAATTCAAATGTATTTCTATAGCACTTATTGTTGCAGAGCAGAAAATGTACAATAAATACATGTTAGTAGTATTTAGACAGTAGATTTTTATGGGATTATCAAGACAGCAATGGTACAATGTATATAAATTTGAATAATATACACTGTAAAAAGTTAAAGTTGGATCAAATTATTGATAATGCCTAAAATGTAATGTTTTTTCAACTTAAATTTCTCAGTTTAAGTTAAATAATTAAAGTTAAACATGTTTAAATATTAGGTGTTAACAATTGAAGTAAGTTTTTTAAGTAGAGCCGCTTTTACATTTTACAGTTTATGATAGGTAAATAAAATACCATAAAATGTAAATAAAATCTACAATAAAAAAATGTGAAGTACAAGATTGCAGTGACATCATTACATGTAAAGTGATAATAGAGTATAAAACCCTGACCCAAAACATAATGTTAGCAATGTTAGCAATAAGCAAGCAAAATGTGAAAGTGACAAAGATGGAAAAATTTCAATGGTGTGTAAGTGGAGAAATCCAACTTAACTTGATCATCTTGTTCAGGCATGATCATCATGCAAACTTTAGTATTTTCTTATAAACAGCTTGTGAGTAAAATCAAAATGATGTGACTCATAATCTTATTTTTTTAAATAGCACTACGTTTGTCTATTTCATTAACATGTTAAAAACTTAATCAAGATGGTGCAAAATCGTGTAAAATAAATGTATGTACTTATTTGTAATGTTGTTAAACATTTCTTGAAGCAAATTTAAATTAAAATATTTAAATACTAATATAATTTAAATGTCTTCATGATTCATAAATGTATGGTGTCACATGCTGCTGTGACTGTATAACATTGCTGGCTTTCTATTGGCTGATTCAGAGGTTAAGGGCGGCCATTTTAGGTTGAAATCATTGTAGTTCTCAGTTTGCGGCACTTAAGTCAGCACTTAAGAATGAGTCTTACACTTTACTGAAAGTTGCTTTCAGCTTCTTTATAAACGTCTCCTACTCTCAGACTGATCCTACTCCTTACTAAGAATTTTTTGACACTTAAGTCATAGCTTAAGACTATTCTTAAGAGCATTTCTGAGATGTTTTATACATACGGGCCCAGGTGTAAACAAAATGCGTCTCTAGTCTCGTCCACTTGTGATCCGATCGACGAAAACACATCTCAATACCAGGTGAAAACAGCCTCTAAGATGTAAACAAATGCTCATTTACTTGATTGATACTATAGATAGTGGAATAAAAAATCAACCGACACAAAAATAAAACCGATAAACTTCTGATCCTTATTAAGAAAACAAAAGTGAGTGGTTGCGATCGCTCCTTAAAGTGCAAATGGTCTGTAATTGCTCATTTGCATATGCGTAATTGCAGTCTGTTTCTGCTGCGAGACCCCAATGTCCTGCGCTGCGTGGACGAATGAAAGGCGAGAGGCACAGGAGTGTGCGATAATGGCCTGGCATGAAATATTTATGTAAGAATATGGCACTCCAGTGTCTGCTAAGTGTTATTGAGGGTATTTTGTAATATGAAGAGAGGGAGACAGTGTATCCTAATTGGATTTTTTTAAACATTTTTTTAAGTTCATACTGTGGCTCATTCCCTGTGCTTCACTGCGCCCAGAAATTGTCTATTCACGTCTGAATTTGGTCAGTAAAATCATATCTTCTACAGATTATAAGCATTTGCAATAAAAAATTATTATCATCAATGAAAATAAATAAATATATTTTATATAAATAAAATCAAGCTATATATATGATTTATTCATATAAAATGTATTTATTTATTTATTTATTTTCAGTGATGATAATATATATCTTCTACAGACTAAAAGGGTTGGCATTGGCAATAAAAAAAATTTCAACACTGAAAATATATATATAGCTTGATTTTATTTATATAAAAAGTGTTTAAAATATTATATAATATTTATTTTCAGTGATGATATATATATATATATATATATATATATATATATATATATACACATTTCTATTATATTATATTATATTATATATTCTATGTTATAAATATCAGTGCAATTGATTTTATTATTTTACTTACCTTCCTAAATTTCTATCTGAGCTCTTGCCGGCTGTCAGGTAGCTTTCAGAGACTTTATTTCATTCAGTAATGTTTCAAGGTTTCGCCCATATACGAAAATCTTCCCCTCAACTTTCTGTCTATTATCTTTCATTGAACGGCTCGTCTGCTATAACCGTCTTCTGAAAACCGACTGAAAGTTTTTACGCCATCTCACTTTTGAACCGTGGCATCCTCTTTCAAATGTATCACATTTTCACCATCATCACCTCAATTTTTGTCGAAAGGTGTCACCGAAGGAGAGAAAGAATGTAAAAGAAAAGCAGCGGTAAAAATCATACCTAAACCGATAATGAGGTCAGAGAATAAATGAATAATTCTCTCATATCTTTTCTCGTTACAGTGTGACAGCGAGAGTGACATCGATGACAAGGTAAGAAATCTTTTTACGTGTCGTGCGTGTGTGTTTGTGTGTGTGTGTGTGTGTGTGTGTGTGTGTTTACAGTACCTAACGAGTGATTTTGGAGTTTATATTATGAAAGGCTGTCGTCTATCTGCTTGTGTGTTTGTGCACGCGTGGATGACAGAAAATGGCTGCCAGACTTGTGATTGTTGATTTATTTGCATATTACAGGGATGCGAAAAGAAATGTGTCGCAATAGCGAGAGAGTACATTTATTGTAGAGGTGTTTAAAGGCGGTGTTGTTGTGTTTGGGATGTCAGTTCAGCTACTTTGAAGTAGTTTGAACTGAATAAGAGAAAGAGGTGCTTGATGGGTGCTGTGTTTGTTAATTCTGTATAGGAAGTACTATTGTGAAGTCAACTCCACTAAACAAAGAAAGCTGAAAGGATGAAGAAAAAGTGTTAACTATGTCTACATTAGCTGTTACTAGCTATACACCTGATTTCTAAATCAGTATTATAGACTGCAAAAATGGTAAAAAAAAAGTCATCCCTATTGGTCACTGGGGCGGTACCCTTTCAAAAAGTACACCTTGGCACCTAAAGAGTTCTTAATAGTACCTCAGAGGTACATATTGGTTTTAAAGAGTGCATAAAAGGCACCTCAAAGGTAAATATAAGTACTGTACCCCAAATATGCATTATGGATGACATACCTGTACCTAAATGGTACATATGAAGGCCTTTTTAAAGGGCAATGCCCCAGTGGCAGCTTGGCACCATTTTTTGACAGCTGTACATCAGCAGCAATTCAGTGCACCAAATATTTTTTATTATTTTTATTATTATTACACTGTAATAATAACACTGTGAACAAATGCTGGGTTATTTCCAACCAAGCGTTGCGACAGAAAGGAACAAACCCAGACCCTGGCTTAAATTAACCTAGTAAATGTTTATGTTTGAGCCAACAATGGGTTTAAAACAACTCGGCATTATGTGTGTACTTTTATTTTATTATTATTACTTTAAAATATGTGTTTCTTAATATGTAGCATAACTCTCCTTTTAAGTTTTGGAGCAGAGGTATTGCCTTTCTACACTCCTCTAAAGGATTATTAGGAACACCTGTTCAATTTCTCATTAATGCAATGGTGTACTGGTGTGGGGGATGTTTTCTTGGCACACTTTAGGCCACTTAGTGCCAATTGGGCATCGTTTAAATGCCACGGCCTACCTGAGCATTGTTTCTGACCATTATGACCACCATGTACCCATCCTCTGATGGCTACTTCCAGCAGGATATTGCACCATGTCACAAAGCTCAAATCATTTCAAATTGGTTTCTTGAACATGATGAGTTCACTGTACTAACTTGGCCCCCACAGTCACCAGATCTCAACCCAATAGAGCATCTTTGGGATGTGGTGGAACGGGAGCTTCGTTCCCTGGATGTGCAACAAATCTCAATCAACTGCAAGATGTTATCATTTCCAACATTTCTAAAGGAAGCTTTCAGCACCTTGTTGAATCAATACCACGTAGAATTAAGGCAGTTCTGAAGGCAAAAGGGGGTCAAACACAGTATTAGTATGGTGTTCCTAATAATCCTTTAGGTGGGTGTTTATCTTATCATTTAAGTTTTTTCAACTCTCCTTGTCCCACTTTTTACCATCTAACAACTATGGTATTGACAGCAATTGTGATATCTTTTATAGTAAGCATACCTTTAGAAACAAGTAACAACTGGATGCAATTTCCGTGAAAGACTAATGTGACACGTGCAATAATGGCTTTACTCTATATGCGTTATATTTGCATATTTGCAAACATTGGCTCTAGCCATATAGATCGACCTCAGATTATACCATTATGACTGATTTGTTATTCAAATGCTCTCTGGTCACGAATGCTTTTGAGATTTGGTTAGCGGTTTGCAGGGTTGCCAGATCCTTTCCGCTGAAGTGCTTCTCCCAGTACCTTTGTCATTTGTTTATCTTTTAATATTGATAACCCTAATATGACTGTCACCCATATAAACAGCATGTAGCTCCGGTGGAAGTGTAACACATGTTAATTCCCCTGCAGTTAAGCAATTACTCCCTGCTAAATGAATGTGATAGCATAACTAATCTCCTGTAAGCCAAGCTCCCAGTTCAGTGGAAAACATCTCCGGCTCGCTCTATAAATAATACATTGATAGCGAGCAGCAATTTGCATTAACCGCAGCTCGAGCTAGTCAATAGGCTTTTATCTTTCTCCTCATTGAGGCAGATGGTAAGAGAAAACCTCTTTGGATTTGACACGATGAAGAGAGGGACTTTTAAAGCACCGTGTTCTTTTAACGTTGGTAGGCTTCAGAAAAAAAGAGAAAATCGGATTTTCCAGACTTCTTTGGCCCTTTACTTTCTTTGTTGTATAGCATTTTAAAATAATACCCATGAAATACACTGTCAAGAATGGTGCAAAAGCTGTCACTGGGACAGTACACTTTAAAACGTTTCTAATATGTACCGTTAAGGTACAGATTTGTACCTTTGATGTGTGAATGTGTGCCTATGAGGTACTAATATGCACTCAGTTACAGTGATGGTTGTACGTCACATCAGAGTTCTGCAATGGATTGGGTACCCACGGGTCCCTGCATAAAAAGTGGCTAAAAGGGCCGGATTGCGACATTCCTAAAATTCACGGGCGGGGATGCGGGTAGTAGTTTTTCATTAATAGGTCTATTCGCGTATAGTTATCAGGCTCCATAGCCTATTTAGGTGCCGATGGCTACTTGAATGGCGTAAAACAAAACACACTTTAGCATGTTTCATTCACCATTCATGATGGGCAGGTGTGGATTTAATTTTTATATTATCACGGGTGACGGGTCTGATCTGGTGCTGAACTTTGAGGGTCCAAAAATGGACCCATGCAGGACTCTACGTCACATAGTTATTTGTTTGTAACTGATCATAAAAGATCTAGGGCAGAAAGTATAAAGACGTTATGTGTTTGGTTTATGAAGTGTGTATTTTATGCAGTTGTGGACAGAGATACGTTTATTTAGAAATTAAAAGTTAACCCAGATAATGTTTAAATTTGACCCAACCATGCACTCTTAGAACGAATGTGTTAAAAACAACACATTAGTGTTGATTCTGGGACAACACACTAAATGTGTTAGGCCAGAATCCACATTATTGAAACAACACATTTTGTGTTACTTTTAACACAACTTGTGTTATATTTTAACAAAAAATTTGTAAAAAATGTACACATCCTTTCTAAAAGTGTGGGTTCAATCAACACAGCATTTTGGGTTGAAAGACCCAACGTTTGGGTTTATCTCTTTTTGACCAAACCATGGATCAAAACAACCCAGCATTTTTGCAAAAACCTTGCATTTTTAGAGTGCACTTTCTATCTACATTTATAAATGTAAATGTGTGGTAGTTGTTTCATTGTCACGGATATCCAAATTTTCCATATCCGTACCACTGACTTTCTTTTCCGTGTCAGTTTCAAGTATTGGTTACTCAATTGTTTTTCCTATTTTTAAACCATTGTCGCTTGGGTTTGGAATTCGGTTTGGGTTAGGATGTCACTTTAACTATTGGTTTATACAATTTTTTTTAGAATTTTAAAAACAATGTCACAATGGTGGTTAGGGTGCATTTAAAAGATGAGCCAAGGTCAAAAAAACCTAAAGTTTGTGCTAAAAGATGTGTTTGTTTTCAGGTGCAACAGGTGGAACATGATAACTGCTTTTCCAAAATTAAACAGATAAACACTGTTATTTATAATTGTGTACATTTAAATCTAATGTAAACAATTACTTTTTACCTTGCTTGAATAGTAACAGGTGTCTTCCTCTGTTCAATATGTAAGGTTGAACAATAGCTCCTTTGAGCAGTCGTCAAAAAACTTGAACATTGTCTCCGATGGGGTTTTTATACCTTACCGTGTTATAAAACAGCCTGCAGGTGCGCTGGAGGGCGTAATCGGTTGGGCTGATTTGAATAAAATTGCTTCATGGTTAGATCGGGTCCACTTAATAACAAAGACATCACAACGTTTTCAAAGAAGAGAAAGACCCTCCATGACAGATGATGACACCAGAGAGTTAGATCAAAGATATTGGATATAACAAGATTGTGGATTCCTATTACTATGAACAGGGGACAATGCAACGTTCAATATGGCTGCTCTGGTCCCGCCCCCCAATTAAAAGAACCAATGATGACTCTCTGGGGGAGGGACTGTTAACATTAATCTTAAACTGGGGATCGTCTTCCTCCGCTTAGTTTTTCAGTTTACAAAGTCCGTAATCTAAATAGGAATTAAACATAGCGCCAGCGCAACTAGCTTTTAAAGGGGATGAGAGCTGAGACTCTCATTGGTTTATTGCACGTTACGCCCAAAACACACCCATTACTCATTAGGAAAATATGTACAACCCTTTTCGACCCTGCGCTCGGCGCACAAACCATTTTTCCCGTCGTTAAATTAGTGGCATCGGACACACCCATTTCGACGTTGCGCTGTGCGCTTTAGACAATGCGCTTAGATCGTTAAAATAGACCCTTTAACAGCTCACGTGATCAAATAGCCTGCGCGCGCATTTGGGCAGCAGAAGTGGTGTTATTCCCCATTGGTTCTAACGTGGTAGGAATTCAGAAAGTTTATTAAAACGGTTTCTCAACATCAAAATGTCCAGTTGTTGCGTTTGGTTGCACTAATATAATATACTAATATACGTATATATGTATCTGGCAACTTTATTTTTGGCCATCTGCTAACGTCTTTTATCCACTTCACTATAGTACACGGATCTGGTAGCTGTGTTGAAAATGTTGATAAAGTCAATTTTTTTAAAATAACTTACTGTTTGTGTTGCTTCACTGTTGATTCTTACGATACTTCCGTTGCCTAAATGCGCGCGCATACGCTGCCACGTCATCATTGTGTACAAACAGTAAAAGGGTCTATAGGGCCCAGTATCTTCATTTGTATTAAACTGAAAAGAACCTCGTGTAGGTTTAGGATAACATGAGGATGAGTAAAGAATTGTAATTTTTGGGTGAACTATCCCTTTAAGAAACAAAATGTATCACACAGTTGATGTCAGGTTTAATTGCGGGTCAGAAATATGTTGTTTAATTGTGATTTAAGCTCGTGACATTAGAGATATCTGTCTGTAGATAAGACTTTAGTCTTGCATGACTGAAATAACTCCCAGGAGGCATTGCAAACATGGCTGCCTAGTGGCGCAACTTTCCTGAAGGGAATTTGGTTAGATCTACCCCAGAAATTACATAGATTGATGTGGCGAAATGTTTTGAAGTTGTGTGCGTCTTATATTTGTATTCATGTAGTGTATGATATTTTCATTCCCCTGGATGTTTTGAAACGATCATTTCCCGTATGCCTGACGGCCAGAAAGACTGCAAGATTGGTTGTTGATAAGTTCGTTCCGGTGTAATATCCAAACCTGTTGGCAAGCCTGATTCAGAAGTCCCGTTGCATCATTTTACTGTTTTTATAGCAAGATTATTTAATGAAATACTGCTTTTATTACGGCTTTTATGTTTAATCAATAGTAAACCAAATGTAGCATCATTTATGATTATCGTTTAAATTAACAAGACTACTTACAGAACTTCTCATTTGTGACCCTGGACCACAAAACCATAAGAGTCATAAGAGTAAATTTTTTATTCATACATCATCAAGTTGAATAAATAAGCTTTCCATTAATGTATGGTTTGTTAGGATAGGACAATATTTGGCAGAGATACTATTATTATTATTATTATTATTAATTATTTAGAATTTCTGGAATCTGAAGTCCTTAGCAACTGCATATACTTACAAAAAGTTTTGATATATTTACGGTAGGCAATTTACAAAATATCTTCATGAAACTAATGATCTAATATCCTATTTTTTGCATAAAAGGAAAAACGATAATTATGACTCCATACAATGTATTATTGGGTATTGGGTATCCGTGCTACTTATGACTGGTTTTGTGGTCCAGGGTCACATTAATGAATCTGTTTAAACAATTTCAACATACCAATTTAATATGACAATTATAAGTTTGATGTGACTGTAAATCTGTGACTTGTGAGTCATACAAGGATCAAGAATAGAGTCATTAGAGTTTTTCAGGCGTTTCAGAATTGTGTGTGGTGAATAATTTACTTGAGAAAGAAAATAACAAAAGATATTACATCATGTTAGCAATGAAGCAAAAACAGATTTTGTGAGTTATATATACTGTAGAATGGTAAGAAAAACAAACAATGTGCCAATGGGGTGGAAAATATAAACTTAATTCAAAGCGAAAACTATTTTTACCATACTGGTCTTTCTTGTGTAAAGCATAAATCTCTAAAAGTTTCTCTAAGAGTTCTCTAAAAAAAAAACTATACATTTTTAGGTTTTGATGTCATTTTGATGCCGTCAAATTCTAATGTAAATTTCATATTATTGTAGTTTAATTATTAGTATAAATTAGTTATTCACACTGTACAGTATATTGACTTTTATTGTCTATTGTTTATAAAAAATTTCCTGTCTTTACATTTATGAATTTGGCAGACGTTTTATCAACTTTTACCGTTTTTTTTGTTTTGGTTTTTTTGTAGCAACTTACAGTGCATTACAAGGTATAAAAAAACACTAAGCTATACAGGTGCACAGGAGCTTTATTGTATATTGATTTATATTTTATTTTCTCATATCCTTGTCTACCTTTTTTCTCGAGGAGAATGAACAAAATAAATTTTTATTGTAACATATGACAATAAACATGCTGAATCATGTTTGTATAATTTTAAATGAAAACAAGACAGCGCTTTATATTTTGTGTGTAGCATTATCACAAAATGTGTCTAATATTTGGTGAACGCATTGCATGCATGAGATTTAGCCGACAGTCACATGACTCAAAGACAGAGCTGTCGGGTAGTGTTCCTGTCCTGACAGGTGACCACAGAAATCTGTCTGTTTCATGAAGCAGCTTAAAAGGATTTCTGTTATTTCATTTCTCTTCCTATCACATCAGTCTGACAGCGTGCTACATGACACACCCCACCAATTCAGCCACTTCAGGTAAACACAGACATTTTTCCTCTCTAACCGAAGGGCTTTACGGCATACGAGCGTCTCTGTCTTTATTGACACCTTAACCATTCCTGTCACCATATCAATTCAAGCCTTTTGCCCTGTCAGATATCATGTTATTATTGTCTGACACTGGAATGCAAGTATAAGCACCACATGCTTGGCTTTTATCTTTGGACTGGCCCCATTTTGACAGGCCATTGCTGTGTAAAAAAACAAAAACAAAACATAATTCCACAAGGAAACATCATGCAAGTGGTGCCTTATCATGCACTAGCAAACCATCTTAGTTGGTTGTATTTTTAATGTGAGACATTGGCTTATAATTAGAGATGCACATGTACAAAAATGTACATTTTTCCACCGATAGCTGATTATTCAAACTTATATCTGCTGATATTTGGGTGGCTATATTAAAGGGACACTCCACTTTTTTTGAAACTATGCTCATTTTCCTTCTCCCCTAGAGTTAAACATTAGATTTTTACCATTTTGGAATCCATTCAGCTGATCTCCGGGTCTGGTGCTAGCACTTTTAGCATAACCTAGCACAATCCATTGAATCTGATTAGACCATTAGCATCTAGGGGTGTCCTCGACTAAGGATTTACATATTCGAATCAGAATTTTCGAATCTTTCCATAGTCAACCGATAGTCGAATCATCTATGTTTGTGTGAATGGGTTGGGAGGGGGCCAGACCAGGTACAAATTGGTAACTTTATTTTCTTTCACAAGCAGCACACATAAACAACTGTCTGATAAAGTGACCAAAACTGTCTTTCAAGTATTAAACGAAGACAAAACTGAGGATGCATTTATATATATATTTTTTTAAGGTAAAATGTAAGGCAACATTTGTTTAATTATTCCTCATAACATTTTAAAGCCACGATCTACAGAACATCACACAAAAATACATTTTGATAACTAAACCTAAAAAAATAACAAAGGTGATCCTGCCTTGGAAACTCCGGCTACAATTAAGTGTTTTTATTTAATTTGGAGATAGCGCGTCAAAGCAGTCATGACCAAAAAAACCCGACAAATGAGAAATGACAAATAATTTGTGATTGTTACTGTAAATGATAAAAACTAATCTTTATATACAATTCATTAAACTTTAATTTATAACAAGAAAAACACTGAAATTAATGATTTTATAGACACTACGCGTTATTATTTAGCACAGAAATACCTGCTTGCTTGCTTTGACTTTGATCATCTCTGTATTCACTTTAGATACAGAAAGACCGGATGATATTATTTATTTCAGGAATCTCTTTGCTATCATTTGAAAGTGAACACCGACTGACCATAATATTAAATCACAAGAAAGACATTCGTGTCAGGCAGAAATAGGTTCGGTGCAGATACTAATTTCCGTTTCATCACCGAAATAAAAAAACGGCTTACCTGTTTTGTAGTTTAACTTTAAGATAGACAATATAACCACTCTGTTTTAAATACATTTTAAAAACTTATACTCGTCGAAAAACATCCGTTTTTTAATGTTTAGTTTGATGAACTCCTAAATATGAGACGCATGCAGAGCACCTAGCCCGTTCGGCTAAATTACATGCGCAAGCATGGCCAGCACGCAATAGCGCAACATCCATACAACGAAAAGCTATCCAAAATTTACATACTTAAATTAGATCGGAATTTACGTTTATAATAAATAAAAAATTTTAATAAAATAAGGTCAGAAGTAACAAAGTGAAGAACAAATATGCAAAATGCCTCAAGTGCACGGAAACAAAACACAAGCCAAATAGTTAAATCAGATAACCCAAAGTGATTTCTAAATAAAATAAAATATAGAAATTATTAAAAGAACGAAAGTCATAGTTTAATTTGCCAGCTTTGTCTTTTAAATGTCAAAACAAAGAGGCAAGGCTTTATTAACATAGAGACCTCTTATGGACGTGAAGCCCGGTCACAGGGGTTGTTGGATTTATTAACGCATTTAAAAAATATTTATTGAAAGCTGCTACTTCACATATTATTTGCAGCATTATCATAATATGCAGTATATTAATATATTGTGAGAAAGCTGCTATATGTGAAATCATATAATGTGTGCACCCATACGGCCAAAATTGAATGATCCTCATTTCATAACACATCTTCGACGATTCGACTATGAGATTGGTAGTCGAATCAGGCTTCTCCTATCGATGCATCGAATCTTCGACTATTCGGGGTCACCCCTATTAGCATCGCGCAGAAAAATAACCAAAGAGTTTCAATATTTTTCCTATTTAAAACTTGACTCTTCTATAGTTACATCATGTACTAAGGCCGCCGGAAAATTAAAAGTTATGATTTTCTAGGCTGATATGGCTAGAAACTATACTCTTATTCTGGCGTAATAATCAAGGACTTTGATGCTGTAACATGGCTGCAGCAGGTGCCATGATACGCAGTGCCCAAAAATAGTGCCCTTGGTAACTTTCGAAAGCAGGGCACTATTTTTGGGCACGTAATATAATTTTCACTTGTGTACGGTTATTAGAAAAAAAAATGATGGGCAAAGATTAATCGCGATTAATTGCATACAAAATAAAAGTGAGTTTTTCATAATATATTTGTGTGTTGTGTGTATTTGTTATTCAGAAAATATATATTTTTTTATCATTTTTTAAATTATTATTATTATTATTATTTATTTATTTATTTGCAAAAACTCTTTTATTTTGTATGTGATTAATCGCGATTAATCAACACCAAAAAAATACAGTAATGAAACTTCACATCTAACCCCATACCTAAACCCAACGACACGAATTCCTACGAATTAGCATTTTATAAAATATATATTAATTCTCATGAGATTGTGTTGACAAAATTTGAGCCACTGTTTGTTTTTCTCCCACTATTTACCCTACCTGTGCAACACTTTCAGTGCTAGATTTGAGATATTTTCCCTCACTGTAGAATTCTCTGGGCAATTGATTGACATATTAATTTCTCGAAGCCTTATCTTAAACTAAATGTCATATTACACGCTCTTTACTTCTGTGAAAGCGTACCGGCAGTGCTCTGTCAGGTGGTATCCACCTCCATGATTCGCCACACACCGTATCAGAGCTGCTGCATACATGCCCACCATACATCAATGTCTCCGAGTCGTGATAAATACTTACCCTGCCTCTCTTCTGTAGCGCCATTTCTCTCCTTCGTTTCAAACATCTGAGGGAAGTAATGATCTGTAATGTACCTTCTACCCCTGGACCACTCTCATCTTTCTTTTCTGACTCTCATCTCATCCTCCTTTTCTTATATTCAGTCATAAACAGGCCACCCACCGGCTTGCTGACAGGCCTCTAATAGTTTTTTTATGGAGGTGAAGATGGAGCGGCTTAATGTTTCGACACAAGCAATCATCGCTCCTCATCTCTTTAATGAAATTAGATTAAGTGCACCTGGGGAAGGGCTGAGGAGAGGGAGGCCGAACGCCGGTTAGAGCGCTAGCTTTCATTTAAAACCAATTTGTCTGCAATATTTCGCCATCAGCCTGGGATTCGACGTTCAGTCGGAACGGCGGGCGAATGAGATCACACTGGCACAGACGGGTTTAATTCTCTTCCCTGCGGGCGGCGTGAAATTATAAGTGACACATTCGACATGCACTTTGATATGGAGATGCCATTTTCTTCTGTCCGGCGTGACTCATTCCCTGTATCTCACTCTTTTCCATCTCACGCCTGTTCGCTTTTCTTCAATTCACGGTCTGTTTTTTTATGCATTTGTGCCTTCTTTCTCCTAATGGCATCATAACGTTACCTCTGTCTTTGCTGCTAAAGCATGGAAATGGTTTTCTATCTAATTTCTATTAAGGCTGTTTTCAATGTTCCTTTCTCTGAGAAAATGGATTGTCTCTGGATGTCAGACGTTACATCTGGTGCACGTTTTCTTCGCGGTGCTACTCGTACCTGTTTTTAGTGCGGAGGCAGGGATCTGAACCAAAAGTGGAATTTGAAGATATTTCTGCTCAGATCTTGTGTTTCTTTTGGAATTGATGCTGACTGAGAGATTTATGAAAGAAAATGAAAATAATGGACGTTTGCCCTTCCACGCCAATGGAACCGTTCACCCAGAAATTTGTTATGCTGACCGTCATGTTTTCCCAAATCCATACAGTATGACTGACTTTCTTCCATGGCACACAAAAGGACATGACATGTTTTTGGATTGTTCTAGTGTTTCAAAAGTCCATGTGTGTCATATCATGTGCCAGGTTAAATACGTGCAATGGATAATGTAATTTAAAAACATATATTATATTGAACTCTAGTCATTCAGGGCTCCAGACTAACTTTTTTTTATTAGGAGCACTGTAGCCCTGACTGAGTGCCAGCAGAAAATTTAGGGCACACCTTAAATCAGCCTGCAATGCAATTATTCAAATTTTTTCCAAAATAACTACATTACTGAAAAATACTAAATAGACTTCACTATGCAGTTGCTGCACATGTCATTATGCAAAATTGATGAAACTTTTAGAATAGGAAGTTATGAACCAAAGAATCATACAACCCCCTTAACTAATTCTAGGCATAAGATACATACATATACAATAAGTTATATCCAGATAGCATACTGTAATGAGATGAGTGGCAGGGCAATCTACATACTTGTATCCTTTACATGTTTCTCATCTTTTATCCGGTTTTCCTTAATTGGGCACTGATGTCTGAAACCTTATTCTCATCTATAATGTTGTTGGTGTTAATGTCGGCTAAAAGTTCTCCCGCGCTCTTTGTCTTTCATCTCTGCAATGTTTAATTTTAAATCAGCGCCAGCACGTCTCCTTGCGGTTCTGAGTGAGATGTGTTGACTTTACCCGGGCTCCGTAGACCCATAGGTACAATCAACTGAGCGCATGGTGACATAAAACTACATACGCGTCATGCAAAAGAGCGTTTAAAACCCAATCGTGCATTGCGTAGTTTTGTCACGGGTGCCCACACATGTGCAAGTACTAGTTAAAAAAAATTTTGCCCGCAGTTTGGAGCTGGAGCCCTTGGTGCCTCCCATTGCCTGGTGCCCCAGGGCACTCGCCCAAACTCCTTTTGTTTCTTTAACGACCCTCTAACCTAAAAAATATGCACTTTTAAAATGTGTTTCTATCAGAAAAGTAGTCGCCATTGTTTGTGCAAAAAAATCCTGTTATTATACAAATCCATCTATTTCTTCTTTAAACCGCAACAGCCACACAACACAGGAGGTTGGGGATCTCAATGTGATGTCACATTGATTACGCCCCACCCATAACCGCTCACAGACTCTGCCTTTTGAGCGTGTAGTTCAACCTTTTGCCAGAGACACGTGTTTTGATGTATTCAACCTGTGTAAGCGCCCTTACTTGCATACAGGGATGGGGAAAAGAAACTTTCTTCGGATTTAAAGAGACACACACAAAAACAGTCTGTTTTTCATTGCAGCCACAAATGGCGTTGTTTAACATCACATAATGAAAGATCTGTTTTGTATTTTGAGCTTTAACTTTACAGACACATTCTGGGACTATTTACCTGATAGTCCCTCATACTGTACCAGAGACTATTATTATATTGCTGAAAACACTTAGGTGAGCAGCATACATTGTAATAACAGCATTCAGGTTTAGAATAACATAATACTGTACCATATACCCAAAGTTTATCAAGTGTACTTTTAATACTTTACAATTTAATATTTGGTTGGTTTCGTTTATTCATGTTCACATTCAGATCAGATCATCTGAGATCAAAGGATCTGTGTGGGGTTTTTAAAGTTATGTTACATATTGCCATATTTACTTCATAGAAACTAGTGAAAGGATATTTGGGGAAATTTTCCTACTGTGTCTACATGATTTTCTGCTCCAATTCTTGTTTATTTTTCTGATCAAATAAACCAAAAGGAATCAGCATCAAGTGTTTCCCACAATCTAACACATGTTAATATCTGCTTTTCATGGTAGATTGTTGTGGCAGCCTACCCAGTGCTTAAGTTAAGAACAGCGTGTGAATTACAAGCCAAACGCTATAAACATTTTTCCACATCAGTAATAAAACTAAAATTGAGTCCATATTGGATGCAGATGTTGTCTGCTGAGAAAACATTTGGCGGGTGCGTGTGCGCGCACATGTGTCAGACTGGAGTATTTCTGATCTCGCATAAACTTGATGCTTAAGTGCTTCTTATTCAATAAACGTTGGCAGACGTTAACTGCTCCCAGCTTGTTGCCAGTACTTTGTGTGTTTCCAACTGGAGCCGAAAACCAAAATTTGTCCCAGCCAAGGCTTGTCTACAGAAGTTTTACATGAGCGGAGGTTCGTGCCGCTTCCAAAAAATGACACAGACAGTCAGAGACTTAGAGAGGCTCGCTGCGACTGTTATCCCGTGTCATTTAATTGTAATGCAGCCAATGAAAGATAAGTCTTTCCACGAAAACCATCAAAAACCTCTTTGATTTTTACAGGCACCCGGGTACAGTTGTTAAAATAGATTTATATGTTTTGTTTTGTTTTAAAAGGGATGCATTTCTGCTTTGCCTGTTTTATGTATAAGTAAGATATATGCCAAAATGAGACATGTTTGTGAATGGTTATGTCTGGCCGCTGTCGTATCTTTATCCAATAGTCTTTTAAAAAAATTATTATTTTTAAAGGAATAGTCACAATGTGACTGAATTGTACAAAAACATACAATTATTAGGAAAAAGAAGGAATGAAGCCCCACCCCAAAACCAAACGTTACTGGGGCAAAAAAGCGAAGTTTTACGAAAAAAAATATTTATTTATCCGCACATTTTAACATCTCGCGAAAATGTTAAACGAATTCACAACACGTTCATACGCACATTAATTTGTTTTTAAACTCGTTCTTAGTAGGTTTGGGATAACAAAAACCTATAAATATGACTTTAGCAGGACGCGCATCTGGATGAAGTGATTGACGTTTGGATTTCTCATTACATTTACATTTACATAAGGTTTACATTTAGGCATTAAGCAGGCGCTTAGATATTTTAAAAAGTGAGGAAGCAAAGCATGAAGGATTGCCATTACGTGCATATAATATGTAACACACACACACACATTACATATTTTATAAATAGATAAATATAGATAGATATGCATACATACCTACAATCATATGAAGAGTTTGGTTCTAAAATGGGGTAAACGGGTAAAAAAAACGCGATAAAATCCAGTCCTCCTCCTTTGCAGAATGCAATAAATCCGCTCAACAAATCACAGCGCACCATTCCTCGAATTGTAAACAACAATGGTGGCGCGTTGAATACACACAGAATCCTAGTTTTCCTCATCTACTTTGTGATCAAACAAACAAAAACAAAATAATACTTTGATGGCATTGATAATCCTGTGGTGTATTTCTGTGGCGGGACAGAAACATAAGCCATCAAAATCTAATCATTTACAAGAGAGGCAGTCGGGAGACTGCTAACATGCTAACACTTTGACCCCAAGGGATCTTATGAAAAACTTTCCATTATTTTACTCGAAGCCAATAAAAATCAAGCAGGACCAAAACAGTTTACAGCTGATCGCTGTTAAAATAGTTCAGCGACGACATCCCAACCATACCAGCAGCAATGACAGTGTTCTTAATATGACAAAGTAAGAGTTTTGATTAATGTCATTAATGTTTTTTATCAGTGTATACCACTAGTCAACTAAATGAATATAACATGGCAAGGATGAATGCACATTTATATAATGATTCAAAAGGTTTATAGCAAAATTGTTCATGGATTTATTGCATTTTGAATGTGACCCAGTGTGTTGTTAACACATACGACTTTCTTCCTGGAAATACGAAAGGAGAAATTTTGCGGAAAATATATTTTTCCATGCAATTCCAGTAAATGGGGCTCTTTCAAGCTTCGTAAATTATGTAAAATCACCATAAAAGCAGATCATGTGAGTCCACGAGTACTTCATGTAAAAGTAGTAAAACGTGAGCATGCGTGTGTGTTTAGGGAACAGGTTGAAAAGAAAATATCTGTTACACTGGAACGTATAATAAAGTTATGGGCTCAAAGGTCTGATTTCTGTCGAATTTAGTACCTAAACCAAACCTGCCAGCCTGTAAAATTTCAAAACCCGACCTGTGCTGGTTTGCTTTATTTCTATCCAAACTGCAGGTATGTTGATGATGTATGCAGAAAGACAAAAGCCCCTAGAGAGCGAGCGCTCCGAGATGACGACCAAAACACACAAGCCCGACTGCTTTCAATTATAGCCTGGATACAGCGATTGAGTCCCTCGTGAAAATAATAGAGCCCGCTTTGATCTGTTTCACCGAGGGGAAAAGGTTGCAGACTTCGAAAGATTACAGGAAAAAATAATTATTGTATCAAGGAGGCCCACGTAAAACTTTATAGTGGCACAGGGTAAAAGGAAGCAGATTCCAACGATGGCAGCTCATTTGCCAGTTTTTCCTTTTTTAGCAGTTTTTAATGACACTGTTATAGTCTGAGCTGTTTTACAACTTAAGGCAAACCTACTTTCCCAGTGCCTTTATTGGACCTTTGAGGAGAGCTAACATACCGCAACTTCATTTGTGTAATTTACTTTCATCTGCGAGCTAGCGTCTGCGTGTTAACGCGCTTAGCGGCGAGCGCTAACTCTTATGAGTTCTGACAGGGTTGTTCTGGAGCGAAATCAGCAGCCGGCTGGCATTAACCCCACCTCCCTGCTGGCAGCGCAGATAGGTTAGATGGGGCCGCGATTAAATTAATTTGACTTCATTAGCACAAACCTGCTACAGTCAGAACGCCCGCGGCGTTGCTGTGGAGGGGCATTGGAAGTTGCCTGGCAGAGGCTCGTAGCAAAGCTAACACATGGCCTAGACAGCCGGAATATGCGAGCCCGTCGATGCCAAATGAGTCCGACGTACGTCAGTAGCTGTAGGGGAGCTCCATCATCGCCCACCCTCGGCCCTGATGCCCCGTAAGGCTACGATGTTAAGTCGCAATCCGGTGCTGACTCTAACTGTTCTAACATGCTGGGATCGGCTCTTTCTAAACGCTGAAAATGGCTTGTCATTACAGCGGGCTATTTCTGTTTCTCAGGGGCTCTCCTGTTTTTGTTATGAGCAAGGAAGCTTAAACTGCACTGAACAGGGGCCAGTTTTTTAAATGAAGGGTGGTCAGGGGGCAGGGAATAAAATGCCCTGGTGATTGTTATAATGCTTTCTTTGTTTTGGTTTGCAAAGAGAGGAGTCCGGGTTTCATCACGTTCGTTATCATTTACATTTATGCATTTGGCAGACACTTTTATCCAAAATGACTTACAGTGTTATACATTTTATCAGCATGTGCATTCACTGGGAACGCAATGCTCTACCAAGATCCTTGTAATTTTTTTTAGAAAAAAAATGTAGTCGAATTTTGTAGTAGTAGTACAACTTTATTGTCACTGGTCACAGTAAAAATTAACCATCAACCTGCCCATACATACATTATGACAATGGGGGGACAGGACAGGAAGACAGGTGATTGAGGAAGATATACAGCATAACATGAGGAAGGGTAGGAAAAAAATCAACAACCCCCAGACTATGAGTACAGTGTGGGAACAGGAAAAACACCTTAGCAAAATAAGCACATAACCAGTACAGCATGAAAAACACATGACTTGCAACAAGGGAGGGGAGTGGGGATGGTGGTAACCCAGCACCTGCAAGCAGCCATCTGGTCCTGGCGGTACATATGTATGTAAAAGTTCTTGTATCTGTAGGCCTGAAGAGTCGCAACTCCCGGGATCAAATCTAGGTGCCTCAGTCCGCAAGAGTGTCATAGCGTTATACAGCAAATTGCCATGGAGACGGCCTTGATCAGGTCCCAGACAGAGTCAACAATCAGAATGTGTCTGTGGAAGTGGGGGGAGGAATGCAAGAGATTCTCATTGCAGTGCTCTTCCGGGGGAGTTGTTGTTCCAACAGCGGCCTTGGCTGAGGCCAGTACTGGTTGAAGGGAGGCGAAAGCAGATAAGATTGGGACGAGTAGACGCATTCCAATTTACACGACTACTCTCTTAGTTTGGTTTGTTCTTCCAATTGATCAATTCTCCTTTCCAAAGCCGTGAGCATCTCCATGATGTAATCCATATTGCGGTTAATTTTCCCAATCTCAGTGCTGATCTCTCTCCTCACTGCTTCAGTCATGACGGACAGCCTTGTGAGGTTTTGGACAGCTATAAATGTTTTCTCAGCTTGTTGAAAAATCAGGACCATGCCTAATCCAACCAGCAGAAAACCTATTATCAGGGTTCTGAATAGGTAGATATTTTTTACGTCCTTCCACCTCTCCGGCGGGTCCATCGTATAGCCAGCTGCGAACGTTCCGGCAGGGTAGTCAGGTTCCCCCGAACTCATGTTTCTTGTCGAGGAGATAGTGTCAGTTGCGTTGTGAGACCAGTTGATCAAATCCATGACTTTTAGATTTTTAGTTTTTGTTTGGAGAGCAGTGCGGAAAGAGTCTCTCAAAGCATAAGACAACAGACGAGATGAGCAAAGCAGGGAAGTTAAGTGGGAGGGGAGGGAAAATGCGACCGCCTTCGTTGAGAGCCAATGAACTTTGGGTTTTAAAATAAACAACAAAAAAAAATTGTTAAGGAAGTACATGAAAACTCAATGTTCAAAACTGTCTTCTTACCTAAACATGGTTCGCAACAGTAAGCTTACAGTGATTTATAAGTTGAGCTGTTGGGTATGGAAGGTTTTTTTGGTCTTTTTTTAATTAATTAATTAAATTATAAAATAATTAATTAAATTATAAAATAAAAAATAAAATCGCAAAATATGTCCCAAATTTGAAAATTAAATGCTAAAATAAAAATTAAAACATTATATTAAATTATTTCATTTTCATTTTTAACGTGATGAAGCATCATTCTGGCCAAATTAAAAAAGAAAATTAAATTGATGATTTGACATTTCATTTTCAATATAATCTTGAGTCAAGACTGACAATATTAAAATAAAAAGTCAAGCTTGAAAAGGAATCTGTAAATACATTTTTAAAAGGGTTTTTATTCATACCCAAGCAATAATAGGGACAAAATTAAAATGTAAAGTTCAGTTTTAATTTTATGTTCTCTTTAAATTATTTGTTTTCTTTTTCGTTTTCATTTTCTTTTTCGTTTTCATTTTCATTTTCATTTTCATTTTCATTTTCATTTTCAACTTGTATGCAAATTCAATGTTAATCAATGGGTGGCGTTTACTTGCTTAAAAAAGGGGGATTGGCTGAAGCAGTGTTGCCAACTCAGCGACTGTGTTCCTAAAATAGCGACTTTATTGCTACATCTAGCGACTTTTAGGCCCATTTAGACAAACTTAGCGAATGTTTGGATGAATCTTAGCTTCACATCTGTACAGATAGTACTGTGTCGCTTGTACTGGCCCACGAGTGCCGGGTGGCGCTGTCCCGGTGAAATGTGCGTCTGGTGTCTCTGTGCATGGAGCTGGGCAGTGTAGGAGCTGACGCGTGGATGAGATTCGCGTACATTGTTTACATTTGAAAGGAGGAACAAACAATAAAAAGTGGCTGGTCCGCTGTTATATATGTACGTATTTTCACACATCTGATCCGGTGAGGCGTCAGCCATTCTCATGAAATGCATACACATAGCACAGTGTGATTATCGTGCAATACATAATTATGTCAAAATCCGTGAAGGACTGGAGTATCATATGCTCGCAAAATTTGCGTATATATAGCACTATAATCACACTGCGTGTTATTTGTATGCATTTCATGAAAATGGACATACACCGTGACCAGTCACTTACTTTTGCAGCGGGCACACTGGCAGAGCAGACCTTCAGCCTTTGTGGCATAAGTGGTCCTCATTTGTAACGCTGATTTGTGAGTAGGGCTGTGACCGTACGGGATTGTATTTTACCGTGGTGAAGAAGCAACAGAATCACGCGGTTAGACTGTTAGCACAACAACCCACCCCATATTATTAAAACAACAAATTATATTAGCAATAACAATGTGAAATAATATGTATTTCTATATGTTAACTTTTGTTTTTTATATCTTTTGAATATACTATGATTTATAGACCTTTTATGTCATCGTTTATAACCCATTTTATACAATACATTTCATAGAATAACAACCTGAAAACCTGCAGAAAGAACATGCAGAGTTTAAGATTGTTTCTGATGAGTTGTGCAAACCCTGATTCCTATTTCTTTAGACATTCATTTTCGGTAAACTCTCCGTGAATAGAAACACACTTCTCCAAACATGTTGAAACTCTTAATAATTTATTGTACAAAAAATGGGTTACAAACAATGACAAAAACTGTTCCATAATTGATATTAAACTCAAAAGATATCGAAAATAAACATTATTTAATGTTATTATTGTTAGTATGTTTAATTAGATTTTCTCAAAGTGGATACAAAACGAAATCGACAATTGCATCATTACGTAAATAACTGCACAAAACTTATGGATACTCCAATCATTGCTTTCAGAAATTCGCTTACAGTAGCTCCAGATATAAGCACAGCATTCAACCAAATAACGAGTTGTGCTGTCAGTATTCGCGCTCCTGGCTTCATAACGATAGTTGTCATGTTTGCCCATTATAGTTTTAAATTATTATTATGCTATCATTATCATCACCAGCACAGTGCTTCTCCTTGAATGAGAAAGCTTAATATGCGTGTGGCTCGGACTCCTTGCACATGAACTTTCATGGGCATGGCTCTGACATTTCCTTGCAGAGATGTTGTTACTCGCGCAGGGGTTTAAAACCAGGGAGTGAGTTGGTACAGTTCAAGAAATCAGAGCACTTGGGCATGACGCGCTTTATAAGGTTGCGGCCGTGACATCACCGCAGCTGGCATACAGCAGTGATGCAGTTTTACTGTGATGTCGTCACAGCCCTTATGGTCAGAAGAACTGTATGTTGTGTCCAGTGCAGTGTACACAGAAGACTCCGAGAGACTCGCATTTCACAGAGGACGCAAGTTCTGATACTTGTACAGACAACACATAGGCTAAATAAACAGATAATGTTCATTTAAAAGTAAGTGACTGGTCGGTGTATCAGCTCGTTAAACTTACGCCTCACCGGACCAGATGTGTGAAAATACGCACATATATAACAGCGGACCAGACACTTTTTATAGTTTGTTACTCCTTTGAAATGTAAACAATGTACGCGAATCTCATCCACGGGTCAGCTCCTACACTGCCCAGCTCCATGCACAGAGACACCAGACGCACATTTCACCGGGACAGCGCCACCCGGCACTCGTGGGCCAGTACAAGCGACACAGTACTATCTGTACAGATGTGAAGCTAAGATTCATCCAAACATTCGCTAAGTTTGTCTAAATGGGCCTAAAAGTCGCTAGATGTAGCAATAAAGTCGCTATTTTAGCAACACAGTCGCTGAGTTGGCAACGCTGCTTCAGCCAATCCCCTTTTTTTAAGCAAGTAAACGCCACCCATTGATTAACATTGAATTTGCATACAAGTTGAAAATGAAAATGAAAACGAAAAAGAAAATGAAAACGAAAAAGAAAATGAAATCAAATAATTTAAACAGAACATAAAATTAAAACTGAACTTTACATTTTAATTTTGTCCCTATTATTGCTTGGGCATGAATAAAAAGCCTTTTAAAAAATGTATTTACAGATTCCTTTTCAAGCTTGCCTTTTTATTTTAATATTGTCAGTCTTGACTCAAGATTATATTGAAAATGAAATGTCAAATCATCAATTAAATTTTATTTTTTAATTTGGCCGGAATGATGCTTCATCACGTTAAAAATGAAAATGAAATAATGTTTTAATTTTTATTTTAGCATTTAATTTTCAAATTTGGGACATATTTTGCAATTTTTTTTTTATTTTATAATTTAATTAATTATTTTATAATTTAATTAATTAATTTAAAAAAGACCAAAAAAACATTCCATAGTTGGGTACTGTACGATTTTACAGCAACTGATGTCATTTGACTTAAACACACATAAAGAAAGTATGCAAAGTTCCTGTAATTGTATGTTTAAACAGAAACATAAAATAGAGGAAATTCCATCTGAAAATATGTAAATTATATGTGACCCTGGACTACAAAACGATATATATTTTAATCAGGAACAATGCACATTAAAGGGGACTTTTCACAAGACTTTCTTAAAGGGGTGGTTCAATGGTATTTCAAGCATTCTGACTTATTAACAGTTATAGAGTTGTTTCCTCGTGCTAAACGTAGACAAAGTGTCAAAAAAGTGCACTTCACCAGGGTTCGGACAAGTTTCGGAAAGTTTTTTTCGATTACAGGTCCAGCTGATGTTTCAGGGGTTTCTATACGTATGACTTCTTTATATGGGCACTTCCCGCGAAAAACCCCGCCAAACCCGTCAATCAGCAGGAGACCCTAGAACTTGCAAACATCTTATCACGCGACACAGCTTTGTTTAATTTCAAAACTCAACAATGGCACGAAAGAAGAAGTGTGTTTTTGGATGTAAGGAGAAGAAAGCCAGCCTTATGGAAACAATGGATATAGTTTATTATCCGGGGTAGCAGCGGAGTATGCGTGTGTGTTTGATGCGCTGGATTTTCCCAACCAGGTCATGACAAGATGCACGCGTTAAGTAAGACTTCTGTCTTATGTTGGAAATAGGCGCGTGCATATTATATAAATGACATGAACATTGTATAGTGTTGCATGACTCATACTCGCTCCTCCCGGGGTATAACTCCTCCTTCTTCATTTTTTCGTACGTTATCGGAAAGATTCGGTAAAGCTAATCTTTCTTTTATAAATCTGATTAAACTAAACACTCTTCAGAGATAAAAAGGATGTAATACTACTCTATAGGTACTCCAGATTAACATCAGAAATGCAGAAATGGCGTGTTTTACATGAGCTTTAAGATGTCAAATAAATATTTCGTGTCACCAGAGTACGTATGTGACATTTAGCTGAAAATATCATATAGATAATTTATTATAGCATGTTAAAATTGTCACTTTGTAGGTGTGTGCAAAAATTTGTTGTTTTGGGTGTGTCCTTTAACATGCAAATGAGCTGATCTCTATACTGAATGGCATACCATGGTTGGATAGTGCAGATTAAGGGGCGGTATTGTCCCCTTCTGACATCAAAGAGGGAGCAAAATTTTAATTACCTATTTTTCACATGCTTGCAGAGAATGGTTTACCAAAACTAAGTTACTGGGTTGACCTTATTCACGTTTTCTACGTTGATAAAAGCACCAGGGACCTGATTATAGCACTTAAACATGGAAAAAGTCAGATTTTCATGGTCAGTCCCCTTTAATAATACATACCATAAATATGTAAATGCGCCAGATTTAGTCAATATTGGCTAATTTTTATCTGTAGTCCTTTTGGCAGGTGATGTTTGAATGAAAATTTGAACAAAGAATATTGATTCATCAAATTAAGAACAAGGAGAGAAAAAAACTAAAACTGTGGAAACATAAAATTACAGACTACCATCCACAAATCACTATAATTATTAAAATTTTGAGTGGTGCATAACTATGTTTTCAACTTTTTAGAGAAACTACAGTCTCCTGTTAAGTGTTTAAATTGAGATGTATACATCAACTGAAAGCTGAATAAATAAGCTTTCCTTTGATGTATTGTTAACCTGGGACAATATTTGTCTGAGATACAACGAATCGCCTTTAAAGCTGTTCAAATGAAGTCCTTAGCAACACATTTTACTATTGCTAAATACATTTTTGATATACTTACAGTAGTAAATTTACTAAATATCTTCATGGAACATGATCTTTACTTAATATCCTAATAATTTTTGGCATAAAAATGATAATTTTGACCCATACAATATATTGCTACTGCTAATTATGGTTTTGTGGTCCAGGGTTAATATGTGCACAAAAAGGATTTAAAATATAGGTAGCACTTTATTTTACAGTACATGTACTTACCTTGTACATATACTGTATGATAAATAAGTTGTACTTACCGACAAATGTGTGGTACTTACTTTTAGGTATCTACATGGTAATTATATGGTATCATTACTGTACTTACCAGTGGTACATACTTGGTAGTGTTTGATATTAGTTATCATATATGTACACTATAAATACTGTACCTGTGATTTATCCTAACTTGCCTGTAAATACTAAATACTTATATTGTACATTTATTTGTAAGTACAGTAAAGGGCTCGTTATAGTCGTGCGTAGGTCCTACGGCGTAGCAGCGACGGCGTAGGTTCCGCGTCGGTTTTCATTTATACTTTTGCGTAGTGTAGTATACCTACACTATAAGTTTGTATCTGTTATTACCCAGTACTTATCTAGAGTTACATAATAACTACCAAGTATGTACCACTGGTAAGTACAGTAATGATACCAGTTAATTACCATGTAGATACCTAAAAGTAAGTACCACACATTTGTCGGTAAGTACAACTTATTTACCATATATGTACAAGGTAAGTACACGTACTGTAAAATAAAGTGCACTTATCTACAAATCCTCAAATTAGAATGCACACTGACATAATTTTTCACAATGATTTTGCCCTTTGTTGTGAGATATGTAGCCTTTCATTGTAAAATTGGTAACACTTTACAATAAGGTTCATTAGTTAACATTAGTTCATGTATTAACTGACATGAACAAACTATGAGCCATTTGTTACAGTATTTATTCATCGTTGTTAATGTTAGTTAATAGAAATAAAGCTTTTAATTGTTTGTTTACAGTGCATTAACTAACGTTAAGAAGATTTGATGATTATTATCAGTAATTGATGAATTTAACATTAACAAAGATTAATAAATGCTGTATAAGTGCAGTTCATAATTAGTTCATGTTAACTAATGTACTTAACTAATGTGAACCTTATTGTAAAGTGTTACCGTAATATTATATATTTTTGTTTCGCCACATTCGCTAGCAAGGCAGAAGCAACTAAAAACTGATTGTGGGGGCTGTAGTGGTAACCTTATGGCGGACAAGACTTTAAGTGTCCATGCAGTACAGTATCTCACTTATATTTAGATACCAAGCAAACTTTGTTTATGCTTAAGGCCTTACATTCGAAGGAAAATATCAATAGCTTCAACATCTCGCTAAAGTTGAACATGTGGCTGTCTCTATTTCTCTCTATTATGTTTAGCTTGTTGTCTTTGTGAATTGTTGAGGCTTTTCAAAAAGTCAACATTTTGTAAACGTGCGGCAGAAGTGCGATGATCCATCTGAGAATTCTAGAAGAAAATGTGATTCGTAATTAAGGGATTCACAGCGAGAACAAAAGCCTTGAACGTCTTTCTTCACAACAACTGCTCAGTTTAAAGTACCACTCGTGCTTTTAACAAACAAACACACAGACACCGATTCAATTGCGGGTTAAGCAAGACTGATCGTTGACGTGTATTTTAGTCATTTTTATGTCAGCGTTACCAGTGCTTATTTTGGATTGTAAATCTGCGGTCCGCATCTGGGCCTTTCTATCAAAGGGTGCCATACAAATCAGCGCCACTCATCCCTGAGCCTCGGGTTTTAGAGCCATGGCACTGAATCACAGATGTCTCATGGCTAACCACGTAATGAAAGAATACTGCTAAGGCCTACAGAAGCAGAGATGAGGAGACCTTCTATCGGAGCTGACCTGTGCTTGTGTGGGAGTGCAGGGATAAATAAATAACTCCGTAAATAAATAAATAATGCGAGCGGTAACCCCAGCTCGGCCCGCGGTAGCCAGAAGGCGATAAGTCTTCTCTGTCTGCTGTAGACGCGTGTGCGCTTTGATCAAAACAGCGACTGAAGATACGCTCCACATCTGCACGTGGAGAACGAGCCACGAACTGCCAAGAAACGTTTTTTAATGACGAGCGGATTAAGGAATGAAAGGCGGCTCCAGATGGTGGACGACGCAGAGCTGCGTCCACTGTGGATTTTTTTAACTGCTTTTTTATTGATAAAATATGGAGTGAAAAATTGCACAGGGCTTATTAGGCGTCCCGCTGCATTGCCGCTCAGCTGGCCAAGCTGTTCGCTGTGGCCTATGTCCAAACACGCTTTCATACATTTTTAGCAGCGCCTTTAAATCGACAAGATCCTTGCTTGTTAAGCCCAACCCACACTTCTGTCTACCTCTCTCTGGTCTCCTTCTCGTCCTCCCACAGGCCTTGAATGCTCAATACAACCATCCAACTCCGTGGACTCCTTCCGCTGGGGCTTTTCTATCGTCTCGCTGAAAGCTGTTGTTGGCTTGGTTCTGAAGATGAAGCACAGAAGAGCAGGAGTTGGGGAGAGTCCCGCATTTTAGGCGCGTTACGATAAGCCAAGGAGCAATGTTTAGCCTCTCAGCAACTTGGATTTGTTTAGTCGCCGGGCCCATCCTGAAGTGATTCATCAGATACATGCAACAATCTGTATGAGCCACTGGCAGGAATAAGTGGAGACAAAAATAGATCCATGGTTTGGAAGATGGAATAAAGAGAGAGTGCAAGATAAAAGAGAGAGAGTATTTATTTTGACTATCCCCGTGTCTGAAACGCATACTGTGACTCAAGGCTGGGGTATACTTTTTTCCGCGTTTGGCTCGCTCGCGCACGTGTCCGCACAGCTTTCCAAGTATACTCCCCATGGCTACACGCGGATGGCCGTGTTGGACATGAATACGCAATTCAAATGATTTCTTATTTAAATTATTACTCTACCAGGCTTTCAGGGCAGCACTGATTTACGACATTTACAGTATATTAAAAAATTAGGATAAATGAAGAAAAGTAGCGGATCCACCACTGCAAACAAAGTTTAGAACAAACAACAAGAAAACAAAGAACAGAAATCAAACATTATGGTGACAAAAATGTTCCACAGCTTTCTGTTCTTGGAAGAAGTAAATATAAATGAAGAAAAGATGATGGTGTGTGCAAATGCTGTCTATTGCCTTTGTGTTAATGTTTATAGTGTAGTGTCCTGTCTCAACATTTCCACGCGCATGCGTTGTTGTACGCGGACTGTCCACACGGTTTTGGCAGCACACGAATGATGACGAAAATGATATCATGTGGACAATGCGCATACGCGGACATCCTTAGTATACCTTCGGCTTTAGATTAAGTACCTACTTATCCACCGTTAAAACAGCAAGTTCTTTATAGTATAGTATAAAAATGGGTAGTGTGAATGAAATTCGGACGTAGGACAATCCGCCATATTGTAACATCACGTGACACATGTCATCAAAATAACAGGTCACCCGTTAACTTGGGATCAACTTGATTTTGCCAAATAAGAGATGTCCTCCGGGCAACGTATTGTGTTGCTCCAACATTTTTGTAAATAAAACCTTAACCCACCCCAACCATAACTGAACCCTAAAATCAGATGGAAATGATAAGTGAAAAAACAATGGCCTTAAAGCAGCAAATCCTGGTTGTAAGCTTAAACTTGAAAAAAACTGTAAATTTATTTCAGAAATCTGATATTTGATTGAAATGTTGCCCTGAGAACATCACCCACTTGGGAAAATCAGGAGAGCTGTTAACTTGGATGCTGTTAAACAAGCGCAATTTAAATTCGAATACGGCTGAATTACCAGTTTCCCACACTTTTTAATATGACGAAGCCTTTTCTTCTTCTTCATCATCTTCCTCATCTTCTTCATCTTCTTCTTCTTCACCTTGTTGTGTTGCTGCGGTCGTGCAGCAGGTGAAAGTAGTAAAAACATGAAATGGAGTTTAATTTATATGGACTCTAAATAAGCAAAGTGAAATTTTTGGAAAAGGAAAAGTCAATTTGAGGAAAAGTCAAAATGCTGCAACTTAAATTGTGAAATGCAGCTTAGAACATAGAACAACTATGGTCAGATTCACATTTTTAAATTTCCTCTGGTGTGTAAGTTTGTATTAGTACATGTTAACGATATGCAAAAGGTACAAACCCCAAAGTAAACGATGACGCAAGTTATTTCCAAAGTAAATCTCTTTTCTTGGACTACAACAAACACACGGATTGTAGGCAACAGTTTACTTCCCGGGCCTGTTGACGTGGACAAGTCCAACATTATCATAATTCCTCTCGCTTTGACTCACAACCTGTAAGTTAAAGCAACACTAAAGAGTTTTTGCTCATTGCTCCCCCTACAGGTTAGAAACGGAATTGTCCATTACCACTGTCGTAAATACTGCAGCATAGCTGGCTCTGATTGGGTTGTAGGTCTGCCGTTAAGCAAGTTTTGTAGTTTTCACTCAAACTACAGGACCGCGACCCGACGGTTGGAAACTTCTTTAGTTCGATTTTGGCCGATAGAGGGCTGCAAAGCGAATGTGAAAGTGCCGTTCACCCTGTTTCGAGTGGATGAAAGACTGAAACTTTTTTGAAAACGTTATTTTAAGGTAAAAAAAAACTCTTTGGTGTTGCTTTAACTCCTGTCAGCATTGCATTGTAATAATAATAATAATTCATTACATTTATATAGCGCTTTTCTCAGTACTCAAAGCGCTTTACATATGAACGGGGGAATCTCCTCAACCACCACCAATGTGATTGAAATGTGTGACCGAATCTTTCAAACATGGTGAGAATCGTCACATTTACGGCTGATGTCAGAGGTATTCAGGTCAATCACAACTTGCATATTAGCTGGCCAATCAGGGACTTTTTGAGTTTTCAATGCGTTTGAGTAAGACAGGATTTCTGGAGCTACCAAAATGTATATTATATGGAAAATAATTTGTTTTTTATCCAAAAACCACGCAAACACATTGTATTATACCAAATACACAAAATAACGTTGTTTTTAGCAATGAAATAGGTGCACTTTAAGGCATTCCTCAAATGGAATGGATTTGACTGACGACGCTCTGACAAGTTAACAGACATGTAAGGGGGTCTGATATCTTTGGTCCTAAAAAGTGGGTGGGTCTTGTCCCAACCACATATAATAGTCTCAGTGCCCATGCATCGAATGCACACTTCAAAATCTTGCCGGAAGTAATAGGTCATCCGGGTACTTCTCTTTACTGTTTTCGAATACTTTGAATTCGGACATACTGCTTTTCGCTTACTATATAGTATGGACGCAGCAAAGCTGTGAATGGTGTCTGCCTAATGCCTGTGTTACATAAATAGCATTGAAAGTGTTAGGAAGCTGAATGTTTTATGAACAGCGAACAACTCTAAAGAAAGTAGATCTGTCTATTGATTTTTACTGAATTCTTTTGTACTCATTCAATGTTAAGGCTGAACAGGAGCCAGCTGGAGCTAACAAAGATGAAAAGCACTGCATTCATGTTTTACCCATTCATTGGGTAAAATGCCTTAAAACAAGGACACATATTTCTACTCACATGGAAAAAAAGTACGGCGTAGTTTCATAGATGGCTTACAGTTAAAAAGTTTCATTCAAACGGGTAAATTAATAAAATGATATGAATGAAAGAATTGAATAGTACATTGATGAAATGATGCACCATCACCACTTCAGTTATTACAGTGCATGGCCTAATATACTGTATACAGTACATACAGTATGTATAGCAGACAAATGTAAAAAACATGCAAGTCATGCCTTTAGAGCACGTCCAGTCTGATCTCTGGAAAATGTAAAAGTTTCGTACACTTGGAAATAATGATTTATTAAATTGTCTCAATTTTTAAGGTAAGTGGTCACCATCAATTTATTTAAGCTACATTTAAACACACAAAAAAAACTTTTGTTTAATGTAGCTTAAATAAATGGATTGCAACCATTTACCTTAAAAGAATTGAGTAAATTGAATGAATAATTTTTTTCAGTATGATAATTAAAAAAAAACCCGCCTCTTATGCATCATCACAGGGGTTAAAACAAATCATACAAAAATGTATGAATGTGGTCGTCCAAATTAGTCTTCATAAAATAGGCGAATGTACGAATGGCCATCGTATAGGTCGTTTTACGCAATATAGACCTCCATATTCAATTTACTCACTGCACCTTTAATGTTGATAGCACTCCGTGGATCTCACTGTAAATTTACTTTTGCAAAAAAATGTTGGCCCTCAACTCTCTTGAACATTGATATTTAATCTTTCACATCCCCTGAGTCAGCTGGGCAGTTCGGCATCAATAAGAGCTGTTACAACTGACAACATCTCAAATAACAACCCGCAATTTGTCTTTCTATTCCTTTAAAACGCATCACAGCATCCTCACCTCTGTTTGCCGCGGACAGCTTAACAGGCTAATTTGCAGCGGTGATAGAGGGGGTCGAGTTATTGAATGTGTTATTATTTGACAGGGAATGGGAGCTAAGAGACAGGGACTGATGCGTGGCACCTCAGTTTCCCTGTGCGCATTTCCCTTTCCATCCATTTCTTTGTTTTCCCCTTCTAAGGATTGGTAAAAAAAGTTTTGAAGGAGTTTTGATGTTCAAAGCCCACCAGGCCTGGAATTCCCCAATCAATTTCACCCTTGCTTTTTCCCCCATATTACCACTAGCTCATAGGCTACTGTTCATTCTCCGAGCAGATATTGTCTGAAGCCCAGGATACATGGAGTCCGCTGGGACTGTAAGATGAATGGAGTAGGAGTAATAGAAGAGAGTTTTGAGGACTATAACATGAGTTATTTATCAGGTACGCGTGCGTTTGTGAGTTGGTAAGTGAACGGGGAAGGAAACCGAGCGATTGAGGCGGAGATGAAGCACAATGAGCTAATGCAGTACTTCATGTTAGATGGTTACACTTTTAGAAATTGGAAAAAGGGCTATTGTTACAACAGCCGGGCAGTGTTAAGCAGGGTGGGGTGTAATAATGAAGGGAGAATTAACCTATGACCATGATCATTTGCTTATAGTTCAATATAAATTGTATTATGTCAGCAACAAGTAATTTTTGATGGCAAATGTTGCCATACCCCTACTGAAGGGTTCTTCACAGTGAACCATTTTTGGTGTCCCAAAGAACATGCATTCTATGTTAACCCATACAACCTGACAAAGAACCATTAAAGAGTACAACTCACGTTAACGATATGCAAAAGGTACATACACCAAAGTAAACAATGACGCAAGTTATCGTCTCCAACATAAATCTTTTTTCTTGTACTATACAACAAACACACGTTGTAGTCAACAGTTTACTTCCTGGGATTAGTGATGTAGACAAGACCGACATTATCATAATTCCTCACAGTGTGTAAGTTAATTCCTGTTAGCATTGCATTGTGACCGAATCATTCAAACATGGTAAGGAGCGACACATTTCCGGCCAATCACAACGTACAGATTAGCTGGCCAATCAGAGACACAGCGCTTTTCAAATCAATGAGTTTTGTACAAAATCCATGCGTTTCAGAAAGAGAGTGAAATCTGAAGCTACAAAAATGTACAGTATGTGGAAAATAATGTAATTTTTGAACCATGAACCACTCGACCACATTGTATTATACCAAAAATAGCATTGTTTTTAGCAATGAAATGGTGCACTTTAAGGAGCCTTTATTGCAAGACTTTCAAACTGGCTTAAGTGTAGTCCAGATGCACGGTGTGACTTGTGTTTACTTCTCTAAGGGGGTATTCACACCTGTCTTATTTGGTTCAATTAAATCAAACTCAAGTTCGTTTCCCCCATTGTAGCGGACCTTTGGGGCAGGCGTGAATACAGCAATTAAACTTGGGTGCGGACCAAACAACCGTACAGAGACCCAGCTGAAGAGGCAGTCTCGATCCGGTTAAAAACAAACTCTGGTACGATTAATTTAATGTACCAACCTCGATTCCCCCCAAATGTAGAAATTTTTGAAGTTAATTGGCTCCCATAGTTCTGTAGATTTGCATTATGGGAAAGTGTTGTGTTTGCTACATTTGCTAGCCATTTATGTCTTATATACTGTACAGCAATGATTTTGAATACCTTTATTGTTATACCAGAATATTATGCATACAAATAGACCATCTAAATCCACATAATTTCACCTCTAAAGGGGATCGCACACCAGCCGCGCAGCTCAGCGCCGCGCAGCGCCGCGTCGCGCCTAGCAGAACTCGGAGGTATTGTAAACCGGAAGTGCACATTAAATAGCGCGAGCTTCGTCAGATAGCGTCTACTTCAAAATGCAAAATATACGTTAGCAGCCAATGTTAATCCTTAATGATTTGGGGCAAATATGATGTTATTTAATGTTAAGCTTGGCGCTGTGTGGCGCAACAGGGATTTGAACAACTTCCTGAGTCACAGCTGGGCGGCGCGGACAGGCGCCACCTGGCGGCGCCGGTGTGCGTACACTCATAGAAAACAATGTGTTCAGTTGATTTAGAACGGCGCGGCGCTGAGCGGCGCGGCCTGTGTGCGATCCCCTTAAGGTTGAATAAATAAAAAATTTGGGAGTTAGTAAACATATCATGTGGCTAAGAACGCTGTCTCAATCGCTATTTATATGAATAATGGCAGCCGTTTATACAGTTTATACAGTTTATAGTTTATACAGTCTCTCTCTCTCTCTCTCTCTCTCTCTCTCTCTCTCTCTCTCTCTCTCTCTCTCTCTCTCTCTCTCTCTGTGCGGTGATAAAGTCTGCTAACTTTATACCTGATCAGTCTTCTGCACAGTGCAATTGTCAGCAATCCATGGTAGGTGCACATCAGAGCATGCTGTCTATGCCAAAGTTGTCTTGCAGCACTTCTTCGTCTTTGCAAAATAAGAATTAAAACATCATTTAGATGACGTTGTATCAAGTGCTTCTCAAAAGTGTTTGCATTTTGCATTAGCTGCTGATAACATCAAATCAGTAACAGAACAAAAATTGCATTACGAATGATCTCCATGATTTTGCACTTCCTGCTTCTCCACACCTGAAAATTTCTGTCCAATGAATGGTTCCCCTTAAAGGAATATTACATTTTCTTTAAAAAATCCAGATAATTTACTAATCTCTAAGTCATCCAAAATGTTTATGTATTTCTTTGTCCGGTCGAAAAAAGAAATTACGTTTTTGAGGAAAACATTCCAGGATTTTCTCAATGTAATATACTTTATTAAATGCGAAACTTCTGCCCCAGTGCGTTTCATATATTTATACCACAGGTCTGTTAAATGCTGTATTCTGATTGGCTGAGAAATGTTCCGTGGGTATGCATTAATTTCTGATAACCGCACACCTTATTTGTCAAATGTCTTAAATAAGAGGAATATAAGAGGTATAAGAGGAATAATTGACTCCGGTCCTTTGAATTATTTGAAAATAATGCCGTTTCGCGTCGTGCCGCATTGCACCTTGGGTGTGCATTATTTTCTTATAATTCAATGGCTTGTCGTCAATTATTCCTTACGTAATGTGTGACCTTTCGACGTGCTTACGCAATTATGCAAGGTCGCGCTGCCGCGTCACATTACCGGTGCAAGACGAGAAGTTGTGTTATAAAAGTGCATATTTAAACATTTTCTTGCCAAAAATGACAATTGTTTCGCTAGATAAGACCCTTATACCTTGTTTGGGATCGTTTACAGCCCTTTGAAACTTTGTTGAAACTGCAATTTTAAACTTCTTCGAAAATGTAAACTGTTGAGGTCCAATAAAATCTATTAAAATGAGAAAAATCCTGGTATGTGTTCCTCAAAAAAATTAATTTCTTCTCACTGAACAAAGAAAGACATCAACATTTTGGATAACATAGGGGTGAGTAAATTATCTAGACTTTTTTTTAAGAAAATTTAATATTCCTTTAACACACATGTGGTTTTGCTTACAAATGTTTGGTTCACTTGGAAAAAGGGCAGGGTGAAAACGAACCACATCAAACTAAATTTACTTTTTATTTGGTCCGGACCAAAGCTAGTGAACAAGCAGACTTTCCTGGTATGAATACACCCTAATACCAAGGGTTTTCAAACTAGGGTCCGGGGCCTCCAAGGAGGTACTAGCCCCCCAGAAATTTCAGAAAAATAAATAGTTCAATTTATATATTAGGTTAATCTCTTATTTCTTACCACATACATACCAAAAGCATTACTTTAAGTGTAGCCAATATATTTAGGGGGTCCCTTGCAAAAGGTTCATCATATTTGCTGGTCCTCATAAAGTTTGAAAACCCCTGTAATAGACCGTATGTGTTGTGTTGTAACATACAGCAATCCCAACAGACTAATAATGTTAAGGGTAAATCCATACAGGTCGCTAAATATTCTGTATGACAGCTCCCTTTTTAAATCCCTTTTTATGATAAGTATTTCAATTTTTATCAACAAAACTCAGTTTTTAATTTTATTGTCTTTTTCATAAAATTTCCATGTTTGAATTGTTGTGTTGACAACAAAGGACGTTCACAGGTTGTCACAGGTTTTATTGCCTCAGCAGATATTGCCAGAAGGCTAACAGGTGTGAACTAGTCAAAATCATGTAAAATATCCTATTTGCTTGTCTGTTTAAACATTACGCCTGTTATGCAAGGATTACAAAGTCAATATTTGGAATTCAATAGTGTAAAGCTATTTTGACGTTACATTAAACATAGCTTCCAGTTTTTCTCAGTTACATCACCACAGTAGATTTACCAAAAATTGGTGTTGTTGTCTAATTTTTTTATGTTTTGGTGGAAAGATTCAAATGATGCTTTATTCAAACTATATTCAAAACGTTAAGCTAGTGCTTTAACAAGTGCATGTGCATTTGTAATTCATTTCAAGGGACCCTTTTTTTGAAAATATGCTCATTTTCCAGCTCCCCTAGAGTTAAACATTTGATTTTTACAGTTTGGAAGTACATTCAGCTGATCTCCGGGTCTGGCGCTACCACTTTTAGCATAGCTTGGCATAATCCATTGAATCTGATTAGACCATTAGCATCACGCAAAAAAATAACCAAAGAGTTTCAATATTTTTCCTGTTTAAAACTTGAATTTTCTGTAGTTACATCGTGTACTAAGACCGAAAGAAAATTAAAAGTTGCGGTTTTCTAGGCAGATATGGCTAGGACTATACTCTCATTTTGGCGTAATAATCAAGGACTTTGCCGCTGTAACATGGCTGCAGCAGGCGTAGTGATATTACGCACTTCCTGAAAACTAGTCCCCTGCCATTGAAAGTAACCAAGGGGACTATTTTCGGGCAGTGAGTAATATCACTACGCCTGCTGCAGCCATGTTACAGCGGCAAAGTCCTTGATTATTATGCCAGAATGAGAGTATAGTCCTAGCCATATCTGCCTAGAAAATCGCAACTTTTAATTTTCTGTCGGTCTTAGTACACGATGTAACTACAGAAAAGTCAAGTTTTAAAAAGAAAAAAATAACTCTTTGGTCACTTTTTAGCGCAATGCTAATGGTCTAATCAAATTCAATTGATTATGCTAAGCTATGCTAAAAGTGCTAGCGCCAGACCCGGAGATCAGCTGAATGGATTACAAAACATTAAGAATCAAATGTTTAACTCTAGGGGAGCTGGAAAATTTTCAAAACAAGTGGAATGTCCCTTTAAGGGTGTGTTTTGGTATTGTTTCAGGTATAAATGGATTATAAACAATCAATGTGAAATCATTAAAATCAAACTTTGGGTTGAGACTTTAGCTTGGATTTCACACAAGGGGCCTTGATAACCAAAAGCCAAAAAAGGTTTCAGAAGGGGAGAACGTTATACTATATTTTCCTTTTTATCAAATGAATTGTGCACAATAACACCATGCAGGAATAATAAAATAGGCTTTTATCCCAAACTACCTAGTCTAGTGTCAAAAATAATTACATATAATATTATGGTGCTATGATATTTCTAGAGCGTGTGTTAGATTGTGAATGAGGTAGAAAAGGACATACAAGATATAACAGCTGCACTCTTCATGTTATTGCATTTACAATCACCATTTAGTTTTCTGACTGCACCATCAGGTTTAAATGTCTTTTAAATCTTTTTCCAGTTCAGGGACCCATAACATTACGGTGAGCAAATGCAATTCAGACAGATTGTTTCATAAGGTCACTTCCTCGCCACTGCACACGTCCAAGCGCCTTTTGTCTGACCATATAGAGTAGCTGTGTGGTACAGTGAGAGAGGCTCAACCAGTGTTACAGTCTCTTCTTTATTTTCCTCCACCGGCCTGTTTATTACCCATGGCTGTAAATATAAAATGTTCTGGGAAAAGTGTCTGTCCTTTTTAAGTGTGACCAACCCTCCATCATGCCTCAGGGTTTATAGTAAAAACCTGGAGTGATGTTGTGTAAAACGCTTTAATGGAGTCTGGTAAGCACTAGACCTGGTGCTGGGGACTCTTTTGGAAAACTGGTGTATATATAGAGGTCAAGCTGGTTAAATCCAGGGGCTGAGAAACTTGGTTGTCTTAATGTGATGCATCCACATAGATCAAACGAACAGCTCTCTTTAATTTCAGCTCAGTTTTTTACACTTTCTAAGTTTAAAGTCTTTTGTGTCATAAGGTTTATAGGGGCGATTTCTCAGACTGGGTTTGAATTACAAACATACCTTTCGAATAAACATTACTGGTGTGCATCTTGAGACAATGCAATGCCACTGATATATTTTAAGATGCAAGCTATTTTTTTAGTTATGAAAGCTCAAATGTGCGTTTTAGTCACTGATCTATATAAATGACTGGGTTGCGCATAGAACGCTCTACGTAACAGCGTGAGGTGAAGCCAGCGCAGAGTTCGAGCCGCCATCTTGGTATACCCAACTGGCAGAGGGCATCATTGACTTTCATTCAAAAACATGATCTAATTTCACCTGCTTTACCAGTCACACAAGGTTCATTTTTAGGATATGTGTACGTAAAATAATAGTTAATTCTGGTGTTGTTTGCAATGTTTATGTTTAACTCGAGCAGGATAATAGATTTTTAAAAAAACGTTAAGGTGAGTGTGTCTGCTGCATTTTGTTAATGACATGTGTATAAATAAAGTTTTTTGACATTAAGCTGCACGGTCGGCGTTATTTCTCTGAATAAGTTTAGGTAACTTGTAAGTTTAGAACTTACCTCATAGGTGGGGTTTATTGTAACAAACAGAGGGTTTGATGTAACACTTTTCTTTTCTTAGAAAAGTCAATCACAAAAAATGCCAAAATGGGTTTTCACAGACTGGGCCACAAATATTGTTTAGAATGAGAATGTACACCCCACCCCAATGCCATTTACAACCAACTAAAAGCAATAAACCCATTTGATATGTCCCATTATAGGGAAAATAATACTTCTGTTCAACCTGTAGTCTTAGGTGCTGTTTTTTTTTTTTAAAGCAAAGCTTTAATACATTACTACCATCCCATTACATTGACATTGGATGTTTGAATGTTGCTGTTTGACTGCTATGTACTAACATAATGCTTTTTATTGTCTGCTATGTCAAGCACGGTATGTTTACTCAGGGCTGTTTTACAGATTATTTGAGGTTATTTTAGTCTAAATATGGCCATTCATATTGATGTATATCTGGAGCTACACAGATGCTTTACTAGGTCATTACAAAGGACATATAAGCATCTGGGACTTGAAGGTATTATAGTCGAATTGAAAGCCTTGTATACATAAAGAGAATGCGTCTTGTTTAGGATTCACTATGTGGCCTTTTATGATATGAGAAATATCTATTTGATGCTACTTTTTTTGGCAGTAAACACAATTTCATTTCATTCATTCTTGTAAATTCCTGTGGATGTTCATCTACTTTTAACAATATGATTAGTGCTGCTAGTGCTTTGGATTTGAAAATGGAGCTCAAAAACGAATCCATTGGCTTTTGTGCTTCCATATGCGCTATATAAATTATGAACAAAATTGCCATTTCATTTTTAATGGCTGTTTTGTAGAGTAATTTAATTGATATAGTGTAATATAAAACATAGCATAATGGATATAGCTGTCGCACCAGACATATCACAGTAATGCTTATTCATCAGCGGATAAAGCACGCACATGTTGTATTAGAAACATTTAAAAGCCACACTGTAAGACTGCTTTTAGTAGATTCTTTACATTTTCTTAAAAGTGTGAGTGGTGCTTATGTTTGCAACGTTGCTATTTTTTTGTGGGTGGTCACATTTGGTTGCTAAGATGTTTTTCTCTGGTTGCTAGAGTCTTTTTGCTGGTTGTTATACAGTATCTTTATATATAAAGTGACCACCTCCAAATCTCTATAGTCTGGTTTTTATATACGGCTCATGTTGTAAACCTAAAGGTTGCATATTAGTATCTCAAAGGTACATATTGGTATTTCAAAGATACATATTGGCACCTCACAGGTACATATCTGTACCTAAATGCTACATATTAAGACATTTTTAAAGTACTGTCCCAGTGACAGCTTTTGTAGCTTTATTTCTGACTGTGCGTTCACACCAGACGCAAATGAAGCAAATAAATTGCGCTATCCGCATGTAGTTGGACTCTGAACATTTTAAGTTAACTCGTGTGAAATTCACGTCTTTCGTGCATAGAATTTAGACGCAAATACACTTAATTTGCCGGCTTTACTAGCTTGTAGTCTCAAAATGTATATACTGTAGTTCAGATTGAGTTAGGAGCGTTTACAACTTACCTGGGGTGCGTTTCCCAAACAACAACATAACTCGTTGCTGAACGACCATAGTACCATGCATCGTTGGAGAAACAAACTACCTTGTCACGACTGTTTCCCGAAAGCATAGTAACTTTGTCGCACATTCGTCGTTTGAACGATGTTGGTTTAATAACATAGTTGATGATGTCACGTGGGAGGTGAAGTAGTAATTAATCTGTGCAAATCGATTTAATGTCAGATTATTGCTGTAAATAACATATATTGCATCGGATGACTGATTTTGTTATCGTGATTTAGTTATCTATTGTTTATTTTCAAGATATTTAATTCACGCGCAAGTTCCCTCTTATGTCACTCCTCCCAGGGATTCTCCAGGGTCTTAAAGTTCGTAGGTCTTCGCACATGCGCAGTTTTCAAATGCAGCGCTTTCATTCTGTTTACAAATTATAAGACGTAAAATAAAATTGTAATATATTTAGAATGATGGATATTGACTGTACTACATGTTTTTTTTGCTTATTTTGTTCAAAAGCATGATCAACGTAAGTCTACATGTAAGGGATAATGTAGAGGCAGCCGGTAGTTATTGGGAAATAAGCCCCGACAGTGTGATCAGGACCCGACGCGAAGCGGAGGGTCTTGTATCACACTGAAGCGGCTTATTTCCCAAGAACTACCGGCTGCCTCTACATTATCCCGCATATTACACGGCTACTTGCCACATAAGAAAAAAACTGGACATGAATATGAATTTTAAACATTTTATTGGCATATTTGTTTTAAATTAACATTTTTATCCTTCCGCGAAACTTTGCACAGATGCATAAAATGATCGTAATACCTTATTAAGATCCTCTGCTTCATACTTGTCTGTCTCCATTTTTTTCTCTTTAACCAGTCTTTGAGAAGTTTTAATCCCCATTCTGTATTTTTGTGTGAGCTGGCTTCGTAGCTGTCATGCTCTATTTTGTCAAGTTCAGTCTCAGTAAGCTGTCTGTGTCTTGTCGTGGTTGTCCAGTGTTTGTCACAAGATGGCGCCAAACAGACAGTAATCTTTATTGATCTTTATTGGCGCGGAGCGATTTTACTCGTACAAGTAGTCCGGCTATGCGTTATTAATTTGGAGCGGTTATTATTTGAAAAGAACGAACCTGCAAATGTCTCAACTGACCAATCAGAATCAAGCATTCCAGAGAGCCGTGTAATAAATGAAAATAACAAGGAACGATGCTTCTAATGACAGGTCAAGAGCTGTCGTTCCAAAGACACAAGTTAGCAATGCAGTTTGCGAATGTTCATTTAAACGATGGTTTCGGGAAACACCAAATCGTTGAACGATGTTAGTAACGATGGAACGTACGATGGAATGTTCGTTGGCTAACGATGCTTTTGGGAAACGCAACCCAGATTGTCGGACCTCCTCATTCTCTTTTTTCCAAGCAAGATCCCTTTTATTCCAGTTTCTATAAAAGTACAAAGATGTGTTGTACAGCTCCAGGTGTCCACATACAGCGACGATGATGTTGTCCTCCATTGTTGTTTTGTATTTCTGCCTCCGCTCACTACGTCGTAATCATATCACTACTAGAGCAAGCTCCTGATTGGGCCCTTCACGTGCAAATTTCACCTCGTTCATTCAAATTGCACCACAGGATGTCTATCGCATCTTTGCATTGACTTAATGTGTAAATCAATCGCGCCTAATGCTTCATTCATGTCTGGTGTGAATGCATCATGAGATTGTGGGATGTTTAAGACCCCTTGACTGTCCAGGTGTAACAAGCCACACAAATTAAGATTGATGAGTTACAACCCAAGGTTTAAGGAATAGCTTACCAAAATAAGAAAATTATCTCAATATTTACTTACGCTCATGTCATCCCAGACGTATGACCTACTGTTGTCAGTTAAACACAAGTAAATAATATTATGTTACAATGTTGCTTTTAAAATATTATAAAAATATCAATTTGTCAGTGAAAACCATTCATATTTTTATCTTATTTAGCGCTCAATACGTTGTGTTTCCATAGCAACATGGTGATTAGCGTGGTAAGTCAAATATGATGGGACGTTGATAATCTCATTGGTGTCTAGTTATCATATGCAGGTTTCGTCACGTGACACGGATCAACCAATGAAATATCAATTATACAAAATTGCTTGTTTTTTTAACCGAAGAAAGGTAGTCTATTACGGCCATTCCCAAACTGTGGTCCGCGGACCACTAGTGGTCCGTGAGGCTACTGCAGGTGGTCCGTGTAAAGGCAAAATTAAATATAAAATAATACATTTTTTTAAGAAAAATTTTTTTGTTTTAAGAATCTGTTGTACTGATGTGATGACCAGTTATAGTTTTAGTGCTAGTAAAGCCTATTTAGAGGTGCAGATAAATTCAGGACATATTTTATTATGAGTATTATGAGGTGGTCCGCGAAAATTCTTGATTACAAATAGTGGTCCACACACACAAAATGTTTGAAAACCCCTGGTGTATTACATCTGGGACAGCGTGAGGTTGAGTTAATAATGAAAGCGTTTTTGTATTTTGATGAACAATTATTTTTGTATTTGAACAAACCCCTAACAATAAAATTGATGTTTGCATTATCAAGCCCCACTAAGGTCAAGGTACTTAAGGTAGTAACCTATAGTTATCTTACATATCCTAAAAACCTGACAAGAAATAAATCTGTGTACGTGTAGATCCGTGCAGAGCAGTGGTGCATTATGGGTAGAGACTGAGCATACAAGGCTGTGAAAGAGAGAAAGGCAGTGTAACCGGCTCTAGATTGCAACTGACAGGTTGATACTTCAACACTTAGGGCTGCAGCTTTGATTTAATCACAGACCTGTCGTTTGTTATTTGTCTGCGTTCCTGCACTGGTGCCGGGTCTGATCAACGGCCCCTTCCCTCGAGTTCCCTCCCTCCACCTCCTCCGTTACGTCTAAATCCTCCATACAAATTACCACCGCCCTCCATGGGCGGCTGGTGAAGGCGCTGATCAGAGATGGACAGACAAGAAAAAAAGAGTGGGAAGGTGAAGAAAAACAGTGGATTTGAGGAGCAGAATTCGCCCAAGGCCCACTAAAGATCATTAATAGGGCTGTCAGAAGCCTTGCCAGTTGGTTAGCTTCTCATAAATAAGAAATGAAGTCTTCCGCACCTTCATTAATAATGACTGCTGTAGCTATTTTGTTGCAATGTAACCTTAAAGGGGAGAGAGAAGGTGGAACCTGGGAGGCTTTGTATTCTCGCCGGTAATATGATAAGTCAGGTCTCCAAATTAGCAATGAGTGTCTGATAGCAAACCACAGTCAATGAATCCTTGAGTAGAGCTAAGGGTGTGTGTGTGTGCATGTGTGTGTGTGTGTGTGTCATAGTACACTTAGTAGTGTGGCTTGGAGCGCTCACTGAACCGAATGATTTAAAAATTGTGTATTTATAGCTGACAGAACCACCAGAGATATCAGGAATTGACAGTCATATAGTTACGGGTGGGGGTGTGACCAAAATCTTATGGCGCTTTTCCATCACATAGTGCCCAACGGATTGGTTTGGGTCAGGTCGGGTCAGCTCACCTCCCTTTGGCTTGGTTAGCTTTTCCATCGAGTTTAGTAACACTTCGGAGTGGGAGGGATTATAGGCGTGTCGTTATATTTTGTTAAAATGGACCACCACAAATAGATGTTTGCACATCGCGTCTCACATGACAGTTTCTGTACAAACACATTGTGGCGTCGGTCGACGCGCTCCGCTAAGTCTCATTTAATTTGCATTTAAGCAAACTGTGGGGTACTATGCAATAGAAAAGCACCATTATATCATGGTATGAGTAATTTAATGGTATATCATGATAATGGTATGCACTGTAAAATAGATTTGTTGGTTCAACTTAAAAAAGTAACTAAAAACGTTATGTAAAAAATCTATTATATTTAAGTTGAAATAACTCAATATTTTAAGGCAACCAGGTAGCTTAATTTTTTAAGTTGAACCAACTTCATTTTGGAAATTTAATGAAAATTTCATTTATATTTTATTAAACGTGATCAGGGACGGACTGGGGCTAAAAAACAGCCCTGGACTTTTTCCCAAATAGGCCCATCATCCGGCCATTCGCCCCTAGCCGTGCGCAACAGACACAAGGATGTCCTGATACTATGCCACAATACTGTCAGACTATTAGACAAGGATATTTAATATTTTGTTCATGTCATATTAAACTTTGATGTATAATAAGGCTGTGAAATAATGAAAATAGCTAGGCCTATTAACTTTGTCTGTACAGCTTTCACAAACAACCACCAGGTCTTTGCCAATTCCACAATACTAAACACAAATATGAAAGACAAGGAAAAACTGCACTCTGATGGAAGACAGACAGAAAGTGCAAGCTAGGATTTTTTGGTTAAACTAATATTTGGTCAATTATTTAGCCCCCTTTCTTATTAGCATGTTTAGAGTGGTTGCAATGCATGCCTGATATTTACCCGTTTAATTCAATACCTTAGTCTTCATTGTAGCAGAAAATGTGAGCTCACTACAACCTCTCATATACAATAAATTCAATGAAAGAAATGAAAACCAATGCAATACGATGAATGTCCACCCACAGACTGTTTTTAAACGGGGTTGGATAAATATTTTTTGCTTTGATGTGTGTGATTTTGGTTAGATGACAGTTGTAGGTTACAGTTTGACAAGAGTTTACAGTTTGACAAAAGCAAAATGTTTTGTTTTATTGCGACTGTATACAAATATAAGCAAACACTTTGCCGTTTGAATTATGTCCCATATGAACAAAATGACAGAGTATGTATTGTTTTTATGTTTCCACTGTTCAATCGCGCCCGCGCCTCTCTCTCTCTCACACACACACACGCGCGTGCGCACACACTCACATCACGTCTTTCTAACACTAGTTGCGCATTACGTTAATTTTCACGCGAGTTTTATTTATTTTTATATCGTGTATATTATATTATAATGTCACGTGTCCTGCTACTACTGGCACTTAGCTCTTGCTGATGTGAAGTTAACTCGGTCTGTCCCTCATCATGACCAGGCTGTGGATGCTCAGGCTCGCAAACATAGACGCTCGCGAATTCCGGGAATCCGTGGACCAATCACGGCTAGTAGGCCGACTCTTCTTCCTTGTTTTACACGTAGCAGCATATAAGTGATCGTATTAGTGCCTCTGCTGTTGGCTGTTCATATTGCATTATTAGACTTTTTTCCATCGGCCGGGCGCCGGCCCTCCGTTGAACGGCCGTTCTGGACTTTTCCAGAACGCACAGATTGCCAATCCGTCCCTGAACGTGATGACTGTTTGTGGATACTCCAGTTAAACAGGACGAAGATAGTTTTTCTTCAACGCTCTCACAATTAAATATCAAATCGGTTCCACAACCTTTGCACTGCTAGCGCAATGCGCTACCAATAAAGCTACAGGAACTCCATTAAAGCAGTATACCAGTTTACATTTCACATCTAAAACTGCACTGAAAATGTGACCGTGCCGCTTTTCTTCTTCTTTCCAACGCTTTCCGATGTGGCATTCCGAAAAGTTAAAGTATTTTCAACTGGCTTCTGGGCCGACGTGGAAAAAAGAGCGTGTCACGCCCGTGCACTTTTAATTTTTTTTTTCATTCCTGGACCCACCTAGACAGGTGTAATCTATCTCCAGACCCAACGTATTTTTTTCTTCATTTTTTTACATTTGCATGTGTTTATTAGTACGTGTACATTTCCTTACTTTTATGGTTGGCAATAAATACCCTTGTATTGTAGTTGCTGATCATTAATTGGACTAAACTGTTTGTGTCATTCACCACAACAGGAAAGGTACTTTACCCATCTTACTGCACTGTCCAACCCCCAATTGGGTTCTACAGTGAAAACCCCTGGTACAGGAGAACACGTTTTAATTACAACAGTCGCACGGCCTTACTGCCCATCCTCAAACTGTTTTATTCATGTGTGGAGGAATACAAAAGAGGGTGTGAGTGATCCTGCCATTCCCAGAGTCCCTGAACGAGAGGTTAGGGGGCTGTCAGGGTCAGCGGGTAGGTGAAATTATAGTCATTTAATTAGGTGAAAGGGGATGATTATTTTATTAAGGCTATTGTAAGCTGTCACAATGGTAGCAGTCAATGAGCATCATTAACCCGGAGCTAAAAGTCATTATAATGAATCCAGCTCAAACCCTGCGACCAATTGAAAAAGGTCTGATCTGGTTTTGATCTGGCTCCTTCTTTAAGGGCCGTTTAACAAGGTTTCACTTTGATCTCAACTAGGGATGCACTAACAAAATTATGTGCCGTAACTTATATTCAATTATTTAGGATGACATCTGCCAATACCGATAGATACAGATAGTTCAGATTTTTTTTAACTTTTTAAGTAGCAAAATCATAAAAAGCATACAAACTGCAATCAGCCGAAGTCCAATAGTTGGAAAAAAATGCTTTTATCTGTAGATACACTGTTAAAAATTTCTGTAAAAATTGCCAGTAACTTACTGTAGATTTGAATGTAGGTTATTTACTGGCAACAGTTTGTTGAAGGTTAAATTAACTTTGTGATTGTTTCGGGCAAAAATCCTTTATCTTGCGGCACGTTTTCTTAAAAAATGCGATAGAATATGTGGATTATTTATGCAATTTTATGTGATGAAATTGCGGGAACTTGCAAAAACTGTTGGCAGCTTTTGCAGCTTTTCAATGATTTTCACATCACATAATCACGTCACTTCGTAACGTTCCCATGGCAACAGGGGACATGGCTGTGCTTGTGTGAAGTAAATGCAACATTTTTCAACTTTCTGTTAAGATATATGTGATTTTTGCGGGGATTATGAGATCATGCAAGCACTGCATAAATATGTGGACTTTGGCTGATTATGCGTTAAATCATGCGATTGCATAATCACGTTTTTCTGGAGGGACTGTCTAGTGAGAACAGCGTTTTGGGGGAATCACAGTTTTTGCAAGTTGCAGCAATTTTTGCAAGTTCCCGCAATTTCATTGAATAAAATTGCATAAACATCCCGCATATTCCATTGCATTTTTTAAGAAAACGTGCTGCAAGATCAAGGATTTTTGCCCACAACAATCACAAAAAAACTCGGCTGTTTAACTTTGAACAAACAGTTGCCAGTAAAAAACATAGATTTAAGTCTACAGTAAGTTACTGGCAAACAGCTGCATAGCTACAGCAAATGTTTCACAGTGTACCGATTATAGGCAGATATATCGATGCATCCCTAATCTGAACAACTTTCTGTTTGGCTTAAATTTGGCGAAATCATAAAAGCATACAAGATGCAATTCTGTTGTCTGATGTTTTTACCCTAACTGGTCGATGTATAATAGTTGGAAAAATGCTTTTATCTGCTGATACCGATTATAGTCTGAAATATCGGTGCATCCCTGTGCTGGGCAAGGATTAATCGCAATTAATCGCCTACAAAATAAAATTGATTTTTTTTGCATAATATATGTTTGTGTGCTGTGTGTAATTATTATGTATATATAAATACACACACATTCATGTATGTATTTAAGAAACATTTACATGTTTATATATACAAATTTCTATTTTTATATACAGTATTCTATAGCCTATGATATATAAATAAATAAATACATTTATATAAATAAAACAATTCTGAAATGAATATATGTATGTGTGTGTGTGTGTGGTTAAATAAACATAATAATTACACACAGCACACACACATATATTATGCAAAAAAAATCCCTTTTTTATTTTTTATGCGATTAATCGCAATTAATCTTTGCCCAGCACTAAAATTCTCTAATCGGAACACAGCTTTCTATTTGTCTTAAATTCAGAAAGTACAGTACAGACTGTTGAAGACTATATATTTATTGAAGCTTTATTAAAGACTAATTGGTTGTGCGTAATGGTAAAACATTATATAACGACTAAGATAACTATAGTGCATGTGTAGAGCTTAACATGAAACAAGGTATAACAAGGTATAATTGGCTTATGTCCACTACCAACAAAAATATCATAGTATTACTATGTTTTTGTAGAAGTATAAAGGTTTTTTTTTGGAAGTACAAAATTATTAAATGCTTTCATTATCAAGTTATTCAAATCGTATTTACAGCAATACGTGACATTAGGTCATGGGTTAAATATATCTTTGTTTACACAATGTCATGTTGAGTTTACATAAAGACAAGCGTACAAACAAAGGTTATATCCGTGTGTGCCTAGATTTATGCGCTGATAGTGTTCTAGTGTAAGTTAAACAAACATTGTCAGACCTCTACCCATGTTGTTTTAAAGAGATTAACCGTTAATAAAAAAGAGATTAGCCTTTATCTTCCACCTCTTTTCTCTCTCCAGTTCCTTCATAAGACCATTAATAAGACCTCCATCCTCTCCAGAGACAGTAAACACAGTAAAGTAATCATTTTAGCACGCCTCGAACTTGACCACAGATCTAAAACACTCCAGCGGTCCTTCAGCCGCCCCATTATTCCCTGTAAGGTATGTTTCTACTTTTACGAAGCAGCCATTGTACGGATGAATTACTGTATGGAGTTTCCCAGAGGAAGTCAAGTCTCGGCTACAAACTTGTAGCTGGTCGGCTTTGCCAAGCGCTGTGTGATATGCAATCTCTGGACAGAGCAAAGGCAGAAAGATTCATGTGAATCACTCGTGTGTATTTCTAAAACTCCTAACCTATGATCGACGGCTCTCAGCAGCTGGTTCCCCTTAAGGTTCTTCTGTTACAAGCATTTCTTGTGTTTCTGAAATACTGCAGCCGTAGCCAGACATACACGGGTATGAAGTTGTATGATAATTATAAACGGTCTTTAAGGAAAACGAATGTGTCTGTGGGTTGAAGATACAGTGAAACAAAATACTAAACGTATTTATTTCATTCAAAAAAAAAAAAAACTGACCTAGTGTTCTTCCAAACCTGAATGATTTTCTTATGTGGAACACAAAAAGAGTTATTTTAAGAAGAACTTAAAGTGAATGTCAATGGTGATCACAGCTGATTTTCAGTGCAAGATTTTTCAAACAAAGATAAGGCGTCACATGTCTTTAGATAATCTTGAATATAGCTTATATAAACTATTTTAATACTTTGTTATAATTTATGTTTTTAGTCACCTGTGTAGCTTGCTAGTTTTCATTTCGCTTTCATCTCTAAAAGCTAAACATTTCCTTTGGTGGTCCTCAGAATTCATGAATGACATGAGGAAGTGTAAATGATGGAATTTAGTAAATCTGATAAGATGGCGGCGCTACCAGAAGGTAGGTTTTTTCGTTAATAAAGTTTTAAATATGGATAATTCTACAACAACACCGCGCGGATTACCCTCAGAAGACCTTTGTTTATCATCCTGGAGCCGTTTGGATTTAATTTGTGAAGGATGGATGCACTTTTTTTGGACTTGAAGGTCGTGGACTATGGCTGGACCCCGTAACATTACATTTAATAAACTGAAAGATCTAAAATATTTTCTAAAATATCCGAAAATGTGTTTGACTGAAAAACGATGGACATATGCAACTCGGACAGCTTGGGGGTGAGTAAATCATGGGTTTAATATCGTTTTTGGCCGAACTATCCCTTTAATAATACTATAATAATGTATAATATAATGTATACAATAATAATATAGATAATGTATAATATATTATACAAATATTATAATATAATACATAATCATAATGTATAATATAATGTATATAATAATAATATAGATAATGTATAATATATTATACAAATATTATAATATAAAATATAATCATGTAAATTTTATATATCAACATTATTATAAACATTAAAATGATAGCCTAGTATTTAGCGTACGACTGGTTTTAGGTTTTATTGAATTTTTGTGTACATTTTATATGAAAGTAATTTTGATATGAAAGGTTTTGTTGAATCACGATTTGTTTGTGAAAACATCCGTGCGCACATCTCGTGCACAAATTTGTGGATACGCATGCTTAGTGAATGAGACCCAGTGTTTGTAACCAAACTCTTTTGGAACACCGTTGACTTCCATATTACACTGCAAAAATTACTTTCTTTCTTTCTTAGTATTTTTGTCTTGTTGTTAGTACAAATATCTAAAAATTCTAAAATTAAGATGCATTTTCTTGTATTTTTAGCAAAAAATATAAAACTTAAGTAAATGTGTGCTTAAAACAAGCAAACAAACCTTTCTTAGGGTAAGAAAATAAATCTTAAAATAAAATTACTTTTTTCTTAAACACTTAATTCAAGAATTTTTTTCTCACCCTATTGGCAGATACTTTTGCTTGTTTTAAGCACAAATTCACTTTAATTATATATTATTTGTCTTAAAACTAGACTTATTTACTTAGGTCATTTTGCTCATCAAGAAAATACATCTTGATTTAAGAATTTTTAGATATTTCTACTGACAACAAGACAAAAATTCTAAGTAAGAAAGTCATTTTTTGCAGTGTATTTTTCTTTCCTATGGTGCACCTGTTTCCTGCTGGATTACAAATATCTGCCTTTGTGTTCAGCAGAACAAAGACATTTTTACAGATTTGTAACAACTAAGTAAATAGTGACAGTATTTACATTTTTGGGTGAACTATCCCCTTAAATCCACTGGGGTGGCAGTGGTTCAGTGATTCATGTAGGTTGTCTACAAATCGGAAGGTTGGTGGTTCAATCCCCGGTTCCATCTGACCAGGTGTCGAGGTGTCCTTGAGCAAGACACCTAACCCCAGCTGCTCCCGACAAGCTGGATGGCGCCTTGCATGGCTGACACCGCCGTCGGTGTATGAATGAGTGAGTGAATGGGTAAATGTGAGGCAATATGTAAAGCACTTTGGATGGCCATTGGTCTATGAAAACGCTATATAAATGCAATCCATTTACCATTTAAAGCAGTGGTTCTCAACCTTTTTCACTTCAAGGCCCCCTAGTTGCCCACAACAATATTTGAAGGCCCCCCACTCACTAAATTTGTTCCACATAAAATTAAATTGAACTTGGAATGAATAGACAGATGTATATTCGCTACTTAAATGACCAAAAAATAAGAAACATAATTTGAATGCTTGTTTTGTCCATTTTTTTTATAATTTTAAGTCATCTTGTGGCCCCCTTGGAAATCTGCTGAGGCCCCCCTGTGGGCCCCGACCCCCTGGTCCAGAAACACTGCGTTAAGGAGAACAAATGAGGCCGCCAATTCATGTTGTTTTTAACAGTACACTCCCTGTGAAAGAATACCTAGAATAGTATGCATCTAAAACATATTGCATATTTCTCTTTGTATTATTGCTTCCTGCCTCGTAAACCTGGAATTTGAATTGGAAAAAGAATTGCGTAAACATGATAAACATCCTAGCTATGAAAATATTACCCGGCAGGCTTGGCACTTGATTAATTAGTTCAATCTTTTTTTTAGCCCCAGCTGCTTTCTAATTGGTAATCCACTGTAGTAGTCATTATCTAAAACCTCTTTACCGTGCCACAATTTAAGCTCTAACTGTTGGTAAACCAAGAACAATTAGCTTTCAATAAGCTTGCATACAAAATCCCCAACCTTTTGTTTCCTGGGGAATTGCTTATTAATATTCATGAGGTCCATCAACAGACCTGGTGAAAAAAACACGCTATTGTGCGTCAACTAAGCTCTTAACTAGATTTACTATTCGTGTTATATTCACAGCCACTTAATCCATCCACATCTTTTTTTTGCGCCTCCAATCTCCAATTATGAATGATCACCCCCTTGCTTGCTGTCATCTGCTTGTTAAGACCAATATTGAAATCCTCGTGTGGATTTATGCAGAGAGATCTGCAATGGAAATCAGACGCATCTGTTTGGAGATGCCGGTCTGAAAAAGAGCGATTGCTTTTCCCAGAGGATCCTCGGCAGCGTCGCTCCTCAAAAACACCAGCTCGTCGGTGACAAGTAAACCTAAATCATCACTGATGTTATTTATTTTCAAATGTTCCCCGCTTGACAGGCGACATCTTGTTCGGCGTCCGTCCCACGGGGCCCCGCGTCTGCGTCTGACGTGTCTGCCTGACACCAAAGCGGCGGGAAGTCGCCGGAGACATGTTTGGGAATTTGTCACAATCCCAAACACACATGCGCGCTGAGGTTGTTTACACACCTACGGATCTGTCGACACGACTGTTGCGCTTGTCAGCGTTTGCGGGCGCCGTAAGGATCCCTGTCGAAACGAATCCTTGATTGGATTGAAAAGAGATAAAGGTATACATTTTGTGGGTGGTGAGAGTTTAAATGTAGGCCAACACTTCAAGCTTGTTCAGGTAAACACAGCATAGTTGTTTTTAGGGTCTGAATACAAGCGTGATACGTCTTTCTATTAACTCTTTACCTGCCAGCATTTTTCATGATTTTCACAAAAGTTTAATGCCTTCCAGAAAATGCTCTTCTTTAAATATTTAAACATACAATATATTAAATGAAAGAACAGACCCTTCTGGTTTCAATCAAACAAAAAAAGTTTCATCCTACCTTTATTAGTTCTCTTTTTATCACTCCTCAAATATGGGTAGGTTTCTTAAAAAACGCCAAGTTTTGAGCAAAAAGTTGAGATAATTCCATTTTTGTGAAGGACTTTTGATAGAGATCAAATTCAGAGCGATCCTCAAAACTTAGACGCACATACAGCTGTTTGCCCTAGGGTGATACTTCTGGGTTTTATAAGTTGCGGACCTGCTGGATAATAGCGGTATTTTAAGGGCGTTTTCACATTAGCACTTTTGGTGCGCACCCGGGTTCGATTGACATCAGAGTTCGGTACATTTGGATGATGTGAACGCTGTCTTCCGAACTCGGGTGCGCACCCGCGAAACGTACTCGAGTCCGCTTAAAAAGGGTGGTCTGGGGTCCGGTTCATGTGAACTCCAGTTTTCAAAGAAATAATACAGAAACGCACTTGCGTCTGTCTGCCCCAAACATACTAAAGTTGTTTCGATTACAACGGTCTGTCTGCCGACGGCAATTTTTGCGGAGGCATTCAGAAATCATCTCTCTGCTTGCTGTTCGTCAATCACGCTTGTCGTCTTCTCGTTTACAGCGGTTGCCAAGCAACATGAGAATGCGCCGGCTGCAGCTTGATGATGCAAGCGTACCCCGGTTCGGATGCAAAAATAATATGTGAACACAGTCCATGGGGGGCATGGGGAGGGGGGAGCAATCGAACTCTGGTTCGGACCAGGCAATCACACCAAATGTGAAACCGTCCTAAAACTATTTTGTCCCAATATTTGCTTCACAAACAACATTTTTGACAAAATTTTGAATCCCAAGGAATGCATGAATTGATCAAATGTTCAAATGTCTGCCGGCTGCATAATTGTAAATGACCTTTATACATTTTATAGCATCCCACAGTTATACTAAATATCAGTAAAATTGAAACACCTCTTATCCAGAAAAATGTAAGTGTTGGAACTAACATATAATGTAACTATAATGTAATTTAATAAAAAACCTTCTAATTATCTGCAAGAGCCTTAAGTCATGTGTTTTGCACTGCTGCCAAAAACAAACTACATTAGGGCAACAAAGTCACCTTTTTGATGAAGCGCGGTACACACTGACTTCCCTGACTTTCACATCTTGGCAACAACTGGGTCACTGCTAGAGAATGCATGCATGTGTGTAAGTAGCAGGATGAGCGAGTGAGCGCAACGGAAGGTAAACGAGGCGTGAGCTCGGGGTCCTGCTCCCTGAACACATCGCCCATCAGACAGTCCATTTGTCAAAACACCTCAGCGGAGCTTTCCAAAGGCCGCGTCACTTCCAACCCCTGCAGGGAAACCCCATATCTCCATACACAAAGTCCAAAAACATAAAATCAGACGAATCACAAATTTAAATATTTGGAGTGATGTGTAAATGTGATGACCTCACAGAGGTCAGAATTATGATCAACGGTCTGTTGTTGGTGTGATGTTACATCTTTGGACATAGCAAAAAAGTACATTTGCAGCATCTGTAAAATGGATGTTGTTGTCATATTTATGTGCTGGAAATAAAACTAAATATATTCTGGGTGTTGTAGTTAACTTGGAAAGAACACATTGTACTGCCGAACTGTGTTTTTCATATTAAAATTCCACACTGTCATAGCACGTCTTGTGGCACGTCAAAGATTTATCCACAAATGAAAACTGAAGGTGACGCGAGTATTTATGTTGAAATGATTTTTTCCAGTTTATTTCGCAAATGACAACCATAAGCCATTCGTAGATTGACGTCCCAGAATAGTATAAACATTGTGGGTCTGTGGTGCTTTTAAAAGAATGCTATGTTTGTTTGAATAGCCCAGAATGTCAATTCCAACACTTTCTCATGGAAATTTGTACGAATTTTACAAGGTGACTAATTTGTATGAAATTGTACGATCACTGGGGGTGTGACGAATCACAAAACTCAAGATTCGTATCATGTTACGGTTTTTGAGGCATGGATCGGGTCATTTTTCGGATCAGCAAAAGGGGTGGGAAAATGTAATAACAAATAAAGAAATGACAAACATTTATAAAAAGAAGAAAGTTGCACATTAAGTAAGGTCTAAAATTAGCATTAGGTACAGAAATCGAATCAAATGAATAATAGCACTTGTCTTTATTATATGAATTCAATAAAATTATTATTTTTTAGATCTACAGAAGTGATCTTCTCTTTGCCTTGGGTTGTCTAGTCATACACTTAACTTATAAACAAATGTTTTTATTAGAAAAAGAATACTGTGGAAAGCATTTTGTTTGTATGTTTGAAAGATTTAATGTAAGATTTAATGTTCGCTAGCTTTTTTCTCTGTCTGTGCACTTTTATGTGCACTTAAACGCACACGCATAAGGCATATACAGTCGCATAAAAACGTTGGGTTGTTTTTCAGTGCTTTATTTGCCAAATGTATGTTAATGGACTACAGTATGAGACACAGTAGCGCAACTCTCTCTTTATTCTACACATCAAGAGTTCTGATCTTTGAAGGGTATAGGGATGATCCCGTCTGATTGTTGCTGGACCGCACACATTCATCCGCATGTGCGTCTACGTCATGGGCGTAGATTTAGGGTGGGACGCTAGGGACATGTCCCTACCAATATTCAGAGAAGACTGAATTGTCCCTAGCAATAATTTCGACCAAACAATTAATCTGTATTTATATATAACCACTAATGTCCTTCTTATTCTTGTGTTTTCTATTTTTTACTTATTATATTTTTGTCAGAAATCATTTAAATTAGATTAGAAATCTTTTGAAATCCCGTTCTGTAAAAATAACGCTCTATGTGGTACACAAACGGTTAACAGCTTTCGTTCTCTGCAATGCCCGACTCCGTAAGTCACATCGCTAATATGATTGGCTTTGCATTTCTTTAGTCCCGCCTCTCTAACGCACATTGCTAATATGATTGGATTAGCATTCTTGAGTCCCGCCTCTCTAACGCACATCACTTTTTGATGGGCTTGTCTTTACTCGCTACGTGTGATAGGATGGTTTCACTTTGTACAACGCGCCAAAGTTCACTCAACAAGACGCGCATGATTATTCGGGCTACAGGTAAGTGAGGAAGAAAGTATTATTATACCCACTGTAACTGTTTCATGCACAAAAAAAGTTGTGCCACATAATGATTCAAGGACAGTGTTTTCACCAATACACGACAATCCCATGTTAACCCTGAGGAGTTGCAAACTTGTGTCAACCTTTTATAAATGGGGTGGCAAGGTTATTTAGAGGGTCCCTAATCCATGAAAGAAAATAACCCCAACATGGTAAAACATGAATTCATGTCATGATTGCTGAATACTTTCATTACTGCACTGTGGTCATTACTTGCACAGATGTAGACATAATGTTGCATTTTAAACAAACTATTTTTTTCACACTGATTAACTGTCTGTTAATGAAAAGAAGATTTAATGTGAACTACAGAAAAGTTAATAAACTGTGTTCAGGAAACAGCATGATATATATACCTACTTCAACACTGGGATTTTTTGGCAAAATTAAATTAAGAATTAAATATTAATTGCATATTCTTCAATGTTATAAAGTTAATATGGATTCATATATATTACAATGTGATTTTCTTTTTTTTGACAAAGACTTAAACAGCTACTGTTTATTAGGCTCTAGGACATAACGAATTGTTTATTATAGTACATTAAATTTGGGATGGCACCGGGGGTGGCGAGTCAGATGTCACTGAGTAAAGTGCATACTGAGTTGTCTGTTGTTTATGTCAAGTAAACGGTGATAAACAGTTTTTGCAATGCGACCATTTTATTTATGTCCCCACCAATGCCAGAATCAAACCTACGCCCTTGGTCTACGTACAGAAAACTGCTCACTTTAGCATCTTTTGAGGTTAAATTGTTTAAAATCACTTTAATGTTAACATTTGTAAGCGTTTGAAAAACATGCAAATGATAAATTTAAATTTAATCTGCGAGTCGCATGCAAGCCGAACCGTGGATGAACTGCGATCCGTCACAGCACTAATGATCACATTTCTTACCCTAGACCACAAATCCTGTCATCCACATCATCTAAAAGCTGAATAAATAAGCTTACCATTGAGATACAACAATATTGGTCCGAGATACAACTATTTGAATATCTGGAATCTGAGGATGCAAAAAAATGAAATATTGTGAAATTTCCCTTTAAAGTTGTTCAAATGAAGTCCTTAGCAACTGCATCCACCCTCTTAGCAAACAACACATTTATGTTAGGAAATTTTGAAAATATCTTCATGGATCATAATCTTTACTTAATATCTTTTGGCATAAAAATGAATAATTTGGACCGATTCAATGGATTTTTGGCTTTTGCTACAAATATATCCGTGCTACTGTTTTTGTGGTCCAGGGTCACATTTGCACTTTTTTGTACTGAAATCTTTCGGAAAAATTGGAAACAATAATTTTGTAGTTTTAAAAAATTATATGCAACACCATTACAAAGACCAGCTATAAAACATTACACTATCAAAATATGTACCAGCTTTGATTGGGGCTGTACACTTTCAAAAATGTACAGCTTTACACCTATATACTTCATATTAGTACCTCAAAGGTATATAGTAATATTTCAGAGGTACATATTGGTACCAAATGTATACATATCTGTACCTAATGGTTAATATCAGGACCTTTTTAAAGGTTACATATTTTTTTTAACAGTGTATACATTATAGCATTATAATGATGACATTATAGAATTGATAGAAATGAAACAATTTTGACACTTTGGTAAATCAAAGAAACTGCACACTTACAGACAATGAGACATTTAACATTTTTAAATCAGAATCTTACTGCATTGAGCTCTTCACTGTGTATTTGGCATTTTCTAGCAGCTCTGTAGAGCTAAGCCAAGTATTCCTCTCCAGTTCCTCTGTGGTGTCCAGTCAGTACTCTCAGTAGAGACTCATTTATAAAGGCACTCTGCTGCCTGGCCCAGTCACGCACTGGTGCTTTGGACATCACTTCACTCCACTAATGGTCTTACTGGGAGAGGTTCTGCATCTCGGCCATCCATCAATATGTCAGGGTATGTGGAGATAGTTGAGTGTTTTACTTTGTGTGTGTGTGTAAGAGAGAGAAAAGATGGAAAGCTGTGTAAGTGCAATAAGCTCTTATGGATGTATTTTAGATAGGCTCAATGAGCAGTGTTTAAGTGGCAATGAAAGTATCTATCCATCCATCTGTCTGGACTTTAGGACTTACTGTATCTGTCATTATATTCTGTCTTTCATCCGTTGTTTAAACTACATTTAAAGTTTGACCTCATCAGACACTAAGGGCCCTATCTTGCACCCAGCGCAATTGACTTTGTCAGTGACGCATGTATCATTCGTATTTTGCACCGGCGCACAGCAGGTTTTTCCCTCCACAGACGCACGTCGGCAAACTAGGGAATGAACTTGCGCTCCCTGGGCGGTTCAGCGCAAAAAAGGAGGCGTGTTCCGGCGCAAACCATAAACCATAACCAAAAAACAATTGCGCCACTGACCAGAAAAAACTAGTCTAAAGTCAGTTGTGCATTGTTCATCATGCTATTTTAAGGGCGCATGCTTGACCATAATGTATAGCGTGCACAACGCGCACACACTTTGCTTATCTAATCTACACAGATGCAACAGTTATTTTTGCAAATCATAAATTGTTACAATAAAAAATATTAACACATGAGATAAGGGAAATCATTGTGGTGAGCATTGTGGTGATAGTTTTTATTTATTTTGTGTGGCTGCGTTAAAAAATTATCATGCAAATAACAATTAAAATATTTTCATAAGTTTGTTGTGTGGCTGTATTACGTTTATTTTATGTAAATAATAATTAAAATGTTTTCATAAGAAACCTTAATGTATGTCAACTTGATTTGTAAGTGTACTTTGGGGTTGGACTGCTTGCGTTTCTTGGCTTTCAGCGGTGAGGGTGGACGCAGCGATGTCCTCTGCTGGCGTCAGGTCCAGTGTAGAGGCAGATCCACGTCCCGTTACACGGCGTGCCCGATTTATGCTGGCAAGCTTGGGATTCCCCCGTCTCCTGACATCATTGTAGTGCTTGCGGCGCAACGTCCTGGGGATGCCAGCTGATGAGACAATTGTGGCTATTTCCTCTCACGCCTGTTTAACCGACACTGATTTGGGCGGGTTTCTCCTATCCCCATACAAAACAACTTCTCTGTCTTTGACTGCTCTTACAAGAACGTCGGTCTCCTCGGCTGTGAACCGCTCGTGCGCCTGGTAAATCCGTCATAATAATAGGAACCCGCCATGGAACTTGCGCACTTGCGTTTAAAGGGAATGTTGGATGACGTTCTGATTGGTTTATTCAACGTTACGCCCAAACCACACCTATGAATAATGAACCTACTTCAGACCAACCCCTTATTGATTTGCGCCTGGCGCAAGAGTTATTTCTCCCACCAGGAAAATAGCAACAGCGCCCAAGATCCGCCCACAAACTCACTTGCGCTTTGCGCTTCGCACTTGCATTTCAGGTCGTTAAAATAGGGCGCAATGTGTTCATTCCTTCTTAAGGTCTTTACGTGCTGATGGTGATTTGCAGCAACAAAACTGGAAGTCATTTATTTCCAGTAAGTGTCTAAGATTTCTAAAGTTCTCAAACCGGTTTCCATAACACTCCATTGTTTAACAGGAGCTACCATAGCTCCAACCTCACATCACTGAGACAGTGTTGTTATGTAAGCCCTCGTGAAAAAACAGCATGTCGAAAGCAAAACAGAGCCGTGGCATTAACGTTTTTTGGGGAAATCCACAATGATCTTCTTATACAGTAATTGTCTCTGCATATTAAGCCGGGATACACTCTTAAAAATAAAGAACCTGTGAAGTTTTCAATATTGAAAAATAGGTAAAGACGAAATGGTTCTTTTCAAAGGTCACCTAATATGGCATTTTTTTTAAATGTAATATCAGTCTCCGGTGTCTCCAGAATGTGCCTGTGAAGTTAAAGGGCCAAATACCATCTTGAAAATGAGTGTGAGGAAAAAGTGTTTTTGTGTTTGTCTTTTTAAATGCAAATCAGCTGCTGCTTCCCTTCCTGTTTACTGTTATCTATACCAAATTATACAACGTTTTTAACCCTCTAGGCGCCACGGTCGACTTTTGTCGACAAGATGCGTCACTGAATGTAACTGCCGATTTTGTCACATAGGGTGTCAAATTTCGTTCATCCGCCCCCTCCACTAGATGGCAGACATGTCATACTTTATACCCGACTCAGAAAAACATCATGCTTATATACAAACTTTTAGAGCAAGTGCGCATTGAAGTGCACAACAGCATAGCTAGTATGCAAGTGAGTCATTTTATCAGAGCGATAACCTCAGCGAGTTTTTTCAATACATGATCATATAATGGCATCAAAAAAGCTTACCTGCAATGAAGTGTTGGGTCTTATATTCGCTGACAATGATTCTGAAGGGGAATATCTGCCTTCAGAAGATGCTGGTGATTCATTTAGTGACCACGATTCAGACGCGCCCCTGCTTTGCAATCGTGCAGCTGGCAAAGTGAAAGTGTAGCTATACACCAAGCACAAATGATGAATCCTTTGCCCAATGTCAGTGGTGGGAATGTTACACGGGGTCGGAGAATTCATCGGTTTAGCAGGCGTGTTACAGGTGTGGGGAATGAGGCTGGAGGTAATATGCGCGTCCAGTCTTTTTACCGTGCAAGCAATGTAGAGCGAGCTGCGTCTTCCCGAGCGGGCCCTGGGAGTCTGTCGGGCGAGCGGCCGACTTCCAGTGCTCCGTCCCGTGCACCTCATCACAATCACGGCGACAGTAAAGGCAATAGTCCCAGCTGTGCAAATTGTCTCCACTCGGGGCGCATGCGAGGCAGATCTGGCCATGCGGCTCGTAGCAGGAGCAGAGGCGGTGTTACACGGGGCAGAGGAGCTATTATGCATAACGTTAGTCTATCAACGCGCAGATCAGTTTGTTTACTATTTACCTGAGCATTCAAGCATTCAATATTGTGCAATATAGCATACAGAAGGTTAGGGACATTTTGGGGGGAAATAAGTGCTGCATTTTATCATTCAAACATGTGACTTTTCATGAAAATTCAAGATGGCTGCCACATATGACGTCATAATATGCAAATTTAATGGGACATTTTATTCCCCTCCATAAAGTGTGTCATCCTTAATATTTCTCTAATTTACAGAAAGTCTCTATCTCTTATCACGTTTAAGATATAGCCTTTTGAAAGTAACATGTCAAAATTAAACGTTTTAGGAAAAAACCTCTGGCGCCTAAAGGGTTAATAAAACAATCACCTTATTTCATTGTTCATAATGAACGTACAGTAATAAAATATGTGAAGATAATTTAAGATAGAAATTATGAGCTAATCAGCCTTTGAACAGTTGTGGGTGGGGCCTGCGCAAAGTGATGTCAACCTGTTTCACGAGACTGTTGAGGTTTTTCAGGGCATTACAAATAAAAAAGAAGCAGCTTTTCATCATTACAGGCTGGTTGTGTACATGCAGGCGATAGACAGTTATTTTTCAAACATATATCTGATGTAAAAATTTATTTTTTTACGTTAGGTGACCTTTAAGGTTCTTTGACTGAATGGTTCTTTGGAGAACCAAAATGGTTCCTCTATGACACTCCTGTAAAGAACCTTCTTTGGAAGCTTTATTTTTAAGGAAGCTTTTAAAAATCGATAGGGATCTCAGTGAGAGACTGGTGCAACTTGATTCACCCCCAAACTATAGTTCCGGTCAGACTCAACCTTCTCCTGTCCTCTCCCCTATTGATTTACCTTTGTAAGCTCGTACAGTAACTCTCTCTCTCTCTCTCTCTCTCTCTCTCTCTCTCTCTCTCTCTCTCTCTCTCGCTCTCTCTCTCTCTCGCTCTCTCTCGCTCTCTCTCGCTCTCTCTCTCTCTCTCTCTCTCTCTCTCTCTCTCTCTCTCTCTCTCTCTCTCTCTCTCTCTCTCTCTCTCTCTCTCTCTCTCTCTCTCTCTCTCTCTCTCTCTCTCTCTCTCTCTCTATGATGCACTACTTGTCCTTGGAAGTTGTGTGTGTGTTTGGGCACAGTTACGGTGTAAATCAGATGAAAGGTAGACATGTTGGGCCTGCAAGGGTTGTGACTTCCTCTGGAGAATACTGCAGCTCCAACTGAATAAATGGGAAGTGAAATGGCATATGGAGCCATAAAGTGCTCAGACTCAGGCCTCGGCCAATGAGATTAGATTTACACACGAAGCCTTCAGATACAGTGAGATGTTTCCTCAGCAGGCTAGTGTTGCACGTTGTCACTAGATTATATTGTGAGTTTCATAGAGACAGTTTTAATATGGCATAGCTGCTGTTACTAAGGCTCATCCCAATATATTTGATAATTTTTCAAAAAAATGTGGGTTGTTTAAACCCATTTGGGCCTAATATGTACAAACCCAACGTTGGGTGGTGTTGTTACCCAACCATAGGTAGAAAAAACCCAGTATTGGTTTAATCATAGCACAACAGTTGGGTTTGTCCATATTTGACCCAAACATGGGTTTAAACAACGCAACATTTGAACAAAAGAAAAAGTAAAACTAATATATTTTTGTAAAAAAAGTTTTAATTATCAAGTATGTGTGATTTTACAAAAAAATTGACATTACTACTATCGTGCATGGATAAAAATATCACGATAGTTATAAATACTTGCTTAAAATAAACTTCGGAAATGTTTACATTAGTTTTAAGATGCAGAAAGAAATCGCAAGGAAAGATAAGAAACAGGCATTATTTTATCGCATGCAAGGTATTCTTTTTTTTGTATACTGTAAATGTTCCCTGGGGACCTGTTCTACCAATTGAGCTACAGGAAAACTATTTTATTAGGCGACTGTGTGGCAGGGTCATCACAGAGGGTCTTTTTATAGAAAGAGGGTGCACACAAGGATATAAGAGCATAATTGACACCATAACATTTTCAGACATACCCTAAAGGTGAGCAGAGCCTCTCTTTGTAGCTAAAACAGTCACAAGATTTATTTTAGAATTCCTACCTTGGCTTTAAAACAGCCTTAGTCACTTCCATATGTGACCCCAAGGGGAAAAGGGGTTGACAGGACCTTCCCAGCTCTATTAGCTTCTCTGCCCAGTTTAAGAGGCCAGAGTCAAGGGCTTGTGAGACGGGGTCTGCACTCTGCACCCTCTTGAGCTCGATTGGTTGAGATCACAGATGGTGAGCTCCTCTGAGACCCAGAGCGAAACAGAGACTCTTAACATGGCAGGCCTCTTTAGACAGAGGGTTTGCTGTTGCTGTGTTTCTCAAGAGGAAATAACTTAGCCTTCAATTAAAGGTTTTAAAGATTAAATCAAACTTTATGCTTTTAAAACAACATAAGCTTGTTTTTGTGGTCAATCTGCAGGGGAATAGGTAGATGCTTTACTGTTCGGTATGATTTAGTGGCTTGTTATGTTCATTCTGGAATTCTGGATGTTTCCTGACATTTCAATTGCTCCGTTTGATTTTTACATATATGCATTTTGGCAGATGTGACTTGCAGTGCATTTAAGGTAAATTGTTATTAATATGTGTGTTCCCTTGGAATCACACCTGTAGATCATAAACTAAGTGCTGCTAAGAAAATGCTTTACTGGTTGAGCTCTAGGTACACATTAGGTAAAGGTAAAGTAAAAAGCACAAAGTCTTGAGTTTTACGGATGTTGCATAGCATTCTGTATTTGGGATTTTATTTTACCTAAACTGTGTGTTTATGATCACCAATATACACACATGCTAAGAGCTAAACATACTGTATTACAAGGTCAACTGGCGGCCCGTGATTTTACAACTGCCACTAGGGGGCGAACCCCGACCATCGTGTCTGAATGTAGTGTACAATTGAAATGCGGTTTATTCTGTGTATCTTTAAAATATTAAAAAAGAAAACATGAAGTGCAATTTTAGTCAAAAGGAGACAACTGATTATATGTTGTGAATATTTGAAATGTAACAATTTATGAAAGTTAACAGTTCCTAAAATCCTAATTTCTAATTCTAATCGAATTACTTGAGGACTTCAGTCTCCTCGAAAAAGCCCAAGATGTGTTTCGTGCCAAGAGAGGTCACAATAAATTCTGACTGATGCCTGAAGAAGACATTTAGTTGTGAAAATAGTTTTTTTTTTGTGTGTGTGTACATATTTCCTGTATTTTCTGTTTGTATCTTAATAAAGAGTGAAAATAAATATGGATGGATATTAAAACTTTCCTAAAACAACAAAGCTGGTGATGGTGGCCTAAGACTTGTGCACATTACTGTATATATATATAAATTCTGTTAATTCTTATTATCAAATATTCAAGTAAAAAATTGTCAACTAATATTTTTAAGTTGAATTAACTCAAAATTTTAAGGCAAGCTTGTAACTTACTTTTTTTTAAGTTGAAACAACTTTTTTTTACACTGTATGATTAAAATTGTATTATTTTACATATAATACAATAACTAAACACCTGGTTGAGTTTTTCTGCTGAAAATTTGTACCCATTCACCCTTCAAACGTGTATGATTTCCTTCTGTGGAGCAAAAGCAAGCTGCTCTTTTTACAAACCATGCATGCCAGTCACTGGTTTTCAAGGTTAGTTGCAATTTCTCTTGCTTATTAAAAACCTTTATGTCAGGTTAGGATTTGAACCTGCTTCCCTTTCAAGCTAAACAGAACTCTAATTAGGCTCTCATGTCGTACAGCAGTTACATAAAAAACCACTGATTCGTTAAAAAGTGTTTTATTTTCCCTTTGCTCATGTCTTATGACCTAGAGCACCATGGCACAATGCAGATGGTAGTCCCATGATCAACAGGGAACGTCATAACATTTCCAAGGTTGGGTTAAATAAACTGAGGTATCTGAGGAATTCTTACAATCGTGAAAAGAGTCAGACGAATCTTAGAAGGTCATTGGTTATTTTTCATCCAAAACCTCATTGGAAATGAAAGAAGAATGGTAAAACATCTAGCCTTCTGGTTTTCGGCACATCAATGCAAATGTTCACAAACAAAGAAACTGTCATACATGGAATCGCAAGGTCACAGCTCCTTTGATTTCATCAGTGCTGTGTTTAACATATGATGAAGTTTTCCCCTCTAGCGCTGTCAAAAGTCGACTAATGCATTTTTATTTTTCCAGCAGGCTTAATGCCTCCCAGCATGGCTACACTTAGTTAGTGGATTTCAGTGTGTTATTGAGTTTAAATAACCTGTGAAGTGTGTTTGCCAGACAGCTCGGCATTATGGGACTCTCCCCAGGCTGCTGACAGGGATTGAATAGGGTCAGAAAGAGTGACAAGAGGAAAACAATTACATTTTGTCTAATATTTCATACTGTGGATAAATGAATTAGGTATTTTTAGTCAGGCGTCAGTGGTATGTAGTGGTGTGGTGGATTTTTCCATGGTAGTCATACAAGTGGCCTTTGTTGTTTTGTATACTGTATTTTTCCTTATGCAAGGAGTGCATATTATGTATGTACTATATATCTATAATATATATAAATATATAACATAACATTTTATGGGTTTTAAGTAATGTGAGCGTCATGAGCATTAATTTTGATCTGCAGTTTTACATTAATGTAATCCAGGCTAAAGTCTCATAATCTAGTTTTGGAGCATCAAAGTTTAATTTCACTTATTGATTTTGCGTTAATAACGCATTGACGTAAATTCATTTTAAGGACACAAATTTTATTAACATGCAATTAACGATTACCTAGCACGTTGTTGGATAAATTGAGATGCAGCTTTAGACAGTAAATAGTCATCAAACGTCTAAAATGTCTAAAGATAATAACATTTTTGTGAAGGACTCCTCAAAATATACACAGACATCAGTGATGCGCGTGTCAATGTATAAACAACTCGCACCTGACCGACATTTTCAACTAACCCGCCCGCAACTCGGACCCCCAAAAAATACCAAATAAATAGTGTACCCAACCCGCTGCCTGGCCCACATTTTTTAAAAGAGGTAATTGTTTAAAATAGTTTACTAGTTTAAAAGTTTAATAGGCATCTTTATTTCAAACGACCCGACCGACCGCGACCCGAATATTATAAAAAATATTTTTGGATGATTCGTAACCGCGAGTGACCGCAGGCACCCGCTCATTTTGGATCAACCCGCGGATCACTGACGGAAATACAGCTGTTTGCCCTAGGGCGATACGTCCGGGTTTATTAGTTGCACCACCTGGTGGATAATAGCAGTATTACGGATTGCCGAAAATACTCGTCATTGGCAGGGAAGCGTTTTCTCTTAATTGACGAGTTAACTCGTCAATGGCAGGGAAATAGTTAAGGTATGGATGCAATTATTTTGTTTTTGAACCTTAACAAATCTTTAACTGGATTTTTTTATCAAAATGATTTTTGTTGACTCTTTCACTAATAATAAACATACATTTGCATAAAGCATCCATATTTGTGCATGCCCTTGTTAATTAGAGTATTAAAAACGTAATTTTTAATTGCTTTATGTAGAAAACAGTAAATCGCAAAAAATTACTTGAGCTTGGTTTTCACAGGCAGGGTCACATATGGGTAGGGTTTTCACTATGTATAGCTTTCCTTTTTGCCATTATATTCTCTCTGTGTGTGTAGTCTGTGCACGTATTAATAAAACACTAGTAGCAGGCGTGTTTGTGTGTGCGGTTGGAGCTCTGGGTAATACATTATGGAACAAAGAAACAAAGGACCAATATGAACTCGATGTAGACTGTTTCAACTCTTGTCTCTGGGGCTCTGTACCACTAATTAGAGAAAAGGGCCCCTTGCCCTCTGTCCTCTCTGTATTACAGAATTCTCGCTCATCCCCCCCATCCCTGTGGATTTCCAAAAGGAGGTTGGCAAGGGCACCCCCCTTTCAGATGACAGTCTGAGGTCTTTAAGGGTTGGTCCCACAAGAAAAATGGCAAGATAAAGTCATGTCAGGCTTGTGTCCAGATGGAAAAATAAAGAAAGGGGGAAAACACAGCGTTGGGGGAAGTGATTTGTTTCTGGCATTGTCTAAATGCTAGCTGTTATTCCTCCTAGAGTAACTTTGATTTTTGTTAAGCCTACAGTAACTGTCAATGGAGGCTTTAGTGTCCCACCACTGTTTCAGCTAAGTATCTTTTCTTTGCATAATGGGCCCTGAGAAATAAGTAGACGTGCTCTTCGCAATTCTCTTTGAAAGCATCAGTGTGAATTACAAATGTGGATTCTGCTTTCCCTTAACATTCATTCTGACAGCAGGAGACGGACATAATTTGGCAGCCGATTCGGCCTATGACCAGCAAATGCTAATGCGATTTCCTTAGGTTGCAATAAGGAGGACGCTCTCTGATTTGACATCAAATAAATAACATATTTTGGGGTTTGACTGCCACTTAACTCCAACTAATGCATCAAGCATTATCACGCAGTAAGCAGTATGCATTTCGCTGATGCATATATATCTGCCAAATATATATCTAGGCAATGGAGCATCCTCGACTCAGGAGTGGGTTAGCATTTCTCATTACACTTTAAGTCCTTCAGGTAAGTACTTTGAAAGCATTGTTACTGCAACGCTCTCCATCTTTATATCTGCCTCCCTGGCATCTTCTGTCTAGTTCTGATGTTTTCATGTACCACCATCTTGATGAGAGGCGTCCGCCCCGCGCTTCATTCCAGTAATGGCCTCGGTTGGCTGTATATCATATGCCGGCTGATTTAATCTGCCACTTTGCTGTTAATGCACAGAAAGTGACTCAAATTTCATGGCTGCTGGAGTCAAACCGCGGCTTTATTGCTGTTAGCGTCATGCCATTACCACAGTCTCTGAAAATAATAAGCATCAAAGGGAACGCAGGGGACATGCTGCGCATGGTTTGTATGAAAAATTCAAACTGGAATAGGGATTCGTATCGCTCGCTGGCGTGACTGCCGCTAGCGTGACTGCGCTAGCGGCTGATTATTTTGGGGAAGGTTATTGCAGCCAACTTGCACTCAACATGCCAACCGTGGACAGCTTGTGCTGAACACTGCACAGCATTTTTACCTCATGATTTTCTATCCGTTCTTTTGACACAGTATTCACAGTTCATCTGAATTTGATTAGCCGTCCCTGCGGTTTGTTTACGTTACCTTCACGAGGTCGATTGCTGTTCCGATCAGTCGGCTCCCAGTTCGGCCACGGTTCATAGAGCAGGACCGTGTAAACAGCCGGCTTGTATTCAGTAATTCGATTAGAAATCTACTGTCGTGAATTTAATTTAATGACGGTAATGTGATATTCCTAACTTAATTCATTTCATTTGCTTGCTGTTGATTTGTTATTCACTTGAGGATTTTTTTCTTCCCAAAACTTCATATTTGCCCACCACTTCTTCTTCTTTTAATCTCAATTTCTACATGCAAAAAGATAAATATCTGTTAAGTTCATTATATTTACTGTATGAAATACAGCACTAGCAGTCAGCATTATTTTCATTTGCTTACAGTCTAAAGCAACTTTAGCTTTTTTATTGTTTGAGGGATAATGCAAGGTCATGAGTCACATAACCCTAAAAATGTATAGATTGAATGCAATAACACTTTGGATGAAAGCATCTGCCAAATGCATAAATATAAATATATATTGCTCTTTAATATCTACATTAAAGGTTCATATGTGGTTTTATTAAGTGCAAAAAGGACCCATAGATGGTTTTACATGTCCATTTACAACCCTATGATTTGTCTTTAGAATGAAATGGTCTATTATTACCTTATTTGAAAGGTTCAGGAATAATAATGTTGAGCTCTGCTCTGATTGGCTGTTTGTCATAGCAGCTCATTTAGGTAGCTCTGTGTGTGTGTAAATAGACCTTATGTTTGAGCCCGTATCAGGTGAAGATACGGAATTTGAGGAACAATCAATTGTTTGGAGATTGTTAATGGACGTTTCTGATTGGTAAATTTGTGTTTTTTTTTTTCAGTATGAACCTGCAAAACGTGACTGTAACGTCAATAGTATAACCTTAGCCTAAACGCTAGCAAATAGCATTCACTAGCATATAGCGCTAACTCAACAGCAGTCACAACTTTGTTTTTAGCATTGTAACAGCATTGTACTAAATGTGTAATTGACTGTTGTGGGAATACATCTCGACTGTAATGTCACAGTCTGTGTTTTGTAGAGATTGACCTGTTTTCAACCGGTCGTTTGCGTGCATAAGATTTACATTAGAAGGAGCAAACAATTGTGTTTGAGGCTCACGATATGTCATTAACTTGTACATATCTCTTATTATTCGCCTAGGTAAATACAGTTTTACATTCTACGGCACCTTTAAAGATTATGTTAATAATTTTGCAAAGATCGCTATTTAACCTGGGGACTAGCTAGTAAGTTTCTCCAACAATGAATTGTACTATGGTCCTATGCTTTCATTTTTAACTGCTTTTAGGTTAAAGGTTTCATGCTTACCGTACATTAAATTGAATACTTCAAGCCAGTTTTCCTGCAGTCAGTAGCCTACCATTTTAAATTGCTAGATAGCTTTATTTAGATTGCAAATTTAAATAGCATCTTCATGAAGGGAGAAAGACCACAGACATGAAAGTAGCACATGTATATTGCAACAAGCAAAGTGGTCATTTTACCAAAAATGCAACCACAATCAAATTTATTTTCCTCGCTTTCTATCTATTTAGCTATTTTTATTATCACATTTTCTTAGCAGAAAACAAAGGTTGTCATGTTATACATTTTAAGTGTTTACTGACTGACAGTACTGACATGCCAGCCGCTTACACAGCGACTCAAATCGCCCATCAGAAATGAGTCTTATGCTAATGCAGCCTCCAGCGTAACCGCTCTGTTGTTTTCCTCTTAAACCTTCCACACGGTTTTCCAACCCCTTGTTTTTCCTCAAGGGGTCTTATTATACACTTCTGGAGCTCTACGAGGATGCAGGGAAGCTCTCGGTGGGAAGCCTGAGAGCCCAGTTTGCCGGCCGGGGCAAGTCTGCAGGAGCATCTGCTGCCCGCGGCTGGACTGGAGCTCTGACGCGTGGATCTGGAGAACTACTTCGAATCCGCTCTAGCTCAGATGAATGCCAGCGGATTAACATATCTAACACAACTGAGGAAGGCAGGGCGGCTTGGTGGCGGTGGGGGTTGGTTGGGTAGGTGGTGCTTGTGTCCGCATTCAGATCTGCTAGCGTGAAATGCAGCAGCATATGGCAGGCGAGGGGACACGCGTGCTATGGCCAGATACATCACAATCAGATTTCTCCTCTTTCTGCATTCCGTGTTGTTTTTGCTTTTTAGTCTTTCTGTGTTTTTTTCTTCCTGTTGCTCTCTCTTCATTTGTGTCAAACGTGCATGCAAAGTGGCTTATGCAAATGCTCATGTACACAAGCATGTAAATCCATACGGATCTCTCGTACTACGATAAGAGATGGCACAGAGCACGTACCTCACGCCCTTACAAATGCACGCCCACACATGCATGCACAAAGAGAGAGATTTATTTTTCAGCACCCCTCCCCTTTTTCTCTCTTTCTGGCCTGACACAGCCCTTGGATCTATTCCCAGAGCTGACCCCTTAGTGGGGACATTGATGTAGGCTTGCTAATGATGAGAAATGGAACCATAATGCCGGCTGTTAAACCTCGGGGGCGCACAACAAATGTGCTTCCGAGACCCGGCATTTGTCTCTGAATAGATTAGATCCTAGCTGTGGTAACCTTATATTTAATCTCACTCCCTCCCTCTACTGTCTCACTCTCTCTCTCTAGCTTGCTCGCTCGCTCTCTCACTCCAATGGGCCAGTAGCTGTTCCTCATGATAAATAATACTCTATCATCCACTGCTGCGGGTACAGAAAGATTTTAACCATTGTTGTTCCGTAAAGAACGGTATTGCGTGATGCTTTGTCTTTGTAAAATTCTTAACAGTCCCATCCACAATTTACATACTATGCATGCTACGCACGCATGCATGCAATTGCGAAAGTCTCCTTATGGATTAAATGCATATGAATAATGTGAAGAATCTAGAGCATATGTTGTTCAATTGAGTATGCCTTGCCATCTTGTTAGTGCGTCTTTTTTATGTTCAGCAGTACAGAAATGAGAGCAAGTTATATTAAGTCTCTCTATGGAGGTTTCATCCATCCAATCAGTGTGAATACCTTATTCGGTGACAGCGTTCTGATACGGGCATGCCTGTCTGCTTTCAGAAAGCGACATCATATCCTTGTTATTCTCCTCAGAAAATAAAGGGAGAAAAAAACAGGACGACGATGACACGGAAATCTGATAAATTGGCGCCACAACATATTAAATTATCAATGCGCATGAAAAATTCATTCTGGAATGCCTTTCACACTTTCTGAGTCAGTGCGCAATTTACTTTTATCTTGTTAAGGCAGGAAAATTTTATTATGGAAAAATAATGCCACTGTTTTTTTCCCCCTAGACTCCCCTCTTTCGTTCCCAGTGTCTCTCTCTGATCCATTTTAAATGGTTGCAGTAATGGTGCAGAAAAACACGCTGAAAATGAGAAATCGCTCATGAGTAGTTATAAATATTCATGGAAATGATAACTACGTTAGGCTGCTTTTCTGAGTTCGTCTGTTGTGAAATTCTGTCTCAGCCTCAGAAACGAATGTTCAGCAGAGTCCTTGCAAACTTCTGAACGACTGCGGTTATGAAAGTTTCAAAATACGGTACTTGTTGAACATGTGTTTATTGTAAAACGCGATTGCCAGAATGTACAGTTGTGTTTATGTAATGTTCAGCCAAAGAACTTCAAGACATAATTTTGCAGCTGTGTGGTCAAGCACATAGTTTAGAGAGAGAGAGAGAAAAAATTGTGCATGCTACATTAAATCACTTTTTGAATACTGCAATGGCTTCTCAAATCGCACCCTGTATATGATACTCATTTATTTTTGTATTAAAATAAAGTGTATATTTATGCACATAGCATAAATGACCTTTCAGTCCAACATGAACATGTGTCCAATGGCAAAAGCTACTCAGCCTAAGTAAATTATTACAGAAATTATATTTTTGGGTGAACTGTCCCTTTAAATGTCTTTGTCAATAACACAAGCCATGCAAAGTAGATGCAAAGGTCTTTAGAGGAGAACAGAAATGACCATGTCCTCCTCATTTGTCTGCGTAGGACATTCGTCACCATTTACATAGTGAAAATGACAAAGTAAATGTGACTTCATTTCAAGAATGAGGACAGATTACATGTGTGTACTAACGTGACGTTAAAACTTCCTCCCCTATGCTGATGTGCCATGTTTTGTGATGCAAATTGCTGCAACTTGCCCAAGGTATTCCATCATAAGAGGAGTATAATTATCTTCGGCAACAACCAATATTGGATTGTTAAGCCCGGGGATGAGATGCCCAATGAGGCCTGTATTCTCTCTCTCGGCTGAGCTCTGACAGATGAATCTAGAGGGAAAGATAGCTGAAAGGCAACCTGAGGCAACTGGAGCGTCTCTCACTCTTTCTCTCTTTTCATCTCCTCTGTATCTCGCTTTCTCGTCTCTCTTTCTTTCTCTCACTCTCTCTCTCTCCCTCTCTCTCTCTCTCTCTCTCTCGCTCTCTCTCTCTGTTATGGGTATCTTCAGAAACACTATGTCAGGCTTCTTTGGTTGCAAATCCCTTTTTAAAGCTTATATGACTTCAGTTTTGTTTATCCTTAGTTCTTTTCCACCCATGATAATAGCTAGCCAAAAGAAAGTTAAAATGGTTCTCCTGTCATCGGATGTGCCCTATGGCAAAAATGGATCTATAAACAGATTTTCAAGGAGTTCCCTTGGCAGAATGAAAACCCATTATTGTCGACTGGTGGCCAGTCTGCAGTGCTAATCTATAATTCTACTTGCCTCAGTACTAAGATTAGTGCCATGATATAGATTTATATTTCATTTGAATGCACCCACCCATGGTCCTTTAGAGATATGACATTTTTATATTTTAGAAATATTGTATGTGTATGCTATAACTGCAGTTGTTTTCAAATAAATATGTTAGTTCATGTTTTTCCTTTTTCCTGTGGTTGGTACTTTTTGAATTATATTTGCATTATACTATTATTTACGCAAGATTCCTTAAAATATTTTTTAAGGACAGTAATCCTTTAAGGACAAAGGTTAGAAGTATGCCAGTTGTTCCATTACCTCCATCATGATCGCTCTGTCGTCTGTCCGTGGGGGTTTTGTGTGTTCGTGCTGTTTTTCTCTGAATGCCTGATGGTTTTAATAGGAAGTGTGTAGGAAAGGGGATGACCTGTAATCACAATCAGCTGGTAAATAATTACAAGCTTTGCAATCCGCTAGAAACCTCCACAGACATTGCATGCTTTATGGAACAGGCAACATCAAACATTAAGCCACTGATCACAGCCAAACAAGAATGTTGGTTAGTTCGGAGCACTGTTTTAGGGTTTAAAAGATTTTGCTCATTTGGTTCCCATTACAGCCAGTTGCACCATTAGTGAGAAAATTGCTTTGATTCAGTCAAGCTGTAATGTATCGTCTGGACAGTTAATAGGCCAAAGGCCTCAGTGTAACACAATGTTTAATTTTACAAGAGAAAACATAAATAAGGTTCATGTTTTATATGACAACCCCAGACTGTTGATTGCCAAGCAAAACTGAAGCAAAACATAATACTGGGAATAATACATTTCCCATACATTTTCGTCAGCTCTGGGAGACCAAGTTTTTTTTCAAAGATTATTCACCCTTTATTCAAACGTATTATTAAAAATGTATTAAAGATTTTGTAAGCATGTTGTGTATTTGTGATTGCTTGGATAGTAAACTAAAGCTCAGCTTTGGGAAATATTTAAGGAGGCTTGACAAAAAATAATGCATACCATATACGCAAAGCTGTTTAGTAGAGGCCCAGGAGAGTGTGTAATCAAACACAAGAGAGGAAAATATTAATAAAATGTAGTAAATGTATGCTTTATTCACTGTAAGCATTTTGTTGAATTTCTGCATATTAGAATAAACCTCAAATTCCCAGATATGCAGTAATTTGCACCTTAACCAAGTTTAGTTAAAAGCCAAAAGGGTGCAAATTTCCCCCTAGTATCACTTTTGACCACTACTGTATGACAGCTCTTTTTTCTAATTTACATTTTTGTGTCAAACTGTTTGTTTGTTTGTTCTTCATTCAGAAGTCATTGAATTAAATTGAAACACATTCATGTAATATTTATGCCCCCAATAACTTCTAGAATGAGATTTCATTCTTTTAAATAAATCACAAAAACAGGAGGCTGGTATGAATTAAGCTCCGCCTCTCATACATCGATTGCTTTGGTCTTGCCCTGTGCGTTTTTTTTTCAACAACACACCCAGCGGAGCGGCCGCTTGAAGCGCGTTTCAGCTCGCGTGCACGCACCACTCGCTCCCGTATGTGCCTGGAGAGCCTCACGCAGCGGAGCGCCGGACGCGCTCAATTCGTTTGGGGACTTTTAAAACCTTCCAGAAACGCCGAAAACGACGGGATTCGTTTATTTTCTTCGAGAGTACCGAGATTACTGAGAGCTTAAACCCATGGATTGTTGTTCTGCGGTGCTTTTGCCTGTGAAATCGAGCGGTACTTCTGCTGGGAATCTATTGTTAATGATCTGTCACAGGAGCTTTGGATTCATATCTATCGCTTTTACCTCAGCCTGACTAAAAATCTCATTTTATTCACCTGAATGGGAAATGTATGACTCATTGCTGAACAGAGATCAGTCTATTTTTTGTGTCTTTGAAAATACTCGCCGTTTCTGACAGCTTTCACCGCCGCAGCCGTTAAAAACGTTGCCCTCAAGATTTATTGTCGGGACAGGTTCGTATTTCTCGTCCCTCTTCGGTCGGTCGATAGAGATCGACGACATCGCAGTAATCTGCCGTAGCTTTTATTAAAGGCATACAGTGGATGTAACGGAATTGCATTTTATTTGTCACCTTTGGCAAAATTGAGCATTTTTTCTCTCAGATGGCTGTTCTCTCGGGGAAGCGAACTACTACAGGAGTCGGTAAGAATAAGCTTAAGTATAAACATATAACGTTAGTCAATATTTTGTGAATATTTCAGAAACCGTGTTATTTTGCAGTTAGTAATTTGATAGCAATTGCACTCTTCGTCTTGTTAAGAAAATAAAATAAAATGTAAAAAAAAATCGAATGTGCCTGAAGTATTTTTTCAACTTTAAATTGTTAAAATAAAAACGGAAACGTTCAAATGTACTAGTAGCGTTATTTGCCAAATGGATTATGTATATTTTAAGCGGTTTATAACATTCCGTTAAATATAGTTTGCGTTTAATGTCACTTTATGAGCCAAACCGTATGTATTGTGTTATAGCTCTGTTATTGCATTCAGCATCAAATTCAGCTTTTATTTTAGGTTTATTTTTATTCCTAGCGTTGCAATACTCGTTTTTGTTTTTAAACACAATGTTTACATTTGTAAAACTCTCTGGCTTTGTATAAAGAGATTCATTTATTTCATATTTCATAAACTAGTATGACTCCATTCAAGGTTACCCGTAAGTCCTTTTCATAGCTGTGGTTTAAGTGCATAGGCTTCCTGGACCGGCCATTTGATGTTGCAGCTAACGTTACCTTTACCAATTGTTATTTGTCTACATGGCTGGAATCTCATAGGAAATGTGTAAATGGTAAAAAAAAATGTTAGACGACTTGAATTTAAGGTCATTGTGTTCGTTTCCCGAATGTAAAGTTCGTTGACTTGCATCAGCCATGGCAGAATATAGATCAGAGATTGTATTGGGTTTTTTGTCTGTCTACATTGCACTTTGAATGAGATTTGCATGGGGGATTTGCATCAAGACCATTTAAGATGCTCGTCAGCATCACAAGTCATATTTCATGGTTTGCTTTGCATCTGCTTGACAGGCGTCTGAGGCGTGTAACGTTTTATTGATATGATAATCTTGCATAATAGTTTTTTTTTTCTTTGAACACAATCTTTTACAGTCATTAGAAAATTATTCAGTTTTTTTACATTATAACTTTTTTACTCCTGCCTATATATTAATTCATATCAAGTTCCTTCTCTCTTAACTGCCCATGCCTCTTCGAAAATGGATTTGTTTACTGGGACAGGTGACTGTGTTAGGTCCCAGAAATTGGGAAATTGCACCCCTGCACTTGACTGTTGTCACTGGTTAAAATTTCACAAGGGTGGTGGTTGAATATCTGCAATAATCTATTGTCCGCAAGATTTTACTTTAAATTCCGCTTTCGTTACACCATGTAAAGGCTTACAGATTATTTGCAATGTAATAACAGAATTTTACTGGCCCAAAACATCTCATTTAAATGGCGCCAGTTCACCTTCACCTTCCTCCCCGACAAAATCAAATGTTTATTTTTTCGTTTTTCTTGTGACCACAGGCTAATCTTTAATCTTGCGCAGATGCAGCTCTGGAATTAGCTTGCAAACGCTCTCTCGTTCATATCTTCAAACCCTTCACTTATCAGGCGCAGAGAGCTGATATGGCGGGGCCTGGCTCGGCAGTCCAGATAAGAGGGTGAGGAAAAAGCTGCCAGCTATTTGTAATATAAGAGTCGAGGCAGATCACAGCTTAGCCTGATATGACAGACCTTCCGGCTTGAAGCTAACATCTTGAGTCCTCTTAGTTCAAGGGAAATAAATGGAGTTTTGTCAGTGTAAAATGTGATAAAGGTAGACAAGCGCGAAGCAGTAAAGCCCAATCTCTGTTTGTGGCCGATCTCCACAGAAACATGATTTATTGGGTTGTAAACTAGATACATTAATGTTGATGATTAGGGAGATTTTTATTGCTATTGTTAAACAATGGTTTTATTTACATTCAGGCATTTAGCAGGCGTCTTTATCCAAAGCGATTTACAAAAGGTATTAAGGGTGTTGCTATGTAAGATTAACTGCCCTGAATTGGGGTAATGTATAGTTAAGTGCTAATAGACTATTTATTTTTATTTATCTATATATTTCGCATTTTTGAAATGTATTCCAGACTAAAATCACATCTTGTATATAATATTACTATAGCACTTCATAGGGAGAATCTAGAAAAATGATGAGAAGTATCGCTCTATAAAGAGAAAAATTCTAATGCGGTCTATTTCTATAAGGCAATACTTTCCATTATACAAAGTGACCTATCATATGGGCAAATGCATTGAGTTATAAAATGGCCAAGGACAATGGACTGCCACAACAATAAACCCATTTTCCACTTTCTTTTCCTCGTCTTATCACTTTGCTCTCGACGTAACCCTTAAGCTTTGTGAAGATGGTGTCCCATATGCCTTTCCCCGTGACATTTTTCCCAGCTAAATGTCAAACGCTTGCACAGCCGCAAACGCACAACAACAGAGTGCCAAGGCCTTTGAATACCTTCAGGTATTGGTGAAGTCATAGGTCAGTGACTCACTCGGCGGGTGAGCTGGCCGCACGCAGTGGATGCATCTGAACAAGGCTCGCTGCACACACCACACAGCGTTTGTGTGCCGCAGAGACCTGGATGTCAGGGAGTTATTCTCTCTGCTTGGGTCATGCTGGCCGGCTGCGTTGCCGCTGTTGTTTTGTCAAAGCCTTGCAGATTAACCACAGCCACTACACTTCAAACACAGAGGCGGGAGGATGAATAATTCTCAGACCTCTCTTTAATCTAGTTTGATCCCGTTCCAATTAGCCATTGTGCATGGGAGCATATTGCCCCTCTTTTTTGTGCAGTCGAAGAATGGAACACCAAAGGCGTTCTGTCTCTTTTATCCAGGGTGGCTCGTTCTCAATCTTGAATGTATTTCTTTCTTAAGGTGGGTCTGTTTCGACCTCTTTTCTCAGACTTGAGCATGTATAAGTGTACAGTTCGAAAAGAAGCAATTTATGTAAAGCGTATTCCAGAAAAAATATATTTGCCCTCCATGTGCTGCCCTGAACCTCCATTACAGCATCAGCACCCTTTCCTGCATTCCTTTGCCCTGTCAGGCACTTGTGCTTCTTTTGTCACCTTTATAGCTCATAATTAAATGCGCCTGCCTGTGTGATGTGGAAAATTATGGAAGGCCGTGGGCCAGACATGCTATTTACCAGCTGTTCTTTCCCTCTAATAATAGAGGAGAGAGATTGAACAGGGGAAGAAGGAAGGCTAACGGTGCACGCTATAGAAAAGTGCCACATTGGTCTGTGCTGTGTAGGTCATTCAGCGCCATGCCATTACAAGCTGCTCGTTTATTTCAGACCTGCTGTGTAGATAAGTGCACCTAGCAATAATTGGAATTATGAATTTTGTCCGAACTGGCTCTATTACACTCCCCTGGTCGTTGCCTTCTAGCAAAACACATTTGCCTAGTAAAACCTTTGCTGTTGCCACAATTATGAAAATTCTGGTTATGTTTTGACCTTTTCATTCTGCATTACTTCTCTAAAGATTATTTGTGGACTCTATATCATGCCTTTCATGTTCACTACTAAGCCGTAGCTATTACAATGAAACTTTATTAATCTCTGTTGACTTGCAATGATGGTTGCAAAAATTGTAACTGGGATTGGAATGAGATTATAAAAGTATTACAATTAATATTAAGCATTGACTTGAATTTTGAGTTTGAAAAGTTTAAAACTAATACAAAATTTTAGGAATAAGATTCAATGCTGTAATATCAAGTACCAGGTTGCATCAGATTAAAAATGGAGAAACCATTCCTGCTGAGGAGGACACACTGAGGAGGCTGAATCAAGGAATATCCTTAAGATCTTTGTCTCTTTTGGATGCCAATATTGTTGGAAAAACTTAATTGTGATTTGTGAAAATGCATTAACAAAAAAATTTAATAAATACACTGTATTATGTTCAAAATTTGGTAATATGTAGAGTTCCATCTTATCTAATGTGTGTTTGATTCAACCATGACTATGCTAAAAAATATTAGATCCTACTACAGTCATTTACTGTGTATGCAAATCGTAAGAAAACATGTGGTTGTGCGATTAAATAAGTACGAATTGCTGTGAGATTGTGTTTGTCTAAGATGTAGAAATAATGTGTAAAAAAGCAGATCTGTACATGAGGAAGCAGCCTTTCCCAGCAATCTTATCCAATAAGATAACATCTGTTCTAATGTGGTTGATTTTGTTGCGGTACAAATTGATGCACGATAATAACAGTCCATATAGGAAAAGTCATTCAAATAAAATGTCTCAGGAAGTTTCTTGGAAATTGGCTCTCTTTTAAGAGTGAAGGTCTCGAAGGCTTTTGCAGATGTAAAGCTATTGTTTTCATTTTTCTGCCTTTTCTTCCAATGATTCAGGGAATTTTACCATTCACTGCTCTCATATTTCGTTTTAAGCCCTTTCGCTGGCACTAGATTAAATCCTTGTTTAATCTGGTCCCTTAGCATCTTTCTCTCCTTGCTAAGCATATTTGCACAGCGAGGTTTCATTAGATGTGTTTTTGTCAGGGTTGTGTAGCTTACACGGCGGGTGGTCTGCCAGGTAAGAAACGGGAGATGAGTGAAGCGAAGGGGAACCAGAAAGAAGAGAAGGTTAAGGATGGCAAAAGGGCACATGAGAGAAAAACCAAAGGGGAGGGAATACGAAAGATGGCCAACATTAAAACCATAAGGCCTCTTTGTTAGTGTGGGGCTGACAAGCTGCCGTTCACATTAGGGTAATTAACACCACCACAGATTGCACAACAGCTGTGCAGTTTAGCACTGTGGCAACATCAGAGAGCTGAGAGAGAGAGAGAGCCTGTGCAAACAGTGGCCTGTGCTGGGCTAGTTAGGCTAGCACTGTTTTGATAGGTGCTCAGACCACATCCCCAGCCCTGTGTGCACTGCGGTGAGGCTTGTATTGAACACTGTAAAGACTTGCTTGTTTGCAAAGTCTTTAGAGGTTCTTTCAGTGCACTTTATGGGGTTGCCACAGTTATGGTACACTTGGAAATGTCAGGGATGTTTAAAATTGTGATTTCCATGCCTGGAAAAGTCAGGGGAATTATTACCATTATATATAAAGAGAATTTCATGAGTTTTTCATGGTGAGTTGCAAAATATTCGCCATGGGGTAAAAATGCTCTTTGCGAGTACAGTCTTTGTAAAATATATATATATATATTTTTAAATGCTGCCCATCTTAAAAGACTAGAAGTCGTGGGAAGTCTTTGGTCAGAAATTGCAGGTACTAAGATCTTAGGTTTTATAAAGGCTTATCTTTTTATGAAGTACTATTTTTAGTGTATAGCACTCTTGAGTTTCTGTGCGGTTCTTAAGATGTTAAAATCAGTTCCAGATATTACTTTATTGGTTTTGGTTTCTTTGATCGTTTACAGTCTAAAGCAATATTAAAGAAACTGTGTCTTATTAAGAACATAAGTTGAGGTAAAGTTTGCCCTTGAACTCAGCTTGTAATCTGAAGAACATATGTATTGTGTTAGCTGTATATAACATTTCATTGTATTGTGCCTTGAGGGGTAGAAAAGGTAGATTTTGGAAATCCCCAACTCTAAGCATCATGCGATCTAAAGACTTAAGCAGCTGAACAATGTTTTTTGTAGACTGGACTTTGGACTGACTTCCTATAATTTGAATGCCCTTTCATCAGGCTGCGTTCTTGTATAGAAGTCTGGGCTTACTCCCTTAAAAAAACAAATTATATGTGAGAAGTAATTTAAGTGGCCTGTTCATGTTTCTGTTTCTTTTTGATTATATATTTAATGTGTACCGTTTCCATATTTTGGCTCCCTGTGTTTATGCATGTTGTTCCTTGGCACTGATGCCCAACATCTGGATTTGGGCTGTACCGTAAAGTGTATGTGTGCCAGTTTTTCTCTAACACGCACGAACAGCAAAACAGTAACACTGACGTTTGTTTTGCCCAGCAATTATTCGTTCTAAACGGATGAATTGCATGCATTAATTTACAGTAGTACAAAACGTTGTTTGTCCTTACTGGGAGTGTTTCCTGAGGATCTGTTATGCTGTTTTAAGTGTAAAACAATGACAACACTTTCTTTGAGGTGTGGCGCTTTGTCAAAACTGTCAGTCATACTTTCAGCGGTTATGGCTCATGCTTCCATGTGTATTCATTCAAGGCAATATCCGGAATGTTCTGCAAAATTCCAAGGCCATATGTAAGGAGTTTTCTATTTCATACTTTAGGAGAAACAAAAGCGTTATTGAATTAAATTATGAGAGCTGGAGTGCTTTTTGATTGTTCCATTAGATAAGGCCAAAAAATAAGATTACTAAGGTAAACTGAACTCACTAGGTTATGATGATTAAAAAGTGATGACAGCTGTGTGTGCGTGCGTTGTGTGATCTGAAGAGTTTGGTTCCAAAACGAGATAACTCCATTTTTTTTTACATTTTTGTCAAAACGTGTATTATTATGTTATCATGTTTTTATTGTGCTACTTAGCTGTATGTTTTTAGTTATGAAGACTTAAATCAAAACAAACCAACTGCAGTTTGATTAATATAAATTGGAATGGAAAAAACAAGATAAAAATGTTGTCTTGTTTTGGAACCAAACTCTTCATAAATGTATACAAACCTCTGGTGTGCAAAAAGAAATGCCCGAGGGGCGGTTCATATTTCGCATCTAAAACCACGCGAAAATTCAACCTAGCCGCTTCCCCTCCTTTTTTCCAAACACGCTTTCAACACGGCATTTTAAAAGTTGAAGTATTTTCAACTGGCTGTGTCAACTGGCAACTCCGCTGTGTCTGGAAAAAGAGCGTGTCGCACCGCGGGCATATGAGCTACATTCAAAATAATGTATTTGCGCGCACAAAAGACGCAAAATGTGAATCGCTCCTAAAGCTTTTTTAGTGTCTAAAATGGTACGTTAATGTTTGCCCTATTCATTTCAAGAGGACTATGCTGCTTTTTAACATTTAACAACACTGGTAAACTCTTTTTAGGGTAGTCAATGCCGCCATAATTCACCCTATATTTGTTATTCTGTTTTGCACTTCCTGTGCTGCTCTGCGCAGGTGGATCTTGTTAAATTTCAGCAGGAGTGTGCAGACTTTGAGATGGAGGAGGTAGACATTTCTGTCCTCCAGTGGTAAAACTCTTAACAAGTGACAGTCAGCTATAATGGGAATGGGAGGCAGATTTAGGTGGAGAGATGTCAGGGGCAAAAGGGGCCCGCTCGGCTCAGTGTTGATTTGTCTGCTGCGTTGTGAGAGTTTGAGGGGGGCACGGTAGGCGTCACATGCAGGCACATATACTCCAAAGGATTGGGGAAATATAATTGGGCCACATTCAGTTGGCCTCCGCAGTGCAAACTTCTGTTAGACTCTGATTACCCACTGGGAGCTTTCGATCATAACTCACAAGGTGCCTGCTCACCATAAGAGAAGAGCGAGGCGATTCCCAGTGTATTCCTGTCATCTCCTCACTGGTATTTGTTTGATCTTGGGAGATTTTCTCAGTGCTGAGGCAATGCAGCTCTGCCTGGGTGATAGATGGCCTGCAGGTGAGCGGGTTCAAGGCCTGGGCCTGGGCTGGCTGGTGTTCAAGGTGCATGTATTTGCAGTGAGGAGCATGCCACCTGTTAATGTAGCATGGCCGAGGGAAAGGATCAGAGTTGAGGTGATGATAGCTTGCCATTGATCATAGCTTTGAAGATTAGTTTTTGAGATTTGTTTATGGTTTAGTTTATGGATAATGCGTTCCACATTGAAGTGACTTTACTGATACTTGATTTCCTTCCGTATTAAAAATAGTTAGAGTTAAACTACCGTTTTGCTTTTGTTGGAGGAGTGCTCACTCTTGCAAAACAAAATGGGTTCTTTTTGGGCTAAGGGGGAAGTTTTGAGTTACAGTTTTTGTAGTACATCAAGCTTGATTCTGACTAGAAAGCCTAGGTTATTGTTCCCTCTTATAGTTCTTTGTAAAGTAGGTCATATAAATCACCACAAGACCTCTCCTACTGCTTTTCATTTTATTGGGTTTCACAGCAGCCAGGTCTCTCTGTAAGAGGCGAGGGTTTGGCGTTACAAAGCTTTGTCATTGTAAAGCCATTTTTATTGCTCAGCAGGGATACATACAGTACATGCGCCCCTCAACACGCCAGCCTCCTCCCTCTCCTTCTTTCTCTCCTAGTGCGAAGAAAAGCACAGAATTTACCACTTAGTTAAATCCTCTTTTTCTCACTGTAAAGCTTTTAAGCAGTGTGAGGATAGAAGAGGGGTTCTGGAGTTTAAGCGAGCGACTCGCGGACGCTGAATCTCTGCTCACAGAAGGTTTTTCTCTCACTGATGTTTTGCGGTTGGATCCGGGATGACGGGTTAAGGGATTCTGGGATTCCAGGATTATCCGCCTTTTATCTCTTTGCTGTTTGCCGCCCATCCCAGATGGATGAGTGGGATTCCTCTTAATGTTGACAGACATATGCAAACAGGACTACGTCTATACAACTCATCAATCCGATTTCTTATAGATCCATAGGGAAAGCGTGTGTCGTTTGAGTGAAGATAATCAGAGTGACGGATGAATGGAAAATGTTTTACCGCGTAAGAAAAGCTAGCATCACACACCAGTCTAACTTTAACTCGGGTGGGTATTTGTAAGCTTTGAAGTTTATTATTAGGTAGTGGTGATACAAAACACTAAAGACAAGGACTATGAAACTTTGTAGAAAAAGTAAATTATGTCTGTGTAAGCATATAGCACTTTTGAAAATGCTTATTCCAGCATTGTCATGTTGACAATCGAGACCCAGCTCAAGGCTATTTGTTTTATTGACAAAATGTGACTTGTACTTGTTCGATCGAGGGCTTTTGTAAATGGCTGCTTAACCTTGTTTTTTCCAATATGAGGCAAATCAATTGGTCGCATAATGTTTTTGTGCCAGGGTCTGTGAAGAAGAGGTACAGACCTGGCATTGCGGCGTAAGTTATGCTTGATGTACTTCCATCGCATTGAACCGATGCCGAGAGCCTCACAAGGACTATTAAAGCTTTTAACAGGCAGAGCGAGACACAGAAATTTATCCTTTCCATCATGTGCCTCCTAGAATATGGGCCGAACGCTCCGGGGAAATTGTTTGCCAGTTGTTTTTTTCCTCTGTCTCCCTCTCCACATGAATAATTGAAAGTGTAGCATGTCAGACAAAGATGCATTTACTTGCTTCATTATATTTAATCCACAGTGAACAATTTTACGCATTGCTTTCTTGGCAGCAGAAGCAACTTTTAATTTTCTTCCACCGGGTCTCTTGTAAACCATCTCACATACCTCGCCCACACGCACCCTCGTCGGCCTGCACTTTCCGAAGCCTTTATTGCACTTTTCAACAATGTAAAAATACTTCAGCATGCAGGTGCTAATTGGCAGTGCTTGTTCCAACTGATATCAACGTTTCTACAATGAAGTTCTTGAGAAACGCCTCTGCGCTAATAAGGGTGTTGCTTAGTTTCTTGAAAAGAAACCTTTATTCTTCTTTATGCCTTTGGCTGTTGGAAGTTTTGATGTGTTGTTGATCTGGCTTACACAATGTTTGCTTTAGCTTGTGTGGATTACACTTTATTGTGCAGCCCTGTAATTACCAGGTGTTTATTGAGTACAAAAAGCTGTAACAACATGAAGAAATATGTTCGCGGCACTTTTCTACAACAGTAATTGCTATTGCCTAGCTACTGTCTGGTTACTCCTTAAGGACTTTTTAAGTCTTGTCAAATCAAAAACATTGACTTCCTGCGTTTTTACACGATCTTGTATATAAACAAAGTGTAGTCACACTAAATAATTAGTTTCTTTAAATATCTGGTAAGTTAAGATAAAGTATTAATCCCCACTCGGCTTCTAACTTTGCCCCAAGTGATGCAAATTCTCCAACGAACAGAGTTCGGATGTAATCGAAAACCGCACCGGGAGCTTTTCAACACTAAGTTGCCTCAGTTGTTGGTATGTGCAGGCTCGAGGTTCAAACTGTAAGTGTGAAAGTCAGAACTGTAATCTCTCTCACAAGGTTAGCACAGTTGTTGGGTTGATGATAAACGGACAGGGTGTTGCGCTTTGTCGCAATGTGCTTAGCTCACTGGGCCAGAGCTCCTGCTATTCGCATAAAATTTCTTGAGCGTTTATTTACACCTTCAGCTCTCATATGCTGCACATCTGGGGCCGGGTGATAAAAGAAGCCCTGCGCATTGTGCCAGTGTTAGCATTCGATAAATGTGGCATGCCCGAGGCAGCTGCTGCAGTGTTTGAAGTCCTAAAGATCCCTTCATAAACGGCCATCCGGCATGCTTGAACTATATCTGCTAGATTCCTAGCAGTGAATAAAGACATCAGTTGGGCTATATAGAGGTCTGTTGCTGTTGGTGGGCTAGAATGTTATAGGACCAAACATGGCTGCTGGAGGGGTCGCCAGATTGACTTCTATAGTAGGAAAACAAAATACTCTGGAAATCAATGGTAATCTAAAACGTTTTGCTCAAAATATCTCCTTTTGTGCTTAGTAGAATACAGAACAGATTTTTTACAACCTGAGAGTAAGTAAATGACATAATTTGAATTGTTGGACGAACAACCTCTTTAATGAGTATAGCATATTTCTCAATTGATGGCTTTTCAGACAAGTGGTTGTAATGAGCGTTCTAAGAACAGATCAAATGCATTTCTAGTTTGCCAGACCTTTCTATTATACACAGCAGATATACCAGGACCACCAGCAAAGGTTTCAACACTCTGCTTATGGCCGTAAAATTGGCCTATACAGTTTTCAAAGCCAATAAGGAACTGACGTGTTTCTCTTCCCTCTATTTTAAGGACAGAGGAGTCGCTGGGGTGATTTTTAAAGGCCTGAGAGGAGCTGTGTGACCTGCTGACAGGCCGTGGCATGGTGATAGCATTTCAGCGCTCAGTAACGTGAGCAGGGGTGTCTGATTTAAAAGTAAATTCCACTTAATGTGGCGCGTTCCTTCCCAACAGGAGCTTGGCTTAACTGTGAGCTTTCTTTATATAGTGCATTCCATGTCTGTTTGTGCTGCGAGGGGTTGGGTGGATTAGCCCTTGGCACGCTGTCAGTTTATAGCCCTTTTCCTTAAAACGTTTTCAGGATTCCCACGTTGGGCCTGCTTCGGCTTCGGTCTGTAGATGGACTTAGATAATTACACAACGTGCATGATTCTCACAGCTTTTAATTACAGCTCAGGTTTCCAAAACCTACAGCAGTTCCCTGTGAGTGAGCGTATCACCTGAAAGGTCAGAGGTCAAATGGTTCCAAGTGTGAGGGCAACCGTGCATGCCCTGCTCAGCAAGAGATCTCGGTTACATGAGTGTGATGTGCTGAACCAGGAATTTTTGGTTCTTGAATGCATCTTTGATTCGGGATAGCACCCCTGCTTCTTTTGGCATAACGTGTACTTGTGTTATAAGTGGAGGATTCATGTAAGATTCACGTACGATTCACATGGTTTCGTGGTCGGGTGAAAAGAGGGCGTCTTGCTTTGCATTTTTCCTCTCATTAATAGAGTCCGTGCTTGGCAGAGCATGTCACAGACTACCACGCAGTGAGACCGCCGTGCACTATGTCTAACAAGACCTCAGACAGTCCTTAGCATCCTTGCTCTCTTTTCTCTCTTCTTCCTCCTGTAGATGAAGGCCCAGCAAGGGGCATAGACCCTTATTCCCATGAATTATTCAGTGTGCTGAATGGGTTTTCCTTTCAGTGAGGCAGATGTGCAGACAAAGTAACTTTCCTTTGCCTTCCCTTTTTCTTGCCTGAGGTTGTGAATGACTCAGACGTTGTTCTCATTGAAGAAAACAAGGTGAACAAGAAAGTCACTGAACAGCGCTTTAAGCGTGTTACAAAAATCAGATGCACTTGTTGGGAAGCTAGTCTGTATGCAATCAGAGCCAAGAGTCAAGTCATTGCTTTACTTCTTAGATTTCACACTTTAAGGCCCAAGTATACTTCGCTTTTTACACGAGTGTACCCACACAGTCAAACGCACTTTCTTGCAAAGTATACTTTATTTGACTTGTACGCATACACAGGTGCATATGCATTGCAACAAATTATAATACCTTTCCTACATGCGACATAATCCTGTACTCGCATGCACGACATATGCATAAAGATTACGTGCGGTGGTGCACGTACAATACGCACATACTATTATAATAGCGAAATTCCTTGCTTACCCTTGCGTACGTGTAGAAAGTTAAGTGATTCAATGCTTCATATCACAATTTTTCTTGCTGTTTTTCTTTGTTTATCTTACTTGACTTAACGGTATGGTTTTAAATGTTAACTGTTAAATGACCGTCTAATGGAAGTGTCCGGTTAATCACGATAGAAGCTTACTTATCTTTTCCTTGCTCTTGCTCTTTGCTGCTCGTCTTATCTCACCGCGTGTTGGCAGGATTAAAAATCCCTGGACTAAGATCTTTATCTGTAGTATGTGTACTAAAGAACAGGCTTTGATTCCAATGCCAATAATCCAGGTTTTATTCCAGTGCTTTCACATTAAAAGGGAGTCGGCCCATGAGAACCCATAGACTGTGACAGCTCCTGTGTGGCTACTGTCTGTCACTCAGGACCATGGGAACACTGCTAGCAATCAGGCCTATACTAGCTGTTGATAAGTAGTGTGCACATAAGTAACACCACAAATGCAGTGTGCACAACATGGCAGGAGAAACTCATTTACATTTATGGATTTGGCAGACGTGCATCACATTTTACAGATATATATCAGTTAATATGTTTTAGGGGTTCACATGCAAAACATGCATTGACTTTGCTATTACAGTGTTTTTAATCTAATGTGTTTATTTCTAACAATGTGTCAAACCCTGAAGGCAGCTGCATCTGAGCTGATTTGTGACTCTGTCTCACTGTTTGGCTCTAGTGTTACTACGCAACACATCTTTAACCTCTCTCTTACTTTTCCCCTCCCTCCCTCAAAATCGCTCTCCCGGTTTCTAATTTGCATGTCACACCAGTCGACTGCAATGTTAATAGTCTGAGACTGCTCATAAGCAGGTGAAAAAAGTAGAAAGAAAAATATTAAATTGTAGCGTGCAGGCTTTGGGTGTTAGAAAGATTAATACAGACCGAGAAATGAAAAAGATCAGTGCCGTGATGGTGGTAGAAATGTAAATTAAGTAACTGCAGGGAAAGATGTGAATTAAGGAAAAGACGGAATATGAAGGAGCGATCGCAGGAACTCGAGGCCATCTAGATATGCAAAGCACAGGAGCAGCGATGTGATTTTGCTTTAGGTTCTCGACTTGTTGTTGCCAAGCAAGAGTTCGATAGAGAATTCGCTCCCTACCCTCGACCAATCACGGCCGACATGGAATGTGGCGCTCGCGGCAAGCAGCACAGACTTGTGGGTAGGGCTGCATTTTGCACGGTCACCCAGTGGAATACATTATCATCTTAATGATGCTTTAGGTGCAGATGCATGTCTAATGCGCTGGTGTGGGAGTTTGTGTGTGTGTGTGTGTGTATGTGTGTGTGTCACTCTCCTGTGGAGTGGAGAGGGCAGAGAGCTGTAATCACTCTCGCACACACCTGTTCTGACTGGAGGCGGTCTGCGGTGCGGCTGATAGGATGAGAGCGCAGAGGGAGAGATGTAGCGGCGCTCATGATAAACGAGTACGTAGGAGGTCATTAAGCAGAGCAGCGAGAGAGGAAGAGGAAGGGGGAGGCAGGGGGCTGGGAGAGAGAAGGACAAACACAGTGAAGATAATTAATTTGGAGTTTCATTAGCAGGAACTTGCATGCCTGGGTGACTGCACGGGTGCAGCGGCAGGCGAACACACGCGTAACCCTGCGTGCACGCAGTGTGAGATTTAACACCCCATCACACATCCCTGTGCATTTGCAGTGTTAGATCGCACATGCTAAATTGTACAACCATGTGAAGCCTTAGAAAACCCACAGAAAAAGAAAAGAACAAAGCGTTGAGGTTAAATGAAAATCAAACTGAAACTAAACTCCTATGCATTTGAGAACTTCATGCATTTCTTTGGAAAAGACCCCAGTGATCTTGAATATGTTAGTAGCATGCAAACACACAATAGCACTACCCTACACACCCACAGTATAACATCTCACCCACAATCAGGCACCCAAAGTACACATACACTTGACACATGATAAAAATCGAGCAAAATTTTGAGGTTGTTGTGGCGTGGCACTCAGCTGTATCAAGAGGGTGATGACTGAGATGTTTATCAGCCCTCTGCTGGCCCTCTTCAACGTGATGTTATATACAGTAAACAGCAAGAAAATGGAAGCCTGTAAAGCTGCACACAACATACTGCGTTCCTCAAAAATGAATTGTTGTGTGACTTTATTTAATGGTACAAAATTAGAAGAATTTGCTATTCATTCTTTCTTGTATGTGAGTTATAAAAGGATTTAAAGGTTGATCTGTTTTCACAAAATGCTGTTGTATATTTTTTATATGTGCCTGTGTGTTTCAAAGAGAAAATAGTGTAATACTGGTTTGGAATGGGTGAGAAATGATTGCTGATGGGCAGGGGAGGAGGGGAGGTCGAACTGTTGCTGTCAGGTTAATCCGAGGTCTGAATGGTAGCCCTCTTCAAAACAAGCTATCAGAATGACCTCATCTCGCTGTCTCTAATAATTGACACCATCTGCCTAGTCTGCCAGCCGCTGGCAATGTGACCACTAGGGATGCACCAAAAGGAAAATACTTGGCCGAATAAAATGAAACACTCAGCCGAATACCGAACATGTTTTATTTTGCCAATTTTCTTAACACTAAATTTTCAGAATGTCATTTTTACTATATTTATCAAGAGTCTTGGCTAAACTGATGTTAAAGGGGCCATGTCACAAGAATTTTTTAAGATGTAAAATAAATCTTTGATGTCCCCAGAGTACACACATGATGTTTTAGCTGAAAATACCATATAGATAATTTATTATATTATGTTAAAATTCACACTTTGTAGGTGTGAGAAAAAATTTGCCGTTTTGGGTGTGCTCTTTAAAATGCAAATGAGTTGATGAAATTCAAACACTGATCGCAATGATGATGGTTTGTTGCAATTGAAACTCAATTGTGCTGTGAATTATTTTCTCTCTCTCTTTTTCTCTCTGCACTAAATGGCTGTGCCGTGGTTGGATAGTGCTGATTAAGGGGCGGCATTATTATAATAAGATCTCCTTATGACATCATAAGGAGAGCCAAATTTCAATAACCTATTTTTTCACATGCTTGCAGAGAATGGTTTACAAAAACTAATTTACTGGGTTCATCTTTTTCACATTTTCTAGGTTGATAGAAGCACTGGGAACCCAATTATAGCACTAAAACCTGAAAAAGTCAGATTTTCATGCCATGGCACCTTAAATTCGATCATCTATTTCCACTCAAAATGCAGTTACACTATTCATTACTCTGCCATAAGAAACTTGCAACGACGTTTAAGCCTGGGGTATACTCTGTTTTTAAGTGCACCCGAAGGTACGCACACGGTCGAACGCACAGCCTATACTTCTAGCTTTTACAAGAAAAGGCAGCACTTTATACATGTTCAGCAGTGGACGTGCTTATGCTTGCTCTGTCAGGGTCAAGCACGAGCATAGGGAGAGAGGCGCGATGACAGGAGCTGACGTTTTTTGCTATTATAATATAAGAATTTAATATTATATAATAATTTCGGTTGCAGAACATTCAATGCATCCATAGTTGACCACACCATCCTTTCTAAAACCTCCATCAGTCCTGCTGTGCCACCCTAATCTGGCAATTAATCTGCAGGGTGTCAGAGGTAAACAGAGGGGCGTGGAGAGGGAGGAGATAAGGAGGAAACAAATCTGGCACTTTTTTGTATTTTGCTGAATTTATTCCACGTTATGAACTTCGTAATACCACCTGAAATTCTTTTAGATACTTTGCTAAATAATGCTAAATAATTAATTGCAATTAATTGTTAGCAGAATAAAAGTTTTTGTTTACATTACATATGTGTGTAAACTGTGTATAATAAATATGTATATATATAAATATGAACACATTCATGTTTAATTTTAAGAAAAAAAATGTATATATTAAGTATTTATATTTATATATAATATAAATTATACATAAATATACAAATGTATATACACATGTAAACATTTCTAAAACATATACATGCATGTGTGTACATTTATTTATACAAACTTATTGTACACAGTTCACAAACATATATGATGTAAACAAAAACTTTTATTCTGCTAACGATTAATCACGATTAATCGTTAAGAATCCCTTTGGAGTACAACGTATATATAAAGCTTTTTCTAGAAATTGTTTAAGAGAGGGACTAACTTGTCACAATGCAGGACATGTCAGCCTTCTAAAAGTATATGTGTCAGCTTTTACCCATATTGTAAATCTCCGACACATAAGTCAGTACCTTATTACTGGTATTTCGGAACAGAAAAGCATTTTTCAACTTTATGGCCTTGGTCTGTAACAATCAGTCTTGTCTAGCAGCATTATAAAAGACAGGCCATAAATTGCTTGGATGTTTGCTGACGTCTGAACTCTGACTTTAGTGATTGTTTCTTTGAAGGCTTAGCAATTTTCTTCTGGCATTACCTCTTGCCCAACCTTTCCATCTTTCCTTTCCTGTCTCTTCTTCCCTAAGAGTCCAGTGGCACTTTACAGCTGTAGGCAGCAGGTCTCAACACAGGCCCATGACCTTTTTATTTATTTGTCTAACTCTCTCCCTTCCTCCTTTGCTGCCTGTCCATCTCTTTGGTTCCTCAGAGAGTCATGGTCGTGGTCCAGAGAAAAGCTGTCTCATTGCCTCTAGTAAGTGAGTGCAATGGGAGAAGTGAGCTGGGAGCTGTTTTGATGTCTCAGAGTCCCAGGCCCAGCCTCTATGCCTGCAGATCCAGCATAACACGTCCTTTCGGGTCAGGCCTCATGTGGCCCCGCTAGCGCTCTTTGGCTCCCAGCAATGTGGCTTCAATTTCCTTCGTTTTGAAATGGTTATAGCCCCTGTGCGTCCATCAGAAGTCTGAGTCTTTGTTTTGTTTTCTCTCCTTCTTTCCTTTCTCCTCTCTGGCTCGTTTCGATCAATCTCTCTTGTATTCACGAACCTCCTGCATCGTAGGAGTGCAAAGAATTTGTTGTGGGTGACCCTTGACCTCCGGCCCATAGGGACACAGTTTAAAGGCTGCTTCTGCGCAGAATAGCTCACTGGCAAAAAACCAAACGCTTAAATGCAGGTTTTTATGGTCTGGCAGTTCATTTCTTGTTTCAAGCTCCCATAAGACAACCTTTCATAGACGGCTGATTGTATTGAAATTTTCTTTTCAACTTTAAAGGCGCATGTCAAAGGAACGCTAACCACAGGCTTTGCTCAAAACGAAGGCTGTTACATGTGTTATGGGCCCAGTTTTATCTGAACCTCTTTTCTTTTATGTAATCCCACGGGTGTGTGTGAGTTAAAGTGTTCCAGTGCTCTGACACAGAGAGCTTGTGTAGTGAAAAATCCAGCTTGCTAAAAAATTAGTCCCCTGACGTATTGAATTATGGGTCTGAAATAGAGCTCTTTATTAATGTAGTCCAGAACTCACGTCAGCAGCGGTCTCAAAAATGATGCCACACTGTGGGTCTGGTCTTACTGGAGGTTTCAAATATTAAACTGAGCACACTTGGCTTGGCGAGTGTATTAGAATTTTCTTTAGTCTGTTCGATATTTTAGGGTTTTAACGAGAGAGGTTTTAAGAATGAAGCTGATGAATACATAATCCAAAGATGCACTTTAATTTTAGCACCAATATATTCCTAAGAAACACTAATCATTCAGCCAACCCACTAACTAACCTATAGCTTTATTCAGGATCTCAGTTCTGTAGGCTTTATAGTTCTGGGTGACAAGTATCAAATGTGAAATATAGTGAAATAAGCACAGATTAAAACATGGTGGCGCTCTCTCACTCTTTAGTTGGATCTATAGCCTATGGTGTACATTGATAGACTGCTGCTCTGTTGTAGGAAATGGACTGGATGTCTGTCCAAGCATTCTTTTACCGCCCTGTGTATAGTGTGTGAAGAATTTAAGAGGTCTTTCTTTTCATTTAGCGCCTCACATCCTGCATGTCAGTGCTTGTGTGTTTTTTTAAGTATATGGCATGTTTACTTATACTTGCCACTTGCCAGAAACTACACGCTCTGGTACAAGGGGAAGGAAAGCATACTTATGTTTAGTCTATAAAGCACTTAAGTTTGTAGGCAGATTGCTTTTTCCTATTCTAATCTGTAGGATTTATGCATCGGTGTCACAATCTGTATTCTGTGGTTAAATCATTAAGAATATGGGTGAGGAAATGGCATAAGGGTGACTTTCTTAAGTTGAGTTTCTTGACCTGACTTAATTTATATAGTGTGCACTTTGTCTATTGACTTTTTCTATTAACCTTCTTCAGTTTATTTGGGAAGACATCTTTTGGGTGGCACAATAGTGCCCCCCAATGTTGTTGTCTTCACTCAAAAAGCGGTAAAAAGACAGTGCTGTTAAAAAGCAGTTTCTTTCATTGCAATGAATGTGCTTTGGATATTTCCAGCTCTTTAACGATGTGTTTCGCTTGTTTTGCAGGTATCTGATGTAGGATCAGAGAAGCTCTTCTCACCTACTGCACCAAAAGGTAAAATGCTGGATGTATATTTAAGTGTTTCCCATTTCAGTCTGCCTTTAGGTTACGTTTAAAGGCACTTGGCAGATGCTTTTACCTAAAGTGACTTGCAGTGCAGTCAAGGTACATTTTGTGCTGCTAGCGCAGTGCTCCACCAATTGAATTATAGGAACACACACCTGCACAGGATGCAGTAGATGGCCGAACTGTGGAAGTATACAAGATTCTTTCCCCTAAAAGTTTTCCTTCAAACTCTCTTTCAGTTTATATCCGTGCTAGTGTTAGACCGATATATCGGCCAGCCGATATATCGGGCCGATATTTGCGCGCTTATGCCGATACATGGCTGCCGTGTTCGCCGATTTTTTTTTTTTTACGGCATTATTTACAGACAGAGTGCTGGAAGCCACAAGTGATTGCAGGTCATGTGACTAAAAATAACCAACCTTTTCATGACAACATCGAAAGCTCGGCCTAACAGCTGATCATAGCTGAACAAAGTGTTTTTTTATTTCTTATCTCTATGGGGCAGTTTCCCGGACAGGGATTAGACTAGTCCTAGACTTAAATAAATGTAAGAACTGTCCAAACTAATAACATCTCTTTTTAACAAAGTGACATTTTTTTACATAATTTTTATGATGTAAATTGAGTGAGCAAAATCGGCTCCAAATATCGGCTAAAGAAATCGGCAGCCTGTATCGGTCATCAGCTAAGGCTGATGAAACAAAATCCGGTATCGGCATCGGCACTGAAAAAAACCATATCGGTCGATCCCTTATCCGTGCTCCATTTACTGTAATGTTTTTCTTGCAGCTATGGTACTGCTTTTCTCATTTTTTTGGTGAATGTTAAAGGGTAGACACATAGTGCTAACAAAAATTGCTTTTGTTTTATATGGGTGTAGAATGTAGAAGAAAGGAACTTGTGGTAAATTTGGGTGCAGCATTTGTGGTTATGAATTTGGGTAGTCCAGGGTGATCATTCTCAAAAGTAATAAGTTGTTACATGTTGGTTGGTTGGTTGGGTTTTACATCTCTAGACTGGTATATGACAGCTAGCAAAATCCCAGCATGTAACTCTTCTATGCAAACCCCCTTCAAATATTATGTAGAAATAGTGCAAATATTTGTCCTTTCGTTTTCAATTTTCTTTCAAACTGTTTGATATTAATGCAGATCAGACACCCTTTTAATGTGTTTCCAAGTTTAGCTCAAAACAGGAAGGCGGTGGCCCTTGAAGTTTTACGTTAGTTGATGTCCAGACTTTGTAGAGGAACTAAGTTGTGAAATGTATTCTGTTTGTTGCACAGCACAGAGAAGCTGTCTGGTTTAACACCACAGTTCTGATGCCCAGCATGAAAACCTCTGCCCGCTTTTATAAAAACAGATAAGAGGAAGTGGGAGAAGACACATCATGCTCAGAGGAAGAGTAACACTTGTGACCAGTGTCTAGGTTCAAATTAAAGCCTTTTTAAGCATAGCTGGAAATGACTTCTAAACAGCACCAAATGACATGTGTAAAAGTAGATCAGAGCCCATGATTCAAACACTGCTTATGTCAGTGGTTGTTGTTGCCATTACCTACCCCCTAATCTGGGTTAGTGTTGATGCTGAGACTAACTCAAAATCCTGCTAATGTGTGTCACACAACCATGCAGCTCTAGGATTAACGCTGCAGAATTACACTTCCAAGTAAATCCCATTCCCACGCTCCATGGGGATCACACGGATGATGCAGAAAGCGACAGGGAAGTGCCAGATTAGGATTCAAAAAACCGAAAGTGGGAATATGTGGATTAAGTTATTTAAGACTGCAGGGAGTAAACATTATCATGCTAACTTGTTGATGCCCAGTTTATGTAGATTATAGGTTTTGCATTGTTATTTTTGAAGTTTCAGTGTAGTTGGAGTTCGGACTACAGTTTGGCATATACGTCTCTTATAGGTGGAAGCATTTGGCTTGTTATTTCAGAAGAAGAATCATAAGATTTCGGCCTCAAGTTAAAGTTGTTGAGTATATTTTTAAATTCCCAGTGGCACACATGCCCTTTAACTTGCTATTCCAGTTGCTATAATCTCTCTTCTTGCAATAGCTTCAAAAGCAGTCAGCGAGCCGACGTCTGTATCATTACCTCTGTTGTCGTTGTTATATGCGGGTTCTCCGGTCCTTTTTCCATGGAATACAGCATTCCTTTGGGCAGTTATTCTAGATTTGGGGGCATAGTGGCATATGTGTCCCATTACGATACGTCCGCTGAGACCAATCTAAACTCGCTCGGCTCTGATCCCCAAATTGGTCTGCCCTGGAGAACTTCTGGCAGAGCGATCACTCGCTTGGCTCGGGCCTTACATTGGAGAATTGCATTACAGGGAAATACCTCACCACGCATGTGGTGCTGCTTACGCAAATATGCATGTGCCTTTGTTTCTCCAAACGGCTTTGATGCGCACCAGTGCTTGATTTGATTGATTTTTGTGCAGTCAGTCAAGTACTGTGGTGACATACGAATCTTGTATCGGCTTACCGTATGTTTAGTTTTACCTTTATTCATGTTTATATAATTTTCATGCTTTTCTTAAGTTGGAATGGGCTTGGTCTCCACCTAGCAGTGCCATGTGTGGAAGCATTGTGAATTTTGTTTTCAGATCTGGACACAATAGTTTCACTTAATTTGACATAAGATTATTCTATCCGATTTAATACAGCTTTTATAGGAAGGCAACCAGACAAAATCAAGGTCCCTAGTGTTTGTGAATAAGCAAGCAACACAATTAGGGAGAGCAATAATAAAGACTTGGGGGTGGGCTCTTTTGATTTACGCCAACAATCAACTGCCTAGCAACCTAGCCTGTCTGCTTATATATCTTACAATCATGTATAAAACATGTTTGGTGTATTACTTTTTATTACATTTGCATAGCTGGAGTGCAGAGCTATATAAGGTAATTGTTGATCCTAGAGCAGTTTATGGCATCTGCTGGCAGCACAATAAGGTTAGAAGGTTTAAACGTAGTTGGGAGGGTGTTGGTCTCTTATTTTACCCATTAGTGAATCAGTGACGCACCCATTTTGCGTGTGAGGTCTGCCATGCGAACCTTGGGCATGCTGGGATAAGGAAGGAAGATTGCAGTGAAAAGCCATTTGTGAAGTGGATTTCTGGTTTGCTAATCCTGATTAATTTTGACCCGTTGTGCTCATTTTAAACAGCGTATTACTGTACGCGCGAGGCACCGGCAGCTCCGGGCCAAACTGGGAGCTTAGCGGCTTTGGAAGGCTTAACAGCAGATGGCATTTTAAGCCGGACTTAATAAATTGTTTCCATTAAACTTACCGGCCCACACATACTGGATTAAAACTGTAGAACAAAGGAAGAAAGAGAGTGAGACGGCAACAAAAAAGGAGGGGGGTCACAGCCATCGCCACGACCGTACAAGATCAAATTGATAACGCACGGTTTTCGCTCTTAATCCACCGTAACTAAAATCAGTCAGTGTGCCAACGGACCAAAGCAAATTTACATGTCCAATCAGTTATGAATAATATTTACAGTCCATACAGCTTATGTAACCAATTCAAAATTAAGAGCTAAGTCTGGCCATCGCAGGTTTTTGCGTTTTCTTGATAGGATTTGACCGATTTAATTCCACAGAGGATGGATGCTCAATCCCCCCGCCTCCTCGCCATCCCTGGGGAGCCGCAGGGTCGTTCTCTAAGCACTCATTATATGCTACACGGCTCAGGGTCTCCGTGTCGAATCGCTAATCAAGCACTCTGTCTGCAGGCCCACGATTCAATAGCCGTTGAGAGGCCTTTGTTCCTACCCGCTATTTGCTGCGTGTCAATAAAAGTCTGCTCCCTGCTCCGCCTCGGCGGAGAAACCCCCTTTGCACACGCCCTCCCTCTTCAGCCCTTCAGAATGTGAAATGCACTAGCTGCTCTCTCCTCCCGCACAGGAGAAAAAAATGAGCGGAGGCCAGCAGGGGTCAAGGGATTAGGGGGAAGAGACGGTGAATGGAAGAGTGTTTGTATGGGGCTCTTCTAGTCCACTGAGGTTAATGCTGATGTATTGCTAACCTTAGCTCTGCAGTGTTTGTGGCCTCTTGCCCATTAAATAATGAATAGAGGTTGACCCCTTGACCAGCTAATCAGCTTTGCAGCTGTTGGATTGTGGATGCAGAGAGAAAGAGGAGTCAGGGTCGGTCCTGGGCGGCTGATGGTGAGAGCGTATGGACGGGTGGCGGGGGGTGATTTTCCAGATTAGCAGCTAATATTAAATCTTAGAGTCTGTGGCCTGTATGGGTGGAATTAGATCTGTGTTTGTTTGATAAAGCCAAGCTAGTTGCTGCAGTGTGCAAACATTCTCATTTTCTATGATTGTTTTGTCCGAGCGGCTGGTCGTTTTGTCCGAGCGGCTGGTAGTTAGAAAGGAATAAATGGAGTATGTCATTGTCTTTGGTTAAGGTGATTGTTTGTGCTTGTTTGCTTTCTTCTTCTTGTTCAGCTATGTCGGCACACATACACACTCTCTAAGCTTTTTGTATATATTCAATTTCGATATTTGCAACGAGGGAAATATTTGATGGTTTCATAAATGTCGTCTGCTCCCACTTGGCTTTGAAACAGAACTGCAGCTTCAGCTGAAATGGAAGAATGGCATTCATATCTCTTTATAATCTTCAACCTTTATTATTTTCCCCGCCATTTCGAAGCGCATGACCATTTGTTGTATCGGCTGGCTGGCGCGTGCATTTTGCTTTCATTTCAGGAAAGCGAGGGTTATGAATGTTCTTCTTTATTGATAGCGCTAACCCTGTTTGTGTAGTTCTGCCTGTCAGAAAGATGAAAATAAATAGCCAGAACATGGAAGAGATAAAACATGTGCTTAATTATTAATTGAGCCATTACTGACAAAGATTGCCTTTTTGATAAAAGCCGGGAAGCTGCTTCAGGGGTAGAAAAGCAATTACTAAAGCTATCTTCCTCTTTCCCTCCTCCCGCTGTTTTGCTCTGCACAAACAGAAAAACACACCCTGTCGGCCAACCTGTTTCATAAATTATTATAATTTCCTTTAATATTTATGAAGTTTACTTTATGATTCCGTTGTGTTTTCCCTTTATGCGAAGAGGCAAGCAGGCCCGTGCTATACTACCTGGGCTGTAACTAACTATTAACTGGCATGGGTTGTTTTTTCTAATGCGTTTTTGAAAATAATATCACATCTCAGCGTGTTCCGTTTCCATTTTCGTTTCATACCAATTTGGTTGAACGACTGTATTGATTTTGTTGACATCTGGCCATTTGCTGAAATGCTATATCAGTTGCAGTGCATTTAAGCTGACCATGCATGAAGTATTGATATTGCAGTAGCTTTAATTTGTAAAGATTCTTTTGGCAGCGGTCGGCTCATAATTGATGAGACGTAACCTAACCTTTAAAATACTGATGCATACAACAAAAACAACCTGGCTGAGAACCTTAGATCAAAGGAATCAGTGTAAAGCAGCAGTAATTGGCACAACCAGATCTGCAAACTTTTCAGATTTTTTTAATTCGCACTTTGGAATGAAATCTACCGAATTTAATATATTTTTACAATATAGGCCAATATTTCGGTGCATCCCTATTTTATATATATATATATATATATATATATATATATATATATATATATATATATATATATATATATATATATATATATATATATATATATATATATATATATATATTATGGTAGCATCAGTAGATAAAAACATTAATTTAAACAAATATTAGTTTTAATGAACATGCAAGTTGCTGTGAGTACATCTCTTTGGTATGCGAATGAGGTGTTCCAATTCTGTAGAAGGCTGCATAACTTTTTGTGAAGTGAACAGATCTTTTCTTAATAGGACTGATGCTTATGTTTCATAGAAAGCCAAAGATCAGCCTTCACAGCATCACCCTCTATAAAGGAAAGCTGTTATTTCTCAGTTGGAACGGCTTAAAGAGTAAAAGACTTCCACCTAACAGTAAGCTACCCTGGGCTGCCAGTGTAAGCCTGTTAAAACCATTCTAACCTGTATCATGGCTGCCCTGAGACCATATGGTGATGGAGCAGCACTCTTGAGATGATCTAGTAGCCCTACAGTGTGGAGAGCAGCTTGTAAAGTTGAGGTCAGGCCTCCTTAAAAGTCTGCCTGTGTTTTCGTGGGGTAATTTTAGCACTCGTGGGCCAGCTAATGACCGGTTGCTTTCAAGAGTTGATTGCTGGAGCTCTTTTAACTATCCCCACTGTGATCGTTTCCACTAGACATGGGATAACCATCAGTTTAGCTGCAGGGTAGGTGCCTTTTCAGCGAGACTGTCTGTTTATCGGGAGGTCTAGAATAGGCTGTGAATATCAAATATGTATGCATGGTTCTTCATTGGGAGCTTGAAGAAGATAAGATGCCAGGATGAGATCTTTAGCATTTTGTTTCATTGTATCCTGCGTTTGAAGTCAATGCTGTTCGCGGAGAACGTTGTTATGCTCGCTAGCAAAGCCAGATGGTGGTTGATTGTGGCCAAACATGAAGCTTGGATAATGTTCAGTTGCTGGCAGAGACGATTCACTAGACTAGATGGATATTGCAAACACGCTTGTAATGGATTGGGCATTTCGGGAATCGGTTCAGAAGGATCATTTAAAACCGGAATCCTGCGGCCAAGCACAGGAAGAATGTTAAATTAACAGAATTCCATGGCCAGGAACAATATGAAGTCGATGCAATTTGTCGTTCAAGTTCAAAGGATTTTTTGGATGCGATTGCGGTAGGGATGGGCATTCGATTAAGTTTTCTTTGTCGATCGTCAGGAGAATTAACGATCGACTATCGATTAATCATTAATATTTTTATAATAAAATTTGTTATTTAACTTTTATACTTAAAAAATGCAATGAATACAAATATACAGCGTGTTTTTCCTCGATGAGACCTTTATTACAAGATCAACTTGTGGAAGACAGTTAAACTATGTTTCAAACATATATTTGCGTGCATGTGCGGTGCTCTAAAGCAGCGGAACCTGCAGCTGCGAGCCAGCATTATTAAACAGAGACCTCATTAGTTCCAAAATAAATAAAAAAAACAGATTCATGTTCAACATTAAATTAAACAAAAAACATAATACTTAGATCTGAAAGGTTTTGTCAAAATGTAACTCAAAATTATTCAAGCCAGAAGAAAGTGCAAGATATTAGCCTTCCTAACATTAGGCTATAACAAATTAGGCTACTTAAAGCCTCGTGAAAAATAACTAACTTAAGTAACTCGCATAAAACTTCTGCACCAGTCTACTGATTTTTTTTTGAGAAATAAAAGCATGTTTTGGGGTCAGACGCGACCGCAACCCATGGTGACCGTCAGTCCAGCCGCCGCCGAAAACAGCCGCTCCGAGGAGACTGACCGGGATGCACAGGTACCTCAGCGCTAACTTGGCTTATTCCGCATACAGAGTATGTGTGAAACAGCGTGCGTTTTGTGAGCCCCATTCACCATTGTTTAATTATACTAACATAGTCTTTTAGTTTTTATTTGTTGTAAAACAACAGTAGACACAAATTTACTATGATCTCCAACTCCACAATATACCATAACCATGGTATTTGTAGTAAAATTGCGGAAATACAAATCGTTTTAATCTGAAAAAAAAAACATTTTCACAATGATAAAATCATGGCTAATTTTCCTAAGGTAGTAATTACAAAATGATATATGTTTGAAAGACGGAGATGCGCACCTGTCAATCTATTACATAACAGAGCGAGGCCAGAGACAAACGTGCTCATAAACGGGAGTAATATGGAATAATATGTGCATCTTTGAATAACTGTAAGTATACATTTCTTTTAAATATATTTTTGTCATATAAAGTTTTGAGACATTGCCTAATAATGCTTTTTTCACTTTAATTGCTCATTTAGACTTATTGTGCGGGTAACAGCGTTTTTGACGCATTTACCTCAGAGATTATTTTAGCAATATTGCTTTTTTCCGGTAATAATAATACAATTTATATTTCAATCCTGTTTCATTGTCTGTTTATTCATTTCATTATGCTGTTATGTTAATGTGAGGATATTTATTTGCCATATGAAACGTGCCGTTATATGAATACGTTTGTATAATATTCAAATATATGCGGAATAATGTGTGCGTCTTTGAATAACTGTATGAATACAGTTGCTTATTTTTGTCATAAAGTTTTGAGTAATAATAATATTGTGAGGATTAATTTCCATATCAGACGCTTTTTGTCGTTGAATACTCTCGTTTATTATTTGGAAATCATATACATACATAGTAGGAAATATATAATGTGGAAGGCTAGACTTGCAAAGTTACTCTGCTTATTTTTATTTATGATATATGTGGAGATAAATAAAGCATTGCAAAACTGCTGATTTGATCCATTCAGATCCTGACCACCAGGCTAGAGATTTTAAACATCCTTAATCCACATTTACTAGTCTGTCAAATAATATCTAACATATATTGTTTTGTGGAAAAAAAATGATGCTTTGTTCTATTGTTTATGCGGAAAAGTGTTCACAGAAAGTGTCAATCACATGAACGTTTTATATGCAGAATAAGCGGTTAGCAGCGCACTGCAACGGGTGCTTGACGGATTCGCCGCACACATACGCAAACGCACTGCATACGGAGTATTTGTGAAACAGGAGTTATATAAAAAAAAATGCATTCAATTAATTGATAACAAATTAACGTGATCGACGAAATTCTTAACAATCAATTATCGATCGTCGATTAATTATGCCCATCCCTAGATTGCGGTAAAGTATCATTCACATTGTGCAGGTCTTTAATTGCTTGAGTTGCTCTTTTTCAGGCAAGTTTACATTTGTTTTTACCCGCAAGTTACCGCATATACAAACATGCTCTTCTGTGCATATAAGTAACTCTGCAGGCGCATTTTTCCATCTGCATTCATCACACTGAAGTCCTGCAGCTCTGAGACGCTTTGTGAGGTTAAGCTAATTAGCCCTGAAATAAGCACATGGTAGCAAACCACAGAGGGATGCTCTTCAGTGAAAGATGTTGCGCTAAGATCTTGCATTTTACATTCAGACGGTCATTAATCGTTTCAAGCTATGCTAAGACACTTGCAAATACAGCTCGGCATGATCCTCTTGTCGTTGGAAAGAGAAGGAAAGGAAAAAAATTGAAATCCCAGTCTGTGTGGTCCTCTATTAATCAAACAGGCATCTGTTCTCTCTTGCGCTGAGCTCAGGATAGCCTCTTAACAGCCTCCTCTCAAATGGCCCCATTCAGAGCCAGAGTGCCTGTTATTTTAGCACCACGCTGGAGAGCAACGGAAGAGTGGGACTCTGAACCCCACTGATGTGTTACCTCGCTGGGGAGAAACCGGATAAGAGGGTCCCAGGAGTGGATCTTGACTATGAAGAGCCATTTAGAGGTAGACCTGGCGGCCTCCCCTACGTATGTGTGAGGGGGCAAAGAGGGCCTGGATTGAAATGGGTGTGGAGAAGACAGGCAGGTATAGAATTAGCCCAGCTAGTTTATACACAAGTTTATACATCATGTCTTGTCATATTCATCACAACTACAATTATTCCCTTGTGACCCCCAACCCATAGGAAATGAAAGTCACAACTTTTTCAATTGTTTTTCCTGGACAGGAATTGGAATATATGTAAATTGCAAAGGCTCTATTCAGTATGATTTCACTTTGGAATCTATCATCATATTTTCCCAGGATGAAAGCTACATTTTTTGTAGATTTGTTCGCTTTTTAACAGGTGTCTCGTTTGTGTCTATTTATATTTTCACCCTAAGGAGTTTTTGGCTGAAGCTTGTTGATGCATCAATAAAACCTAACTAAGAACTCCAGGACGTCTCTTGAGATATAAAAGAGCAATAAGGTTTTCCTCTAGGCATGATATCCTAGATAAATACATTCAGCTCTGGTATGAACCCCTGTAGATTTGAAGTGGGGGTTGAATTTAGGTATCCGAGATCTTTTCTTGAAGTGTGATTGGCAATAAATTGGAAACATGTCACAGAGCACAGGAGGCCCAGCTTTGGCAAACATCTACATGGGCAGCTGAGACGCTTTATTATCTTCCCGAGGCTATGGATTTTCTTTCACTAACACCATGAATTTCAACCAGACACAGTGAGAACATTAGTATGTCCCAATTGTTTTTCAGCAAGAATGAAGCACCTGGGTCTCCCATTTAAACCAGCTTTACAGTGCCTGCTCCCTGTTCTTACGGGGATGAGTCTTTTGGTTGCTTATGGCACAGTTCTTACTTCAAACAGAGATGGACTTCTTCCTGAAAGGCTACATTTAAAATTGATTGAGATAAAAGCACAAAACAAACCTCTTGCATTTAGAGCTACGCCTAAAGTAATGACATCTATAAAGATAAAGTTTTATGTTCTAAATGTAAGAAAATAGTGGAGTCCACACCAGAACTATAATGATAAAGATACAGTGGAACAATATTGTTGTGATCATTTTCAAAGCAATGTAGGTGAATGATTTAACATTGACAGCCAATCAAAATCTATCCAAATTTAAAAGGTGAAATTACAGCATGACTAGCATAAACACATAATCATAGGCTATAACAAATATGGATGAGTGTCCGTGACATCATCAAAATGTTTGTGAAGAGCTTTTTTGAAGCCAGTAGTTGGCGGGGGCCTGTCGTCGCCATATTGGCATCGTGTCACCACGCATCACTTGCAGATAACCGAAAATGGGTAAAGAGGCTGGACATGGGTAAAGCTAAAGTGGCTGGTTCCTGAAACCATGCTCGCCTTGCTCGATTCTAGTGACAGCAGTGGCAGTTCACCCATCACTCAAGTGGCCACGCCCTTATTTAAGATGAACTTTAAGGCTTAATAAATTTAAACGGATGAGTTACAAAAAAAGGGCAAAATTAGCCATATAGACCAAAAACACTTTTTGTACCAGGCTGTAAACACATTTATGTCTGTGTCAATTGGGATGGGCTCACTTTTGGACTTCTTCTAGTCATTGAATTGCCATTTAAGTCACTTCCATGTGGCTTTACGATAGAGGAAGGTTGCCCGTTGCATATAACGTTATTGTCTGTTTGTGTGGGTGTTAATATAGGTATTGCTAGTTCTGGGTGTGACTCATTTTTGGAATTCTCGTCACATTAGGCCACCAGTACCAAAATATGAACAAATATGTAGCCTGTGGTGCATGCTGAAATAAACTAGCTCTTCAACCACATTCTGAATGGCTCTTTTCACTGTGTTGACTGTAGTAAGTCAGTATATTGTGTGTGCGTGTGTGCTTGTGTGTATGTATGTGTGTGTAAAAGAGCTGTAGCAGGAAATTAGAGGAGACATGCATGTTTGAGCGGGTCCCCCTGAGCAGAGCTGGAGGTCAAGACATGGGGCCTGTCTCCATTAGTTTTACTGGCATGCCTCCAAAACCTTCCTCACCCTTTCAGACTGCCTTTTATTACTTCGCCACTGTACTGTTTATAGTCCAGATGGGTCAGTCTGGGCTCATACGTGTTTAACATCATAGATCTTGGTCAGAGAAGACGCCATGTTTCATTTAAAGAGAAAGAAAACAAGGCCGTAGACGGTCTGATCTATATGCGATTCCGTTGTTGTGAATGTGTATTGTATTTTTTGTCCAGATTGGGAAGTTTTAAAAAACTGACAGCCACTATGCTCATCTCCCCCCGCATTGTGTTTCGCTCTGCTTTTACATGATTGAAGGTGCTTAACCTCTTCAACCCTGAGGACCCTGTCCCGGGTCCAGAATTTCGTATTTTGACTTAATATAAAAGATTATTTTAATCTTTGATGCTCCGTCATTGACCCCAGTAACATATATGAGATACTGTTTGAAGAGTCTCTACTTTCTGCAGATATGCATCACTTTGACACATCTTTTACTGTAAGAAAGTTATTTACACTTAATTTACACTATCACCCCCCCAATATTTTATTATATCATTTAATATTTACATATTTCATATTTTTCAAAAATGACAAACATGGGCAAGTCTTATATCAAATGAAAGCTCTCACTCTCAGGAATAAGGCTAAATCATTATTTTTGTTCTATTATTATCACATATCCAACAATCATCGAATTAATAATAAGGTAAAAAATGGTCTTTTGTAAACATATGTGAAACTTGAGTGTGGACTGCCTCAGATAGCACAGATAGCCACAAATGATACACCATCTTTTATCTTAGGTCCTACTCTAAACAATGAGTCCATCCACAGCATTTTCTTTGGTTGTGTGCATAATTAATCCCTTGCTATTTATTATATGTGCAAAACAAAAAATTAATATTTAAATGAAAAATGTATTTTCACACCCTTTAGTAAAATGAGAATAACTTTTGAATGCGACATGATAAAGAGTTCATTCTTTTTTTGGGTGTTTACTGTCTGCTGCTGCTAACAACCAGAACTGTCTGCAGTCTGCTAGAGCACCCAGAACCAGAGTTATACACTATCAGAGACAGTATTTACAACATAAAAAATAAAATTTGGTGTTTCATCATATGAAAAACAACATAAATAACAAAATTTGTCACAAACAGCAGCTTTTTATGTAACTTCAAAGGGTTTTCTTTAAAATGATATAAAGAAATTGCATTTATTCCACTGTATGTGGTTATGGGGACACTTCAAATGTTTTTAGGCAGAAATTGTATACAAAAAGCGTATTATTCCTCCCTTCAGTTGGAGTAAAATAACTTTTGCATAGATTATGATAGAAAAAAAATTCCTTTTTCCTCTGTAAGCTGACAATAGCTGGAATCAAACAAAACTGTCTGCAGGGACCTGAGATACCCAGGGCCAGAGTTATATACTTTCAAATAAAAACTTTAGAAAAAAACATCAAAAAGCGCCTATTTATTTTTGTGTTTATTAGAGGACTGATATCACATACAACCATGTTGAGCACTTTCAACAGTGTTTTATGTAATTTCAAAGGGTTACCTGCAAAATGATACCAAACTTGTGTATGTAAACTAGGCTTGCCGCGATAGTCGGTGAAACGGTGATAACCGGTGCTTCAGCCTCTCACCGGTTAGATCACTTGCCCACCGCGACACCGTCTTTCACCGTCGTTTTGATATTTTCGTGTAATTAAATCATTTAGTTTCGTTAGAGAGAGCAAACACTTACAACTGAATGTGTCTGTTGTCTGAATTTAGCGGAGCTGAACGCGCATCACGTCACAGAGCAGCAGGTGTCAGATTTCATTTATTTCTGTCAGAGTTTGCGAGACGAGCTGACTGACCAGATGATGACAGAAGCCGCGTGCTTACTCGTTTTTGTTATAATATACATATATGATGTTTAATATAAGCGAGATCATTTTTGTTGTTGTGTTTTTCATCAAGAAAAATAATAAACCCATCATTCAAGCCGCGCTTTATGGAGAAGTAGCCGGTTGCTCTGCTTGGGACTGGCAGGTTCTGTGAGAATTACCTGCCCACATTGACTCAAGCACTTAATTAAACCAGCTGTTGCACTCACATTGCATGCAAATTCATACGCGATTTAACGCAGCGTACCCAAGCACTGCATTTAAACAGTTGTGTAATTCAAAAGTGAAAGTAAAATGTGCACATCTGAATGCGCATTTATAAGCCCCTCCCACACGGTGAAACCGGGATCACCGGCTTTGTGACGCGCCGATTAACCGGTGGGAAAATTCTGTCACCGCGGCAACCCTAATGTAAACCTCTGCATGTGGGTATGGGATGCTTTTGAAATTGGGTAGGCCAAATCCAAGCGAAAATCCCCAAAATAGCTTCAGGGTGTAAGAAGTTAAAGTGCTGTGAGGACCTGATATTTCCCTGCAACCTTATCCCATGTCTTTATCCTCGTGTCAAACCGATCTGAGCGGTCTCAGCTAAGTTTAACAAGAGGGTCTCAGAGCTGTAATTCAGCCCTTGCGTACATGAAAGGACACGCTTGGCTATTGTGAACACTCGGACATCGCCTTTTAAAACGGTGTCATGTAGAAGTGATGTTTTTCTTCCTTCAAGACAGCCACATTTTAGCTTCCGTTTGTTCTGAACTAACATGATAGTTCCCTTTTTCATGATAGTTTCCTTTCTCTAAACTACCTGAAAACTAAGCCGTGAAGATTGTAAGATTGTAGACAGACAATAAATGTTTTGTTAGGGGTTGTTTCTCCCCTTCAGTTAAAAAGTTTTGTGTGTCAGTAGAGGGGAAAAAGACAATTGAAATGCAATCTCACCATGATCCATTGTGTTGTTTATGCATTATGGTTTTAAAAAGCATTCATAGGAACTACAGAATAATGAATCCAATGTCTTTAATGGGACACTATGCTCTGTAAGCATCTATAAAGGATTTAAGTAGTAGGACCGAATGCTTTTATATGGAAACAGACCATTTAGAAACAGAGGTAAACAAGAATCTACACTATAAAATCACTCTGAAACCCTTTCATAAGACGAGTAAAGAAACATAGAAATGCTTAAAGGAATAGTTTGCAATTTGTTCTTCGACTGTTGCTTGACCCTGGTTTATGTCATGCTTTTTCTTTAATAAAGTTTTATCAGTTTAAGTCATGCTATGTGAGATACGATCAGCTGTGCTTAAAGCCGATTATCCAGTTTAATTTGGCATGAAGATGTCGAGATATCCTTTGCCTTGAGATGGTTGTAATATTTCATAATAAAGTCACAAGGCGAGTCATTAGGGAGGAAAAATCATAAGATGTTTGGAAAAAGCAGGGAAAGTATTTGTGTGTGCATGCATGCGGTCATTCACGTGCGTGTCGTCTTGTGAGGTGTGTGAGTGTATGCACATGCTAACCAAGCATAAGTGTTTTCCATCCAACACACATTTTTTTTGCACCAGCGGTTAAGTAAAAAGCACTTCAAGGAACATTATCCGAATGAAAATATTTGTAATGTGCTTATACACCACCTTGCCACTATTGCCACAACGTCAAAACAACAAGTCAAGTGTGACGGGCAAAAGAAGGGCCGTCAAACTGGGATTGTTCCTGCAAGTTTGCTGTGGTAGGAAATCCAGTTCCAGGTACGCATAAGGAGGGGCAGGAAAGCACAAGAGTTCTTTCAGAACTGTGTTATGCTACTTGGGTCGTTGAATGATTCCCATTCATCCATTTCCTATTCCACTGAAAGTAATCAGTTACTTGCTGAAAGATGATATTATATCCACTTAATGTTATACAGGTTTCAAGCAGGTCCATGCCTGATAGCTTTGTTAAATAACACCTCTATTTATACTATGCCATTGCAAAATACACCCCAAATGGCTTTAGCCCATGTTGTTTGGCGTTTTTCTCTATTTTTTTATTCCTTGCCTTCTCTCCTCCTGTTTCACCTCCTGCTTTTCTGTACAGCCTGTAAATCAGGGGAAAAGCAGCTGGCAGTGCTAATAGAGGATGCTCTCCTGCAGGGTAACAAAGAGGTATTGTTGGGTTTGTAAGGGCATTATGCAGCTAAATAAAGCTGACATGCTGAGGTGGAATTATTGCCCATGCTGAGCCTGGCGCTGCCCAGTGATGCAAGGCTTAGAGGCAGCTGGAATGGAACCAGAGAAGGAGAACCAGAGAGGGAATGGGATGCCATTCCGGAATCTTCTATAACGACGTGTGCTCTAGTTGATTTGGTCAGTTCTTTTATTGTTCTTTATAAAGAGCACTTTACGTTTTCAGATACAGTGGTGGTGGTTTGGAACAACCTCATCAAGAATTTGTAGAGGGTATTGAATGTGTAGATGGCATAGAATAAGTGCAGAATTAGAATGTGTATATAATATGGACATTGTATAGTACGTATAGAGAGTATAGAAAGTGAGGAGGGTATGGAAGGTAAAGAGTATAGGCTGTTTATATAATGTGTAGATGGCATAGAATGAGTGCAGAATTAGAATGTGTATAGAATATGTACATGGTATAGTATGTATAGAGAGTATAGAAAGTGAGAAGAGTATAGAAGGTAAACAGTATAGGCTGTTTATATAATATATAGAATGTGAGGGTATATAATGTGTAGAGTGCACATACTATAGAATGTGTATATGGCATAGATTGAGTGCAGAATTAGAATGTGTATAGAATATGTACATGACATAGTATGTATAGAAAGTGAGGAAGATATAGAAGGTAAAGAGTGTATAGGTTTTTTTATATAATGTGTAGAGGGGTATAGAATGTGTAGAGTGCACATAATGTGTACATAGTATAGAATGTGTCGAGGGTCAAGAATGTGTAGATGGCATAGAATATGTACCTTGTAAATAGTGTTTAATTAGTATAGAATGGAATATAGGATGTTTGTAAAATCTGTACTTTGTCTAGAATGTATAGAGAATATAAAAAGTGACGAGGGTATAGATAGTAAAGAAGGTGAAGAGTATACGCTGTTTATATTATGTGTAGAAGGTACAGAATCTAGGTAAAGAGTGTAGACTGTTTATATTAGGGCTGTCACTTTTCGTTCGAAAATCGATTGCACAATCGATCGGACCAACCAAAAAAAGTTTCGACAACGAAAATAGGCAATCGATTTTAACCAAATATGTACACTATTAATTTTAAAAGAATTAAATAGTTAAAAATATAGATGTAACAAAACTCACAAACAAGCAGAAAAAGAAAATAAAGAATTCCGAAAGTGCAGTAGGTGTGCGAAAGCTAGACAGAAAATACTCAGCAATTTTACGTACCTATAGTTTCACGCTTTCAATCGCTGCATCTAGTGTTTTGCAAAGAAAATGGAGAACAACGTCAATAAACCTGTGCAACACGAGAGAGCGTCGAAATTGTGACCTTACAGGAGATGATGAGTTATGACAAGGAGCCACCCTTGCGAGCTGACAGCGACCCGCTTTTGTGATGGAAGATTGGCAGTACGGAATACGCAGCTGGCAACGAAGTACCCGAGTTTCCCTGGGACATTAGTGCGGTCGGAGTGCGTCTTCTCAACAGATGGACATATAGTGAATGAAAAGCGCTCTGCTCTTGACCCCTAAAATGTTGATCGACTTGTTTTCCTGACCAATAATTTGTAATGGCCCTAGTCTTTTTGCGCATTTCATTATGCCTGCCTAGTGCCGCCTAAGTGTCGGTTACGTTTAATAAAAAAATACACAGCATGTTCTCAACTTCAAGTAAGTCTATTTAAAGTTTTATTTTTGAACAATTGTTGGAAATGAAACGAATCATTATTTAAAATAATTTTTGAATTGCCTAAATCATAAAAGCAGCCGGTTGAAGCCTGCAGTAATGTTTTTCATTTATGGCAGCAGTCCACTCTGCATATTTTTTTAGAGAATGTTGCACTACTGTTGCTGTTTTTTATTCTGCACGAACTTAATGACAATGAATAAGATTGCTGACTTGTGTGTTTCAGGCGCTCTCTTTACATTTGTCTGTTATTTGGCGTTGAAAATGGAAACGTCTTTTTTAGACATGGAAAATCGATTTTACAATCGATTCAATGAACACTTATATATTAAAAATCGAAAATGATTTTTTCACAAAAGTGACAGCCCTAGTTTATATGTAATGGTATAGAATGTATAGAGAGTATAGAATGTGCATATACGTATAGGCAAGGTATGGCACGTATAGAGTGTACAATATTAAGAGGGTAAGAATGTGGAGAGAGTATAGTATAGGTGTAGAATGTGTAAGTTTACAAAGGATATAAAAAAGAACAACGTTCATGGACTGTCTACTAGCAATCGTGTGTCCACTTACTGGCAGGTCTCATATTTTGGCTTTGACTCCAAATGTCATAGGGCAGAGAATCACAATTCATCTGTTGTGTTGAATCTCTGCTGATTCCAACACCCTGCTGGGCCGTAAGACGAATCTTTATTAGAGCAGACAGCCATTGTCTGCAGTCATCTAGATAATTGCAGCACTGGGTCCTCTTCTCTAATCAATCCAGACAGCTGCTGCCGTGCCTGCCGCGTTTGCCAACCGTGCAGCTCAAGCTAATTAATGAAATGATGAGCCGTTTGGGCACAACGTGGCACGGCACAAACAATCTGGGACGTTTGGAAATGCCCAGCCCACATCAGAGGCACGGATAGATTAGTGAAGAGCTTGTGTTTTCATCTGCGTCATAAAAATGAATGCCTCTGATGTGCTATGTTCTAATATCAATAGCGACAAAGAGTCTAGTGTAGTTTCAAATAGAAAAAAAATCTATTTTTTCACAGCTTTGAAAGTTAGAACCAATTAAAGGAAGTTAATTGGACATTTGTTTGTTACTCAAGTCGTCCCATAGGACAGGAAAATCACATATGCGATCCCATTTATGTCTCGGTTATTTCTCGTAGGGATTAGTCATTTTTTTCGGATTTTTTTTTCTCAGATAAAAGACTAAAGGACTCAAACTCCACTCAGATTTTCCAAGATACAGAAGTCTGCAGTCAGACTAATGACTAATTGGCATATATTTGTATTTTCCTTAGGGATTTTAGGGGAAGCATCAAAGTAAAAATTGATATTTGAAAACATAACTGCTAACTCTATTAGGTCTCATGAGCTATCAAGTAGCGGTCGCTATCGCTAACATTAAACGTAGATTTGGCCAAGCAGTCTTTACTCTGTCCATCAGTAATCACGCATGGCATGGAACAGGATGGCATATGCCGCAGAGCCATATGGGCGCAGTGTGGGTCTGTTCTCAGCATGAGAAGCAGCGGTTCACGGAGGCCATGGAAAGCATCCAGATCTCTGAAATGAACAGTAGGCGCTCACAGATTTTCTGTGTGGGCTTCATTGCCAACATGTTGCAGCTTAACACCCGGAGAGCCTTGGTGCCACCTCACCCTGTCCTGAACAGAAATGGAAACAGAGAACTGATGTCTTCGTACCAGCTGTCATTTTGCCCGTAAAACGTCTTGAAACGCAAGGGCTGTTTTATGTGATCTACGTAAGGGTGGATTTAGAGGTGCTAAAGCTAAATACGTCTTAAAAGAGAGCTGTGCGTGTTTATCAAAATATTTTGTATAGAATAATTTTTTTTATTTTATCACATTTGGCAACTTTGTGCTAATATTCAGGGTAATAATCGGCATCTTTGAAGCCAAAATCTAAATTTTTTTGCTAATAGAACCCACTCAGTCAGTTGTTTTGGCATTCTTTGTTCTTATTTGGCACAACACAGCATAGTTCTCGGTGGATTTGACTGGTAAAGAGGTGAGAATTTCCAATCTGTGAAAAAATGACGGATCTCTATGCCGCACCTGCTCAGGAGATAAACTCTTGTGTCTTATTCCCTACGTTGACTTCATTAGCTGGAGGCGGCTGTTAGTTTGTTAGTTGTGGTTTTATTTCTTTGTTCATTTTGCGTGAACATTAATGTTTATTTTTTTGGCACTCAGCGAGGATGAGGTGGTACCACAGAGTTTGCATAGAAAATGAGCTTCCAGTGTTTATCATTGCACTAAAGTTTTCTTAGTAGAAGGCAGCTTGGTGTCTGTGTGCAATACACACCAGTGGCCCCTGGTCATATGGGGAATTTGCATTCCCTTCTGCCTTAAGACCTCATTTGCATATGAGATGTTTATCTTACATATAAAACCGAGGCGGACTAAGACGTAAATCCACAATTAACCATTTGCATGAGCAACAGGAGACGTGGAAAATGTTGTTAAAACGGAAGGGGCTTAGAAATCTGGAAACAGACATGGTCCATCCAAGTTTTAATATGATCCATACTTTATGATGTACAATGTCAAGTGGGGTTGTTATGAATAAATAATTTTTTAATTGCAAGTATATGATAGTGTGCAGGAGTTTTGTCCTGTTCAATGTCAAATGGTAAAATGGAGTGCCAACGGTGCCATGACAGTATGTTTTTCCTTTGATGTACACAATATATATATATATATATATATTTTTTTTTCAGAAAAAATTCATACAACTTGAAATTAAGTTATACAGAATTTAGCTGCAAGTGAACATTTGCATTTAAATACAAAGCAATCTTTGGTATTAAGCAGTTTTATGATAAATTACTATGTAAAGTAATCACAAACCACTGTATTACATGCTCCGTAGTTTACTTCTTCTTCAGCAGTGAAGATATGTAGTGCAGTCTAGCAGACACTAAGAACAATTCTAATGCAGGGTTCACACCCTAGGCAGCAAGCGCGAGTGATTTACATGTTAAGTCAATGCAAAGACGCAAATTTGCATCCTGCGGCGCGAATGCGCTAATTGAGCGTTGCCGCGGGAATCGCGTGATTTGAAAATTTGAACTTTGGTGGATTCCACGCCGCGTGAACCATTCAGGACCGGAGTCTCAGCAGAGTCGCAGAAGCCCCTCCCATGACGCGAATATCACCGTGAATGTCACTAACGACTAGAAGTTCATGCGCGGCTTTTACACGCGAATGAAACTAGTAAACTACTAAATGTCCAAGCGTCCAACTACGTGCAAATAATGTGTTTCTGTCACCTCTACCGCGGCTGGTGTGAATGCACCATAAGAAGGCTTTCCAAGATTGATGACCAACTCTCTTTTGCTTATAAAGACGTTTCAGCAGTAACAACAAAAACAACAGCTTTTGTGTAAAATGTGTACTATATAATGTATACAAAGATCTGCTGCCAAACCTACCTTCACATAACGGTGATCCATGATCGCCCACTCCCATTATCCTAAGGAAACCAAAACATTTTTTATTTTCAATGTTTCAGAGTTCCAATTAAGCCACTAGTCAGACCATTAAACAAACAGATACAGCGGTCGCAGAAGTTAAATTCCATCCAGACGCATAACCGCGTGCGTGCGTCTGATGAAACCGTCTATAGGTGACATTACTGTTAGTGCTGCAGTGTAAGTGTTGACCACAAGTGGATCAGATTTGTGAACTCTCCTAATGTAATGAAGACTACTTTACAGACTCACAGGAATACATTTCCTCTGGTAGCCAGAGCCATCTGTCTACTCTTTCATCATTCGGCTCCCTGTGTATATTAGGTAGAGTACGGCAGCCATCCAGATGTTCCATGACGGCTGTCTGAGCCTGAAATGAGGTCATAGGTCAAGGATATCTGAGTGAGACAGCTGTGGGGCGATGCTAGGGTCACCTCGCTTCTGCTAGAACCATCCGTCACTAGAACTCACCCCCACCCACATCGGTGGCGGTTCCTGCCGCAGCAGGCACGTGTTGAGGCCAAAGTCCCTTGAGGGATCGTACCATGAGAGAAACAGCAGGAGGATAGGGTAGATCGATAGTCCACTGCGGTGTCATCTGCTGAACAGGGATGCCAACACGTCCCTAGGGAGTGTCGCTCCTTCCTCACAATGCAACCTCTGACCTCTACAAATCTGTGGGTGTTCCTGAGGGGTCTCTTGTCTGTGCATCTAATAGCTCTGCTGTGATTTCACTCAATGTTAAGGGTCTCTTTTATTTTTCGTTGCAGATTGAAGATTAGAGAGCGCTTTGTAGCTGACAAAGTGGCATGGCGAGAATTTTAGAAGTACTTGGTAAATTGTTGAAATAATTTCCTACTTTAATCAGTGGAGCTTGCTAAGGACCCAGAACACCAGAGGAGGATCAACAAGCCGAAAACCACTCCTTAGCAACCGCACATCAATGTCATGGGCTCACCCTCAACACCCTAGCATCAATGGCTGCTTTCCTCCATCAAGAAAAACTCATACATATGTGAAGTCGGTTGGTTGTGTGGTGCTTTTAAAAACAGATCTGCCATAGACCTTGATGTTAAGTAATGAGGTCTTTGCTCATTTGTCTCAGAGAAATATTTCTCCCTCGAATCAGTGTCAAAACGAAAGTTCTCATTAAAAGATTCCTAAGGCAGAATATCAAGTCACAGTATCGGATGTTTCAAAATTGAAAGCCGCACGTCTTTAATGTGTCGACTTTTCCTATCTATAACCCAATGTGTCTACACTGAGGTTGACACATTAGCAATTCTGCCATACTCGTTTATCTGCCAATGGCGTGACATTACCGCATTGACGGCCCAACTGTGCCTTTTTAAATGACATTGTGTCACATTTTCTGCAAAATGATCACAGCCACGTTCCGGACAGCAGAGACATTTCTTCGTTATGTACAGCAGGCATCCAGACACATTTACAGGGCCTTTTTTTAATGAGAAAGAAGCCAAGCTTGTACGTCTTGTCCTGCCTGCTGGCTGCCATTATGCCCCATTAGAATCATCATTAAGAGATAGCGCAGAACCCATTGTGCCTAAAGTGCCACAGCTTGCTAACTGAGAAGCTTGACTTCCACTGTCCGCATTCACCGCTCGAACATGCCTCCGAGACTGGTTTCCAAGGCAACGTCGCCGAATGGGCAACGTTTTTCCTCTTTGTGCTTTGTTGGAAAAGACGGCGGACAGGGTTATCCGTGAATTCATCTGTTTATACCTTTCCAAGCCACTGAATAGAAGTTTCTCTTTTATGCTAATCTTACCTAGCCCCCCTGCATACCCTAACCATTGCGTTTATGTTTGCAGATGCATAATATGTTTTAGACTTGTTTATAAGAACATATTCATCGTGAGGTCATTTTGTTAGATGCATCAAGTTTTGCAAGGTAATACTGAGGGGGATGTCTGTCAATTAATGGTGTTGAAGTCTGTTAATACTTAAATGCTACCATTAATACGCTGCATATATTCCATTAAAAGCATCAGTCTGGGGAGAGAGAATATGTCTACTGCAGGCTTTCATAGTCTTTGTTTGATATTGAAGTAAGCTGTTAGGAATGAAGGCTGCATTACAGTTTGATTAGTGGCCTGAGGAAGATGTTGTCTTAATTGACTCTTTCTTTCTCTCTGTACCTCTCACAATCTTTTTTATATGATTTATTTTAGCACTCATGCAATTAAAGTATGCATAATGGTAGTTTAGTGGTGTTGCAATTGTACAGTTGCTCTTTAATTCATTCTTGATGTTAATTGGAGGGCGATTTATGAAAGTCCCTTGAGGCAAGTTAATTGTCATGACGGTCATCCCGGGAACAGGCTTTTGGGCATTTAGACTATTCTATGCGTGCAACTAAAGATCTATTTTAAAACGGAAAAAAATCTCTAAAACTTTAGTTTACCTGTTGTGTACTAGAATGTAGATATCCACAGGCCCTTTTACCATTTGCTTTTCTCAACCATTCTGTTATGCATACTAAGTAAGGAAAACACATCTGCACTCCAATTAATTCAGAGAAAACAGAGGATCCACGATACAAAGAATTTGGCAGTGCTAGAATAATCCCTGGAAATATTTTACGAAGGGGAGCGAGCGAGGGAGGGAGGGACTCTGAAAGGCCACTATAAAGAGTGCATGATCCCTTTTCAAAGCACAATTGAAACATAATTATTTCATGGCAGACTGTGTGCTCTGTAAATCTATGAATGGGAACGGCATTTAACTTTAATTAGCTCTGATTTATTCATTCTGACTGGATTGCTTGCAGAAAATTGGATCAACTGATTATAGTCAAGCATGAAAATGACCTGATTAAACACTTCATAAAACCCATGGAGAGCAAGAAATGAAACCTGGAATAAAACGATGATGGGAGATAAGAGAAAGGAAGCAGAGAGCGGCAGAAATGTTTGGTGTCCTGGCATGTGCCATTGTAGCACAGGGTGGATGGAGCAGGTGGCACAGCTCTTTGCCATTCACCATGCTTCAATCTAATGGATGGATTGCCAAATGAATCTCACGCTATACACTGTAGGTTACGTGGCCGAACTGCATATGCATTTAATTTGAGATGCTAACAGAAGATTGGGGTCTATTTCTTTGTGGGCGTGTCTTGATTGCCTTCAGTACGACTTTCCAGTCGTTCCAGAATTTTTTTTTTTTTGTGATTGTTGCAGGCAAAAATCCTAGATCTTGCGGCACGTTTTCTTAAAAAATGCAATGAAATATGCAGGAGATTTATGCAATTTTATTTTTAAAAATTGGTTGATTATGCGTTGAATCATGCGATCGCATAATCGCGTTTTCTGGAGGGACTGACTTTCAATACACCGCCAATGTTCATGCATGCGATGCTGTCCTTATATAAAGGAGATGCAAACTGAATTTGAAATCTAAATTATACACAGTAATGCGTAACAATGTGATGTAAGCACTGAATCGACCAAATACTCGAGCACTATCATCAGATTTTCAAGCGCTTATGACAGATGTCATTACCTCATTTCTCTGCAATTGGCTGCCAGTGGACACGCACACTTTTCGTTTTCAATTAGTACAAATTGTCCACCAACAGTCTTACGAATGTGCCAGACAGTGACATCAGTAAATGTTTCTCTTTTGTTTATTTCCAGTTACGGCAACGGATGAGAATCTTGGGTCCAAAACTTGCAGCTCGACCAAAGTGTCCGGTCTTCAACGTAGCCAGGAACAAAGTAACGACGTTTCGTTTGTCCCACCAATCTCAAGTCCAACTCCAGCCTCGCCCCCTACGGGGTCACCTGCCCCTGCTGCGGCGGCAGCGCCCCCGCCTAGACCGCACCCTATCTCCCCGAACCCTCTGAGCATCAAGAAGGAATCTCTGCCTCCAATCCCCACCCCTCCCCTTCTGAGGAACCAGTCGCATCCACAGGAGCACAGAATCCCACCCCCATCGCACCACAGCCGGCCAATCATTAGTCATCATCATCATCCTTCGCCGTACAGCAGTCTTCACGACATCAGGTTAGTAACTTTTTTGCATTTGTCTGTCTATTAGTAAATGAATTATTAGTATTATATTGCATTATTAGCACGCTAACATTAACTGTATTGAAATAAATCAAGTGTTTAATAATAAGCTAGCTAATAAACGTTTTTAATATGATTCTTTTTTATTTCTTCCTTAAAACAGCAACAGCCCTTCTACTCTTCCTCCAAAGCACCACCTGCCTCACTCTCCTCATCATCATCTCGGCAGTCTCTCGTCTCCTGCTCCTCCTCTGCCTCTCTCCCTAGCCGGATTGCCCTCCTCTCACTACTCCCTTCACTCTCCCTCCCACTTCTCCAACCATCCGGCCATGTTTGCCACCCCTGCGACACTGCCTCCTCCACCTACCCTACCGACCAACAGCCTGGTGGTGCCAGGACACCCTGCCGGACCACCCTATCCAGGTAAGAATCCCTTCATTGGGAGTTTAACTGTATACGGTTTTAGATTAAAGCAGGGCTATTCTGCTGGGGCCCTGGTGGGCCATTGTCCTGAGTTTAGTTCATAATCAAACCTCTCTTTTCAAGCAATCTTAATAACCTCAACTAGTTTAATTAGGATTAGCGCTAAAGTCTGCAGGACAGTGGACCTCCACGACCAGAGTTGAATACCTCCTGCTGTGTCTACTAAGTAACAAATTGGTATCAATATTGAATTTGTTTGGGCGCATACACACTAGAGATTACGCTGCTCAACAATCCATTGGTTTTGCTAGTCATGATGCATCACAGAGTAACACAAGGGACATATAGGAAAAATACGAAGATTCATGAAACCAAATTGCATTTATATGTAAGCATCTGTTGACTAATGAGGATTTCGAGAGGCCAATTCAGGTGTGCTTTCACTGACCCAGCAAAATTTGACATATTCCTTTCCATCACGCTCCAACAGAGCTTTCTCTAGTGTGTAAGCGCTCAAAGAGATGTTACGAAATTCCACCAAACTGCACATTTTAAAGTCAAAATGTACCATAGTTTATAGTGCTATTGTAGCACTAGTTTGGTATTCACAAATATAGCTTAAGATTAAGATTCTTCACGAACAAAATATCCAGTAACAACAGCCTTGCTCTTAAATTGCATTTCTTTCAAGATTTCTCAAGAGCGAGGCGAGATGGGGCGTGCATCAGAGGTCAGCATATGAAAAATTTGACTTATATCCAGTTGGCTCCTTTTGCCATGTAATAAAAAATGATGTGCATTTCCAATATCCTGAACCATCCAGAAGCCTTCATTTGTTTTAGGTTTTATTTTAAGCTTAAGCAATTTTAAGCATGCCCACTTTGATACAGCTTATACTAAATGCAAAATATGAGATGAAAATTATACCTGCCTTCTTCATCTCAACCTTATACGGTAAGTGTATTTTTATAGACGATGGCCAGAATGACTTGGCTTTTAAATAACAACATTCTGGCATTTTAGAGAAACTAAAATGCTGATCTAAAATATAGGCCTACAGCCAAATACAAATGAGCATTTGCCCCCCACCCAAAACTTATAAATACCATTCAAAAAGTCATTGAACACTAAAGGCTCTATGTCTTTGTTCAGTGAAACAAATTTAACTTGAAATTCAAAACTATAAATTGATAGTTTGATGTCTTTTAAAAGCATCAAGCATCATCTATGCACATTTGAAGAAGGTACACTTGAAATCTGAAATCTGAAGCCAGAATCAGAATCTGTGTATGTCGGGTCAAGTGTGTGTGTGTTTTCTTCTGAGGTGACTCTTGGTTCTCTCTTGTCTTTAGATACCAGCCTGTTGATTTCTTTCAACCAACCAATCATGTATTGCCAGCCTCATTCGGGGATTCTGATTGGCACATTGTCACAGGCAACTCTCTTACCTCCACCAATGAGTCCTCACGTAGAAAACCCTCACACCTTGAATTGGAGAAACAGAGAAAGCCAGGTGACTACCCTCTTTCTCTTCCTCTTACCGCTGTTGTGAAAACTCACTGGCCGCCCGTGTGCCTTTTTCTTTTCCTCCCGTGTCTCGTCCCCTCCCCCCATTCCCTCCTCTTCCCCCCTTCGCTCTCCTTTCTTGCAGAGCACAATCTTCTGCGGCAGGAGCTGAACAACCGCTTCCTGGTACAGAGCTCGGAGCGTGGTCGGGGGTCAGCGCCAGGGGCGACAGGGTCACCATTGGCCCCTGTGTCGCTCCTCCGGGCCGAGTTTCACCAACATCAGCATATGCACCAGCACCAACACACGCATCAGCACACCTTCACGCCTTTCCCTGCCAGTCTGCCCCCAGCAGCCATCATTGGGCCGCCCACTGCACCTCCCATGGTGCGTACCCCAGCCAGAAATGTGAGGATAAGTAAAAACGGATAGATTTTATTCCCTTCCTACCTCCTCATTTCCCCTCAAAAATACCCTTACTTAAACAAGCCCCTATTATGTAGATTCTTCTATTCTGTTTTTATACCAAAATATAAAAAAGTTTATAATGAGTCATTTAGCCAAGCAACGCACAGACTGGCAGGGTGTGGTCGGTTTTTTGTTTCAATCAAAGTTAAAGGAACATCAGCCATTGCGAATTGCAGAGGGAACATGGCAAACACAAACAGGTGTTTCAATACAAACAATAAAGCACCTCAGTGCTGTTATAGGAAATAGCAGCACTCCTGAAATTAAAAGATGCATTCACACAGGGCGTTAACGCTTCTCATTTACTTTTAATGGGTGATGTCATGCGTCACCGAAATGAATTTTGGATCCGTCAACGGCGCATCACTGCCGTTGCTCGCGGCACAAGTTAAACATTGAACAACTTTTCAAGCACCAATGCATGCGTCAGCCAATCAGATCGCCTTATGTAAATAACTTGGCGCAGAGCCAGCCAATTACGTTTATGCAAGACCGGAGCATGGTTTACGGCTACTGTGATTGGCTGTTGGCCACGCTTCAGACAAGCCTTCCGTCAAGCGTTAACTAGGGGTGCACCGATATATCGGCCGATAATGCTTGCTATGCTTCTCAATGAATTACGGTGAAATCCCTCTACATCCAAAAGCCAGAGGGCGCTCTCGTGCAGAAACTCAATCTACGCTGCAGACGAAGAACCATACACATGCAGCTATGATGCGCAAATGGCTTAAGGATATATTTATATTGCTGTTTTTCAAACCTACTTTCATTATTTTAAAGAATATTTATAATGATTATGTTTGACGAGAGTTGCTTTTTCAAATGCATGTTATAAACGACTCAAACTAACAATGGTTTCAGATCGATAAGGACTTACTGATCAAAAGCTGTAGTACATGAAATAGCTGTGAATAATAGCAGCTGTGCGATTTAGAATAGTTATCGGCCCCGTATTATCGGCATTTATCGGTGCACCCATAGCGTTAACACTTTTGCCCCGTGTAAATGTACCGTAAGTGTTATTACTTACTAAGGGTAAAGTTTTTTAACTTAAACTTTCCCAGATCTTTTACACAAGCCAGGGGGTTACCCATCACCATAACAGGATAAACTACTTTCCCATGACAACCTCAAATTTTGTAGCTCTTCCCTTAATAAAAACTCTCTGCTGCCACGTTGACATGCCGAACACATTGTGCTTTTATAGAGATGTTTTATTGCTTTCATATGAGCAGAATGATTATGTTTGCGAGTGCCGGGGGCTGCTCGGGGCACACCGAGCCCTGTGGCGTGACTGAGGTACAGACAGGACTCATTCTTTGTGACGCATTCAAAGCTTGCGGTCGAAACGTAATGACCTCACTACAGATGAAAGTCATGACATCGACGGGCTTGTTTTGATAAAGCGTAATTGCTTCCGTGTGCTAAACAGCTATTAGAGGCAAACTTTGGCAGGCTGTAATCAGATTTCAGATTCAAATTCAGCTGCTCCAAGTTAGCCAGCCATATGAAATGCATTGAGATGTCTGAAACGTATTCGGAGAGGAATGAGAGCGTCTTATCTGAATACTATCTCTACGACGAACCAGTCCAAAAGAAATTTCTCATTATGCCAAAGCGCTAGATGAAAAGTCTGTTGGGCTGTTTTCATAGATTACTGTCTCAAAAGATTTCAATCTGCTTACATTTTTGCTCATAATGTGCCATATGTTTTGTAGATTGCTGCTCGTATACTATTGCTGGTTACAGATTTGTTCCATTATAATGAACTGAGCCTCTGAAATAATGGGCATTATGAAATGGGTTTATTATAAAATGGGTTTTGTTATAGTGCTTATCAATACCACACCTTTAAATGTTTTACAAGGTACAAGGTCTTATTGGCTAAACTGCCATTGTTCCTTTCAACACCATTGATTGATCATTTTGTACTGAGATATAAATGTAATGCATCATTGCAAACGTATTTGTTATATGTTTGCGTCACTGTGTCTACATTGTAAATGTTTTAGTGTTTGAAATTGGAGCAACAATAGCAAATCGTAAACGCGTACATACGCAAAACAAATTCACTAATACACATTCCTTGATTGTTTAACAGATAAAGATGTTTGTCCATGTAATCTTTTATCAAACTGTAATAACTTGCTTTACATCAGTAATGACGTTCATTTTCTTTTGACATCATCAAACACTCTTTATATAACTTGTATTTTTCATTCTGTTATGTAACGCCCACTTTTCATGATCCAGGCAAGTAGGTAAAAGTGTCACATTTGTGTGTGTGTTTTTTTTTTTTTAATACATAAGAAAACAGAAGTAAAATTGGTAGCAAATATTGTTTTATGTTGACCTGAAATGTTAATACCATATGTAATGTCTTTCTTTACCCCCTTGAACCATTTCTTGAAAAACAATATAAGAATGTAATTGTTTACAGATGTAATATTGCACCTTGATTTATCAAAGCTGTTTGTTATAAAACACTGACAGGGACTGTACCGTATGAAGCACTGTTTTTTTATGGGCGACCATAAACCTTTGCTGTATTTACTCTGCAAGTGTTAACCGTGAAACAGATGTGCAACCCTTAGAAAGTTAGAAGTTACAAAGCTGTGGAGCCATATCACAGATTTTCTCTGTCAGTGTTTCATTTACATTTAGGCATTTCACAGATGCTTTTACCCAAAGCGATTTTTTATCTGTGTGTGTTCCCTGGGTTCGAACCCATGGCCTTTTATGCTGCTAACGCACACCTCTACCACTAAGCTATACAGGATTTAGCTTAAAGGGATAGTTCACCCAAAAATGAAAATTCTTCCATCATTTACTCACCATCATGTTGTAAATGTATTTGTTTTGGAGAACACGAAGGAAGATATTTTGAGGAATGTAGTAACCAAACAGTCCATGAGCGCAAATTAATTCCATTTTCTACTGTGGAAGCTCGGTCTGGTATCAGACATTCCTCAAAATATCTTTCTTCGTGTTCATAAAAAAAAGAAAGAAATTTATACAGGTTTGTAACTAGTGCTGGGAAAAGATTAATCGTGATTAATCGCATACAATATAAAAGTGCATTTTTGCATAATATACGTGTCTGTGCTGTGTGTAATAATTATTTTTTTAAACACGGACACATAAATATATACATTTCAGAAAATTTTTATTTATATATCCTTTTTTTGTTCAAAATATATCAAAAAAAAAAAAAAAAAAATATATATATATATATATATATATATATATATATATAAATGCATAAATTAATGTCTGTGTATTTTTATATACATAATAATTACACACAGCACACACTCATATCTTATTTTTGTTCAAAATATATCAAAAAAAAAAAAAAAAAAATATATATATATATATATATATATATATATATATATATATATATATATATATATATATATATATATATATATATATATATATATATATATATATATATATAAATGCATAAATTAATGTCTGTGTATTTTTATATACATAATAATTACACACAGCACACACTCATATCTTATGCAAAAAATCACTTTTATTTTGTATGCGATGTATCGCGATTAATCTTTGCCCAGCACTATTTGTAACAACATGAAAGTGTGAAAATGATGACAGAATTTTGTTGTTCATTTCATTGTTTGAGACTGTAGACTTCTGTAGACGGAATAGTCAATTTTCTTAAAAGAAAAATCCAGATAATTTACTCACCACCATGTCATCCAAAATGTTGATGTCTTTCTTTGTTCAGTCGAGAAGAAATTATGTTTTTTGAGGAAAACATTGCAGGATTTTTCTCATTTTAATGGACTTTAATAGACACCAACAATTAACACTTAACTCAACACGTAACAGTTTTTTTCAACGGAGTTCCCAACGATCCCAAACGAGGCATAAGGGTCTTATCTAGCGAAACGATTGTCATTTTTGACAAGAAAAATAAAAAATATGCTCTTTTAAACCACAACTTTTCGTCTAGATCCGGTCGTGATGCGTCAGCGTGATCCCACGCAATACGTCATGACGTCAAGAGGTCACAGAGGACGAACGCGAAACTCCGCCCCAGTGTTTACAAGTGTGTTGAAAGAGGACCGTCCCTACGTTGTTGTATGTCAACTGATACTAATTAATGTCTTTGTGTCAGTTTATTGTTTACATACAATACAAATGTGCGTTTTATAACACGTGACCTCCCTACGTCACTACGCATTTACGTTAGGTCATGTTGGACCGGACCTAGACGAAAATTTGTGGTTTAGAAGAGCTTTTTTTATTTTTCTTGTCAAAAATGACAATCGTTTCACTAAATAAGACCCTTATGCCTCGTTTGCGATCGTATTAAATGTTGGGCTCTATTAAAGTCCATTAAAATGAGAAAACTCCTGCAATGTTTTCTTCAAAAAACTTAATTTCTTCTCGACTGAACAAAGAAAGACATCAACATTTTGGATGACATGGTGGTGAGTAAATTATCTGGATTTTTCTTTTTAGAAAATTGAATATTCCTATAATTTTTGGAGCCATTGAAAACTTCCCAATGGGTTCCAGTCACTGATGATGAAACTTCCTCTTGTCCAAGTTAAACTGGATTGGTCTCGCAGTTTCAATTTTACACAGAGCTTCTGGCAACAGTTTATGGTAATTTAACTGCAGTTTGGAGGTCAACCGTGATGAAACATGATGAGTTTATTCCATTCATGTGTGTTGATGACAAACTTTGAAAACTTCATCTAGTTTTGTCTTGAAAAAAATGTTATGATTTAAAATGGATTTTACATACATGCAAATGTTTTTTTTTTTGTGATTTTCTTGTAAGCCAACTTTGACACGTCACTCTTTATTCACATGCTTGTTGCTTCTACTATAGTCACCTTCTGGTCTTGGGACTTGAGTTTTAACTTTCTATGATTTCTGCTTAACTATAAATGAAGCTAAACGTAAAAAGTCTTATATCAGTGTAATTGGAAGTGAAGGGTGCCTTCAATTTTTTGTGATCTGGTTTGGCTTTTGTGAGTATATTCCCATACTCCATGTCTGCTCTCTGATGCCTTTGCCAACTGCGGCCGCAGTGGTTTTCTTTCATGTGACATTGAATGGCTGTTTTACTGTGTAATTGTTTTATTAGTAGGGTGTAATTTATTTGAGCTTCATCTGTTTTTTATTTGACTATGTAAGCACACTTCAGTAAAGCCTCTTATGTTTTTGGTCACAGTTGCCTTTGATTTTGTTGATATGTTTTTAATTCGAGTTCTCTCTCTCTCTCTCTCTCTCTCTCTCTCTCTCTCTTTTTCTAGTTCGACAAATACGCTCCAAAGCTGGACAATCCCTTCTTGAGACATTCAAATGTAAGTGTCTGATGTGTTTTGTCTGCTTAACTCATTTGGTTTGACTTTGGATAAAAGAGATCACTATGTAAACCTCTTTTGGTCTTTGAGATTTATTTGTAAACGTCGTGTTTGCTTTTAAGCGTTCTTGGGAATGATCTCATTTTCAAAGCAGTTCAATGTAGGTGATGGCAATTAAAGTATTTTGTACACTTTGTATTGCAGTTCTTTCCTTCCTACCCGCCAGCAATGCCAGGCATGCCTCCGTTGCTTCCACATTCAGGACCTTTCAGCTCCCTGCAAGGCGCCTTCCAGCCAAAGGTTAGACATTAGCTTACCCTGTCAACTCAGATCCTGTGGGAATGTAGACGAAACTATTTTGACTTGACCAGAGGACATGAGGTCGGGCATTTCACATCCTGCTTTTCAGATTTGATATGCCAAAACACTCGTGTTATTACCATGTTTTTTTTTTTTTAAGTGATAGCATGATTTATTTGGTTATGTGCCATGTGAATTAAATTAAAGTGGCTGACAAATTCCCAACATATATTTAGCATCACTGACATTGTGCATGTTTTGTGCAGTCTGTTTCAGTTGAACTCATGTATATTTCCCCTATTCATTGCCCTGGCTGTCCTTACCATTAGTATTCAAAGTGCCTTCAAAACCACACAGCTGCATTTATATTGCAGACAGCCTGAGAAATCCTCCTCTGCCACTTTCTACACTAATGGATTATGCAAAGAGCCACAGGCTCGATGATGTGCTAGAGGCATTTGTGTTCATTTTAAAGTTGTGGTCTTGGAAAAGTTGGTGTTAGTGTGTGTGCGGTTTCTTCTCAGTTGGTGTGCAATGGTTTTTACCTGAAACCTTTCAAATATCTCTGTTTTGTAAGCTATACCCAGAAAAGGTGCTTTTGTTCCAGCAAGTGTACCATTTAAAGAAATTTATGGGTAGCCATTTGTTTTACACTGTGTACTTACCGTGTACATGCATATGGTAAATATGTTGTACTTACAGACAAATGTGTATTACTTACTTTAGAGTATCTACATGGTCATTAAATTGTATCATTATTGTACTTACTGTGTAGGTGCTTACTTTTATTGTGTAGTGTTTCTCGTTAGTTACAGGTACTTATACACTTTAAGTACCTTTCATAACCCACACTTGCCTATAAGTACTAAATACTAATATTGTACATTCATTTGTAAGTACAGTAGTGTTTCTTGTTAGTTACAGTATGCATACACTATAAGTACCTGTCATTAACCCGCACTTGCCATTATGTACTGAATACTTAGAATGTACATCCATTTCTAAGTACAGTATTGTTTCTTGTTACTTACAGTATACCTACAATATAAGTATCTGGTACAACCCAGTACTTATCTAGAGTTACATAATAACTACCAAGTATGTACAACTGGTACTGTAAGTATAGTAATGATACCCTTTAATTACCATGTAGATACTCAAAAGTAAGTACAACATATTTACCATGTATGTACAAGATAAGTACATTTTATAATACGATTTTTAATTGTGGTATTTTTAAAACTTGGGAATAAAAAAATTAAGTTTTAAACCTTTGGACACATCCACACTGAGTCATAACAGAAGCCATAGTTAATATTTGTGGAGCTTATTTCTGGATATTATTAAATATTAAATATTTTTACAGTACACAACCCTGTTTGACATTTTGTTTTCTGGCCCAAATGCCTTAAAGGTTAGCTGTTGGTTGCTATGTGGGATACACACCAGGGATACGTTTTTAGATGTTTAGGAACTTGCCTAATGATAGTATGATGTTGAATTAGTCAATACAGATACTTAATGGTGTAGTTTCCCAGACAGGGTTTAGATTAAGCCAGAATTAGGCCTTAGTTAAATTAGGACATTTAAATAGTTTTTACAAACATACCTTACAAAAAGCATTACTGGTGTGCATCTTGAGACAAAACAATGGCACTAATGTACATAAAGATATGTCAGTGCAAGCTGTTTAAGGGGTTTGGGTCTGGCGATACCACTTTTAGCATAGCTTAGCATAATCAATTGAATCTGATTAGACCATTAGTATCGCGCTCAAAGATGACCAAGAGTTTCAATATTTTTCCTATTTAAAACTTGACTCTTCTGTAGTTACATCGTGTACTAAGACAGACGGAAAATTAAAAGTTGCGATTTCTAGGCTGATATGGCTAGGAACTGTACTCTCATTCTGCCATAATAATAGCCATAACATGGCTGCAGCAGGCGCAGTGATATTACGCAGTGCCTGAAAATAGTCCACTGCTATTGAAAGTTACCAAGGGGACTATTTTTGGGCGTTGCGTAATAGCATTGCTCCTGCTGCAGCCATGGTCTGACAGCAAACTCTTTGATTTTTATGCCAGAATGAGAGTACAGTTCCTAGCCATATCGGCCTAGAAAATCACAACTTATAATTTTCTGTCTGCCTTAGTGGATGATGTAACTACAAAAGAGTCAAGTTTTAAATAGGAAAAATATCCAAAGGATTCCAAAACGATAAAAAAATCAATGGTTTAACTTTAGGGGAGCTGGAAAATGAGCATATTGTCATAATGTCCCTTTAAGTTAAGACAAATTAAACATGCATTTTGGTCTGAAACTAGACTTAAAACCTGTCCAGGAAACCAAACTCAATATCACAAACAGTACGATTAAATTTAACAAACAAAAGTAATCAAATGAATAATGACCATGATGTAACAGTACGTTGATAGTGTTTTATAAAAAGTCTTAATTTTTTCCTCCAGGCCTCGAACCCTATAGATGTTGCAGCACGTCCGGGAGCGGTCCCTCACACACTTCTACAAAAAGACCCAAGGGTAAGTCATTAACTGGCCCCATCCACACCCATTTAAGTGATATATGAGCTTTTACGTGAACTTTTGAGAAATACATCTCTTTCTTTGCCTCTGTTTCCTCATAGTTAACGGATCCTTTCAGGTCTTCAGTAAGAGTAAGCATCACATTTCATTCTCTTCCAAATCCTTACATTTTCACCATGAAATTTCAACGCCTTTGTGCTAATGCTTTGAATTTTCTTCTGTGCCCATGTCAGAAGCCTGGTAAATGGTGTGCGGTGCATGTTCAAATCGCCTGGCAGATCTACCATCATCAGCAGAAGATGAAAGTAAGTTATCATGGAAGCCAAGGAAAACTTTTGAACTTTTCCATTCTTTAATGTGATATGTAGTCGGTAAAAAGCCCAAGGATACATAAGCCAGACTGCGCTGGGAATGGGTTTTCAGCTGCAGTACTGTGCAAAAGTCTTAGGCCACCATCACCAGCTTTGTGGTTTTAGCAAAGTTTTAATGTCCATCCATACTTATTTGTCACTCTTTTTTAAGAAACAAACATAAAATACAGGAAATATGTACACACAAAAAAATGTCAGCACTATATGTCATCTTCAGGCATCGGTCAGTATTTAGTGTGACCTCTCTTGGCACGAAACACATCTTGAGCTTTTTTGAGGAGACTGAAGTCCTGAAGTAATTCGATTAGAATTAGGATTTAATTTTATTTAGGTTTAAGAGATCCTGCAGCTGCCTGCTATTGGTCAAGTAGAAGGGGAGTTTACCTAAAATACTTGACACTTCAGCTTATACTTTTATACTGTTTTTAATACTACATACAAATTTCCTCTATTTTCTGGATGTATTCTATTAAAGAGAAAAAATTATATATGATCACTATACAATTGCAAATACAACAAATCTAATGCTAGCATGGTGGCCTAAGACTTTTGCACAGTACTGTATGTTCAGATGTTCATGCGTTCTTCATTTTGTATACATTACCAAATCTAACATTTGTCTCTCAACAGCAGATGCACTTGGACCCCCACAAACTGGACATGAATGGAAAACTAGATCTCTTTAGCCGTCCACCGGCCCCAGGTGTGTTCCCTGGGTTCCCCTACCCTCATGATCTGGCCAGACCCCTCTTCTCATCAACAGGTCAGTGTAAAGGATGCTTAAATACAATTTAAATAAAACCCCCATCTGTTTAAAATTAAAATGCATCTTTCTTTTCGGCTGATATCACCAGTCCTCCGATTATCTGACATTTAACACCCATGATTTTATTTACGTACGAATTCAGTAAATTAAGTACCTGCAAGTTTTTCATTAAATTCTTTATTCAAAGCAATTTACAATGCAATAAAACTTTAATCAGTACATGCATTTCCTGGGAATCAAATATGTGACCTTGGCATTGCTAGCACTACTAAAGTAACACAACTAACATGCCCTTAAGGATTACTTATGGCTTATCTTGTGAATTATACTGCAATCTCTTTATTGGTATTGCTTGAGTGTAATGTCTTTTTTCTCTAGCTCCTTGTTCACTGATTTGCATGTTGTTATTTTGAATGTTGTCTTAGCTTGACACTGAGGCCGTGGGCATGAATATAAATATTTATACCTGGTATAATTGACTGGTAGCTCTTTGTTGAAGGCCAACATGAGCGTTTTGCCCTTTAGAATGTAATTATGCAGTATTGTGTCACGACGGAGCTTGTAATTCGTTTCTTTATTACTGATACGCACAAACAAATGACACATAGGTCAGATTGAATAGACAGTTGACCCTTTGAAACGCAGCCTGAACAATTATTTCACTTGTACAAGTTCCTTTCAAGCTCAATACACAGTATTACTCAGCATCAGTGTAAACTGTTCTGTGAATTTTGTTTGTATTAAGATTGATTTTGATTACTTTTTGTTATATTCTAAAGGATCTGGACATCCGGCTGCTTCACCATATGGGCCGTCTCCTCACCACGCTGGCTTCCTGCCTCCCAGTCATTTGGCAGGTAAGTGTAAGTAACCCACAATTTAAATACTACTTTCTTCTTGTGTTTCAAGTCATACATCTTCCTTTTATGTACATCTTAGTCAAAGTAAACCATATTTTTTGAATGCCAATTTAACATACCCAGTCGCGTTTGAGGCGTCAAATTTGCGTCTACCGTGTCTAGTTTGACGCTTTAACATTTTGAGATTACTCGCTTTTTCTAGTCATTGAGACATTCACGCGGAAATTCGCATCATGTGAGGGGCTTCTGCAACTCCGCTCGCTTCCTGTAATCACGTCACTACTAGAGCAAGCTTCTGATTGGTTAACGCGGCCAGTTTTTCCTCCAAAGTTCAAATTTTTCAACTTGCGCGTTTCCCGCTGCAACACTCAATTCATGCGAACGAGGCGGAATTACGTCTACCGCAGTAAACGCCTCATTCGCGCCGCGAGACCTCCACATGCGTGTCAATGCGTCTTTACATTACTTAACATTGAAATCACTCACGCCTGACGCCTCTACCGCGGCTGGTATGAACACATGCATTAGTGTTGTAGCGCAGGGTAAAAAAGGGTAGACCTACTTATTTATGAGATGGGATGGGGTATACCCACTTTTAAATTCTAAATATTGATTAATAATATTAATTTCGTAATAATCCTTACGCTGAGAAGTCAAGCAGAAGACCATTTTGAAGTGAACTAAATATACAACGAAAATATATTACATGTCACTGTTTATAACACAGGCTGGGTTATGCCGCTTTAAAAAATGGGGGCATAAATTAAAAGTATCCCCACTTTTCCAGGCACCACACTACACCACTGGTTGTTCTGGTGTATACCTGTTGTGTAGTATTCAGGTTCAAGTGAGCTTTAATGTCATTCCGCTATATGTGGAGATACAAAAGAAACTAAACGTCATGCCTCACACCTCTTGGGTTTACGCATGCACCAACATGTAACAAAAAAACTGCAGTTGTACCGATTTTCAAAAGGTGCTAACACAACATGTCTTTCAACAAGTATCTATAAGTAGCGATTCAGGGTTACCTAGGATAAGTCAAGTTAAATATGGCATTTACTTTGACTAAGATCTATTGCTCTTCTCTTATGATGCTATCAGTCAGGTCAGACGTTTTTCCAATGCATTGGTTAATATGATTTGAACTTTTTAATTACTGTAAAAAGTCATTTATCAGCCAATGTCTTAACCACAACAAAACACAGTAAAATTATTTTTTACCATCAATACCCTGGGCTCTGGAAGCTGCCTGTACTAAATTCAAAAAAGGATTGAAGGGCTTCTTTTCCCCTCAATTTCTTTTAGAGATTTCTATCAGGTTGTTTTTAGTGGTTTAGTGCTGAGCGATGACTTCACTCAGTGAGCTTTTATGTCAATCCAATTTGAGTTCATAAACACCTGGGGCCTAAAGGAAATTGGGGTAATGTGACCTAGTGGTTAAAGCTCAAGACTGTAATCAAAAGATTGCTGGTTTGAGCCCTGCAAGGAAAGAGTCATAAATTATTACCATTGTTCCAGTTGCTCTATTGTTACAGTTGTCCCAGGGTGGTTCATTCTAAAATAAGTATATTTTGGTATTTGCTAAATGCCTTTTATTATGTTCGAATACTTTGAAGAAAAGTCCTGAATAAGTTCCAAAAAAATGTAATTCTTGTACATAATTTATTTTTTTATTTTTTTGAGTTGAAGGTGTTTTATGAAATACGTCTAGATCTAAGTACAATTTGGCTCCCATCCCCAGCGATATTGTTCAGTTTTAATCCATAGGGTTAACAAGAGTAACTAGATGGAAGAGTCAAAGAAACATCTAGAGGAAATGAGAGACAAATAAACCTAGACTTCACTGAATAATTTGTATATATCTGACAGCACAACGGTGCCCGAGCAAATGCACTCCAATCAGGTATTGCTCTTCACGCCAGCACCTCTCGCTGCTTAATCCGCAGCCAGTGAACACTCTCCAACAGTCTTACTGGGAAAAATAAACATCCCTTAGGGAGATAGAATAGCTGCAGTAACAGTGACGCAAAAACAAAGCTGGCTTGTAAGAGAAAAGCCGGTTGGAATGGTCGGGCACCTCCGGCCCCGCGTCGCTAATCCCTGTTTGGCATTTTGCAGATCCTTTCAGTCGCTCCAGTACCTTTGGCGGCCTCAGCAACCTTTCAAGCAGTGCCTTCGGTGGATTAGGCAACCCAGCCCTCGGTAAGCCCCGGCCCCGGGCCTTTAGCTCGACTCAGAGCTTAGCTCTGGACCACAGAGAGCGCAGGAAGAATAAAAAAGCAGGGAATGAAAAAGGCACTTAGCTTTGTAGCAAATGCCAAATAAGAGTTTTAGGAAGTAGGGAGACAAGAATTACAGCAGTGTGGTTTATTGTACACCAGCAGCTTTTGCCAAATTCAAACCCTTGCAGCCCGACTGTTTCAACATTGTTCTTGAAACAGTTAGTTTCCCAGTGCTCAAACTTATCACTTTATATCTTGTTTCTTTCACCATATCTCATTTCCTCTTTCTTATTTCCGTATTGGCTAAATGGGACTTTTGAAATAGAATATCTTTGTATTTCCTAGCACTTGACCCTGACTTGATCATTGACTTATTCCCTCCTGAAAAATATTGAAAAGCAGGAGCAATGATTACCCTATTGCACCAGTAGAAGTTATTATACACAATTAACCTTTCAGTTTGGGAGAGCAGAACCTCAACTAAAGACAAGGCAGTTGTTTGTCCTCTTCTGCAAGCCTAAAACGCATGGTTTCTTTATTTTTTTCAGGGGCTAACAGTGTATTTGGGCCGAAAGAAGGTCCAGGGCTGCCTGGACTCAGTAGTCCCCATCACGATACCTGGAATAGGTTACACAGGACACCACCTTCATTCCCCACCCCTCCACAGTGGCCAAAATCGACAGATGTTGAAAGAAGCAGCTCTGCAAACAGCCACGACAGAGATAGAGACCGGGAACGAGAGAAAGAGAAAGAACGAGAACGAGAAAAAAGGGACTCTTCAGTTGGGAAAGATGAGAAAGATAAGGACAGGTTGGTGCTACAAACCAATGCATATTTTGGTGCCCCTATTTTGGAGTGATTTTTTAACGCGTAGTTTCCTCTTTTTTCTCTTGCAGAGATTCTTTGGATCGTAATCGTCATTCAAACCGCTCCTCTCCAGCTTCTGCTCCGGTTAGCTACCAGATCAGCAGCCTAATCCGCTCAAACAGTCAGAACTCCACCGACTCGGGCAGACACCGCAGCGGTAGTGCCGACCGCAACCGGGAGCCGGAGAAAGAGCTGTTGGACCGCCAACGAGAGGCAGCCATGTTGGGAGACGTAAAGGTGAAAGAAAGTCGTTCTCCGAGCAAAGAGATCACTGACAGACGATCTTCAGATGACCCGTGTAAACCCATTCAGCGGTCACCGTCTCCATATTCCAAAGGCATCCTTAACGATACAGGAATCAAGCCTATTCCACCATCTCTACCAGTTAAGGACATTGACAGGGATAGAAAAGAAACCAGCTCAGGTGATCTGCCACACAAAGTGAAGAATGATATGAAGATCAAAGAGGAGCGAAAGGAGGACTTGGACGTGATGGTGATTGGATCTGAAGCAGCACCTAAACCTCAAATTCCTCCCCCACCTCATCAAACCACACCTATAGCAGCTCATCACCACCATTCACTGCCCCATCAGCCTCCTCCACCTTCTCCTCGCTGTAGCGACCTTCCGACACCTGCTTCACTACACGGAGTTCCAATGCCACACTCATTGCCTCTTTCTATGAGTGCCATGCACCAAATGGGAAGTCTGAATGTCTTGGAACGCACCCGTATGGCACCCTTTATGGGAGTCAGCCCTCTTGCAGCGGGTCGTGATCGGCTTCCCCACCCCGCATTCACCTGGGATCCTCTACGGGAGGCGTATCGAAACCTCGACCTGCAGCGCCGCATGGACTTCCAGCTTCGTTCTGAGCAAGGACATCGATTCCCCGGCGTCTACGATCCAGAACGGGCCTATCGGGAAAGAGAGGCACACGACTACTCGCACCACGAACACCTGCTGGAGGTTCGGCGAGAACAGGAGAGGTTAAGGCAACAGGCGGAAGAAAGGGAACGGTTGCACTTACGTGAGGAACTGGATCGGGCGAGGCTGCATCAACTTCACCAATCGCCCATCGAAGGACATTTACCCCACATGCCACCATTTATGTCGCACCTTGGTGGAATGCCATACCCAAGGCTTAGCCCTTCGACGGGACATAATGGACTTCTTAACCGGACACCCCCAACTGCAGCACTAAGTGCTCCACCTCCTCTGGTACCTTCGGGCGCTGCGAGACCGATGTCGCCGAGACGGACTACGCCAATCACCACCCAAGATCCCCGGGAGTACTCGCCATCACGGAACCCCAAAGAAGTGGAGGCGCGGTAACGCACCAAGGAAAATGCCTCATTTGAGTTTGACAAGGGCAACATGCACTTATTTTCACACAAAGTAAAGTAAATAATAAATAGATATGTGTAATTTGTACAAAGATTTGTACCTTGGAACAAGCACATCACCATGCTTTTTTAAATGGTTGTTGGAGGGAAGAGTTCATAACTCCAGGATTTCTCAAACAGTAACTACCAACCAGAAATTTGATATTAATATATTAATCCAATGCCTTTTCAGTTTTTCATGTGAAAAGAAATTCTGAAATTAGTTTGTACATTTCCTACCCTTTTTCATGTACAGACATTTTTTATGTATTTGCATAAATTTCATTTGTTCCCTGCCGTGTATATTTATCCCGAGCTGCTAGACATGGATGTCTACATATCTGAATTGGTATGATATTACTGTTTGACAGTTGATTTGCTCTATGGTACCTGGAGATACTCGATGCTGACCATGTACTAAGTTACATTTGGGAGATTTTTGTTTGTTTGAATTTTTTTTAGATATGCAGACAAATATGTATTACAATATACTTGTTTGATTTATGTAAAGTTCAAAGATATTGTAAATATCTTGTTGATATAACTTGGAACGAAATACATTGTACATTTGTTAGGCTTTTTAAATGTTTCTAAAAAACGATGAAATAAAACAGAACCACTTCCAGGTTGAAGCCATGGTGATGCAGCTGTCCAATCGGAGAAGAGTTCAAAGTGGGTCAGGTCATGGTGATGCAATCTATGCAAAGAGGATATAGAGATTTCTGATTGGACGGTTATCAGAATGGAAGCTACAGAGAGATCCTGGATCATTGAGTTTTCCAATGAAGAGCCAATGAAACAAACAACTATAAACTTCCAGGTCATAGATGAACTGCTTTAGCAGAGTAACTGTTCTCCAGCCACAAAAACATGGACATCTGAGAAAGATATTAAATGGTTGAGGTGGCAATAGACTCTTTCTGTCGACCTTGTGGTGTTGTGCAGTTGTTTTTCTTAGACTCTTGTATACAAAACAAGTAGAGCTTTAGGCGTGAAAAAATGAAAATGAACATTCATGGTTAAAAATGTATGGAATAAAGGTTGGTCCTTATATCTGCACATCTGTCTGGTATTTATATAAACATACAATACTGACTCGACTGAATGTTTTTGTATTTGGGAGAGTAGATTGCTTTGATGTGTAAATCTCGCAAAGAAGTGACTGGGTCAAATGTCAGCCCAATACATTCAAAAAAAACATTCTGGGTTATTTTCAACCCAGCTTTAGGTCAAAAATGGACGAACCCAACGGTGGTTAAAGTAACCCAGAAAATTTTTATATTTGACTCAACAATGGGTTTAAACAACCCTGCATACATTATGTTAAACTACAACTCAGAGGCTTGGTTTTGTCTCTTTTTGAAAAAAGCCCAGCATTGGTGGTTCTCAAACTTTTTCAGAGTTGGGCCCCCTTGTGTACGGCGTATTCATTCGCGCCCCCACACAAAAAACAGTTATAGAACTCAACGTTTTAATAAAAAAAAATTTAAAATATTAAATTATACAAAGTAGTACTTTTGGTTAGTAGCCCTTTTTTAGGCTTAATTATACAGAATTCATGATAAATTAATGTATTTTATGTCATAAAACTATCCCCAGTTTGAGAATAAGAGTTGTTTAAAAAAAAAAAGTTGTTTAAAAAAATTTAAAGCCTTTAAATTGTAATGTAAAACAAAATTGGTGCAACAAAAATAACAATATATTATTTGATTTGTGATTGTATTAGATTTTTTAACAGTACTTTGTATGATTTTTTGGTTTGCATTGGAGAAATAAGATTTTTTATAGAGCAGACTTTTAAAATTGCTCTATTTAGTACAGTAGGTTACTGAGAATTGGCATTTTCTTTAGGCAAAACATTCATTTTAGGCAGCGGCTATTTATGCCAAGCAAAAATAGCGTTAGGTACTATTACACTACTGCAAGTGGAAGTTATTGGGACACTTGTTTTCTCGCCAAAAGGCCCATTTATTTCTCCCATAGACTTTTTGTTTATCGCAAAAAAATAAGCTCTGTGTTTAACAAAAGTTTGACACTTAGACGTTTTGTCTTTACAGATGAACGTCTTTTATGATTTTTATGAAGTCTAAATGTGTTTAATAGAAATAAAACCAAAACCAAATTTACACCAGAATTGTTTTGTTAGCAAAAATTGTGTTTACTGTATCTGTGAAGATTAAACGTCTTAAAAGTGTCAAACTTTTGTTAAACACAGATTATTTTTTGCGATAATCTAAAAGTCTATGGGAAAAAATAATGGGCTTTTGAGCGAGGGAACCCAACGCTATCTCACGAGAATTCGTACATATTTTATCAGCTTGCTAATTTGTATTAATTCCTACGAGCACATTCGTAAGTTTTGGTACGATTTGCCTTAACCCTTGTGACTTTGGGGTTAGGTGTGGGGTTAGGGGTTCGTTTCGTTGATTTTTTTTTTCATGAGAATTGTACGATTTTGCTTGATTAACTTAGTATGAATTGATACGAATTAGCCACCTCGTAAAATATATACAAATTCTTGTGAGATCAGGCTACCAGTGTCCTGCTAACTGCCAGGGTTTGCCTACAAACAAAAATGTCATCCATTCGGCATTCTAGCTACTATTTACACATAAAAGTGCAAATAGCTATAGATGTTATTTACACTAAGTAAAAATTTGAGGTTTTTTTCTATTCACAATAAGTGTCAATATCAGCATTTTCTTAGCGATATGTTATTTACAGTAGGCAAAAATAAGTTTTATTTAATAAATAAAATGATCAAATTTGCAATAAGTGTAAATAATAAATAGATGCTATCTTTACTGGCAGATACAATTTTTACCTCAGTATTTTTGTAAAAAAACAGGATGCAATAATAACACTGATTAATAATAACAAATTTATTAATAATAATTTTTGTTATTAATAACAAATAATAACCACACTGAAAAAAATGGACTTGGTGGGTCTTTGAATTTAAATAAAATAAACATGTATATGCAACACAAAATATTTATATTCCTTGTGTAAACATAATTTAATTGATTAGGATGAAAATGTTTTGTTTGAATGTAAAATGAACACATTATTCTCACATTGATTAAAATTGATTGAATTGAATACTTAAAGCAATAAAATTGAGTTTGCACACAAAATGGCACCTCCTGAGCAGAAGGTGGCAGTAACGCTCAATAAAAAGGACGTCAATCGCCATAAAAGAAGAATAAACATCGTTTGTTTTGGGCGCCAAAATGAAGACTCAGCAGCAGTCAGTCAGAAGAACTCTCTCAGACGGACACCACGTTATTAAAGTAAGTTCTATTATTTATTTATGTTCACTTTATACGTGATACATCTTCACTAGATAGACAGTTTTTTTTACAATATGTAGCCATTGCAATGACTTGTAGTAAAAATGAGTTTGGAGGATGTTGGTGGAGTAAGTTAACGTTACAGTCAGTCAGTCAGTAAGTGTAAGGCTCATAAAGAAAAACAGCGTTTTAAAAATGTCAGCTGTATAACGTTATTTCACGTTTGGTAGTTTTATCCGAGTTGAAAACTGACAGATTTGAGTTGACTTTTGAGGCACTTTTTACTCCGTTGTTCTATGGAAACGGTTCAGGACAAATAAAACGCTAACCAAACGTTATTCTGTCCAGAGTAACGTTATCCATGTAAGTAATTTACCAGATGATATCAATTGACTACATTAATAATGACATTGTATGAAACAAACTGTCTGCTTAATCAGATGAACAGACCCGCGTCAGTTATTCGTGACTTCACTACGCCACGAGCAACACTTGATTCAATTAGAAAAAGCTTTTTTTAAATGCCTCGCGTGACGTCTGGTATATTAACTGAAAAAATTGCTTTGAAGTGCCACACCTTAAAGCTGACGTTTTCAGAAGAGCACCTTGTTTTAAGATCTCATTTTGTCCAAAATTGCGTCCTATGACAGATATAATACTTATTTCATGATTGCTCTGTGTATGTGTGACCTTAATCATTTGAGGTTATGTGTTGATTTCACCTCTGAATATTTCCTCTTATAGGTCCATCATCCTTGCATGCGCTACACACTCAAAAGCATTGGTAAGTAATTCCTATCACTGTTTTACTGCTGTTAGGAGCTAAATCTTATTTTTGTAACTAATATACATGTATTATTCTTTGACTCGCAGTACTCAAATATACAATGGTTGGTTAATTTGTTTTCAGATAAATGCTGAATTTAAAAGAATCACTACTGTCTTATGTTCCTGCGTGTCACCTGGACCTCCAATCCAAAAACCTGACGAAACTCTTCTATCAGAAAGGAGGACAGCTAGCAAACAGACTTCAAACAATGAATGATCAAATGACAGAAGTAAGTAATATAGATTCATAGACATAAAAATGTATAAACATTGTTGGAAGTACAGAAAATGTAGTATGTTTTAGTTACATCTTTTGGCACACGGGTCATTAAAACACCTGGGAAGATTTAAAGGGGTAGTTCACCCAAAAATAAAAATTCTCATCACTTACTCCCTATCATGTTGTTACAAACCTTTATAAATGTCTTTGTTCTGTTGAACACTAAGGAAGATATTTTGAGGAATGTTTGTTCCCAAACCAATCATAAGCCCCATTCACTTCCATAGTGGGGAAATATAATACTATGGAAGTGAATGGGGCTCATGAACAGTTTGGTTGCAAACATTCCTCAAAATAAATGTCTTCAGAACAAAGACATTTATACAGGTTTATAACAACATGAGAGTGAGAAAATGAGAGAATTCACTTTTGCTGTGATTGTCAGGTATGGTAGCACACACTCGAAATGTGGCCTCTTTATTTAACTCATCTCAGTGTAGTGAACACGCGCACACACACCTGGAGCAGTGGACAGTGCAGCTGCCTTGCTTTGTAACCCATATTTGTAACCAATTGTAATATGCTGTGGCAATGCACATGGGTCTGTATACTTACATTTATATTTGTTTGCATTGTACTAATTTCCAATGACACTTTTATTGTAACAGTAAAATTTTTCTGTTTCTTTAACTAAATTGGTCTGTTTTGTACAGGGCATGAATGAAGTCAGCATCAGTGAGGTCATTTGAAGACACCACTGTTGGGATTTGTGCTCTCAAACAACATGCTTCTTGTGATGAAGAAGAGGATCTTTGTATAGTCCTGGAAGGCATGAAGGTGTTGCAACATCGTGCCATGTTGTTTGAGCTGATGTATGCCTTAAACCTGAGCTATCCTGATCTCTGCTTTATTTTTGAAGAAATCCAAAAGATTTTAATGGAACTGCATTGAGCGTAACTTTAACAAACAGTTTCTTTCAGTGAAAGGATCAGAAAGACTGTGCTGCTCATTTATGTTCTTTTTATTTATCTGTTTTAAGTGTTTTTTCTTATTAAAACATTAACCGTTTGCTGCTCAAAGTTGATTTTGGAAATGGTTGTTGTATTTTGTTTTTGTTGAATCTTTGATTATCAGTTTATACAAATGCTGTAGCTCTGACTTTCTGAAGGATTGATATTTTCCAGTTTGTAAATCCATTTAAAAAATAATAGTACTTACTGTTTTGCATGTCTCTTTGGAATGCAGTGTTTGTGCTTTAGCACTTCTAAATCTACTGTGATAGTAACTATTTTAAACATTTGGGTCAGTTTTACAGATGGGGCTTTTTCTAGTCCCAGACTTTTGCAATGCCTTAATTTGAAAACATATTGCACTGACATATCTTGACATATATCAGTGCCATTGTTTTGTCTCAAGATGTACTCCAGTGTTGTTTTTGTAAGGTAGGTTTGTTTGTAAACTTTTTTTGTAAAAAATATTCTAATATAACTAGGGCCTAGTCATGGATTAATCTACAACCTGTTTGGGAAATTGCCCCTTTGTATGTACTGCATGTGCTGATTGTTGTAATAGTTATTGACTGTTGTTGAATTAATGTGTAGTGATTTAAATGAATTGATGATCTGAAAGCAGTGGTTTGCCTCAATATCACTAAACTTTTGTTTAAAACTCTTTGCTTTTTATGCCAATGCAAATGTATTTTGTATTTAAAAAAGAAATAAATAACATTTGGATAATTATGGATGATTATTCTGGTTCCAGAAACATAATGAAATTGCTTTAGAGTTACATAATCCCATAATATAAGCATTAAAAAAGCATGTTGGAATTACAGATGAAAATCTAGTCCCCTTACATAATAAAATTACTTAAACATTACAAAATAAATGTGTTATAGTAAAGAGAAATAGCACTTTGAGTCAACATATTTATATTAGACTACTTGAAACAATTAAAATGTTTTGGTCTGACACATAAAAATTAAATGAGGAAAATTATGTTGGTTTAACACAATCGGATTATGTGGGACCGATGTACACATTAAAATTATGTAAATTGAAAGGATTTTTTTTTTTCAGTGCATATTAGGAGAATAAAAACCCTTCCTACACTGACCCCTAACTTTACCCAATAAATACTTTTATTCTTAATAAACATTCGATTCGGCACTCTATTTCCATTTTTTTATGATGTTTGCAAAAGGCAGATTCGAACCAGCAACATCCCTTCCAAAACCAGACCTACGAACAGTGTTGTGGGTAACACATTACAAGTAATATGGATTACGCAAAAATATTACTTTTCTGAAGTAACGACCAAAATAAAGCATTACTTTATAAATGTACACATTAATATTTGAGTTACTTTTAAAAAAGTAATGCAAGTTACTTTTCAGTTTAATTAAATAGATTAAAAAAATAATAATGTACTAATTTAAACTGAACGTAGTCACGTACAATAACTCACTCTATGCTTGCGCGCCTGAGCAGGAACAGTCAGAAACAGAGATGGCAGGCCAGAGCTTGACATTTTTCTGATAGAAATATGCAATTTCTGAAAAAAAAACATCTGAAAGAGATCAAACCTCAGCCAAGTAAGAAAAAACTTAAAAGTAATGTAACTTACTTTCCATGAAAAGTAACTAAGTGACGCAATTAGTTACTTTTTGGGGAGTAACTTAATATTGTAATGCATTACTTTTAAAAGTATCTTCCCCAACACTTCCTACGAGCCATACGTACTCTGAAGCCGTTGATTTCATTTTGTCTTTGTTAAAACTTTAGTGCTCCAACCAGGCATTGGTGGGCCGAGCTAGCGTATATATAGCATTTGCCAACAAGGGATGTTATTTACACTTAGGGCCCTATTTTAACGATCTGAAACGCAAGTGCGAAGTGCAATGCGCAAGTGACTTTGTGGGCGGATCTTGGGCGCCGTTGCTATTTTCCCGGCGGGAGAAATAACTCTTGTGCCAGGCGCAAATCAATAAGGGGTTGGTCTGAAGTAGGTTCATTATTCATAGGTGTGGTTTGGGCGTAACGTCAAATAAACCAATCAGAACGTCATCCAACATTCCCTTTAAACGCAAGGGCGCAAGTTCCATGGCGGGTTGCTATTATTATGACGGATTTACCAGGCGCACGCCAGGAGCGGTTCACAGCCGAGGAGACCCACGTTCTTGTAAGAGCAGTCAAAGACAGAGAAGTTGTTTTGTATGGGGATAAGAGAAACCCGCCCAAATCAGCGTAGGTTAAACAGGCGTGAGAGGAAATAGCCACAATTGTCTCATCAGCTGGCATCCCCATCGTTGCGCCAAGCGCTACAATGATGTCAGGAGACGGGGGAATCCCAAGCTTGCCAGCATAAATCGGGCACGCTGTGTAACGGGAGGTGGATCTGCCTCTACACAGATCTGCGTCCACCCTCACCGCTGAAAGGGCTTGGGAGCTTTGAAATCGGACCCAAGAAACGCAAGCAAGGTCCAACCCCAAAGAATACTTACAAATCAAGTTCACATACATTAAGTTTTCTTATGAAAACATTTTAATTATTATTTACATAAAATAAACGTAATACAGCCACACAACAAACTTATGAAAATATTTTAATCGTTATTTGCATGAGAATTTTTTAACGCAGCCACACAAAATAAAAACTATCACCACAATGCTCACCACTATGATTTCCCTTATCTCATGTGTTAATATTTTTTATTGTAGCAATTTATGATTTGCAAAAATAACTGTTGCATCTGTGTAGATTAGATAAGCAAAGTGTATGCGCGTTGTGCACGCTATGCATTATGGTTGTAAGGGGGTGAAAATTATGTGCCCCCATCCATCCGTTTGGCCCAATGGCGAAGTCCAAACCGCATGGGAAGGATTATAACGCGTTCGGTCTTTTCCGGAGCTTTGCAGATAACGTTTTGGCGTTACGTAATTTAGGTATATTTATCTCTAATCTGACTCCAAAGACAAAGATTTAGTTTATATTATATTACAAATTTGATTGATTATTACTTTTAAAGCTTACAGAATTTAGATGGATGTTTGTTTATTTATTCTGATAAAGCTCTGGTATTACACTCGTTCATTCGGTTCTCACAGTCGCACATGATCCTAGTACGGGCCTCATAATTAATATACTGGTCAACGGTCGTAAGCGAATCAGTGTTGGTCGCTGCCAGAGGTTGGACTATACGCTTAAGCTGCCGCTTTCTGCGTGCTCAACTTTAAACATACTTTATTTAGTCCCCTTAGAGGTGACACTTAATTATTACAATTATTATTTCTAATCAAGATTAACGAATAGAATAACATTGAAATAAACAGAGGTTGAGGCTGACCCTATTTAGAGTAATCAGAAATGTTACTCTAAACGGAAACACAGCCTCCACGCTTCTAAGTACACTTAAACTAACGCCAATTGCTAGTCGTATCTCTCAAATCCTCAGCTGATGTATTATTCACTATCTAACTGGGATTGGGCCGATCCTAGCCTGATTTCAGTCCTTACGGTAACTACGGATACAACGATATTACTTGCAGTGTCAACATTTACCGAGCAACACAGAATAAAATCAAATATAACAATTTATTATCCAGGTAGGTAAAACATAATTCAGAAGCCAATTCACATTCCAATTCAAATACGAGAAAACAAATATAATCAAATGAGAATAATGCATACCTGGCAAGTGATGAATATCTGGTTACAGATTTCTCAAAGTAAAATAAAATACATGATGCTGTATCAAAGATACAGCATCATGGGGGTGAACTTCCATGAACAGAAAGACCCACTGAACCATTTTACATCATTCCCTTAAATATCCAGAGAGACAAAGCATATAGGAGTTTGCTACTGATTGGTTGTTGTAAAATTCAGGGGTGTTGCCTAATATACATACAGTGGGTGATTGGTCAACATCTCTAAGGTAGGAGTTGTCTCCCAACATTAGGTTAAGTTTACTTGTTTATTGTCACAGATTAACATGTGGTGTTTGAAAATCAAGTGTAACTCTCCAGGGAGTCTCCTGTATTCGAGATAAAGTTCTGGTTCCCGAGAGGGGTGTTTTGGGGGTCTTGGTCCCCTGCCGTGAGTCCTGGAGGAAAACTTGTTGTGTTGCAAAAAAGTTCTCTTTTGATGTCCTTGCTGCCTCAGGCACCTACAGGGCACACACACTGCACTCTCGGGCATCCATGCTGTGTTCCCAGGAAGGGCTGACCTTTTGGTCAGGATCAATCAAAATTCTTACAGTATTTCCCCGCTTGGCCCCGCATGTGAATTGTAATAGGGTACCTGCGGGGTCAGACAAAGCAAAGATTTTTTTTTTTTTTTTTTTTTTTTTAGAGTCTTTGGAACACAGATATCTGCAGTGGGGTGAGGGCACAGGTATCTGCAGTGGGCTGAGGGCACAGGTATCTGCAGTGGGCTGAGGGCACAGGTATCTGCAGTGGGCTGAGGGCAAGGGCAGCGTGTGTGGATTCCTGTGTAGATCGGATAAGGTGCCTGATGTGCAGCACTGGAACATGGTGAAGGTGAAGATCAGGGCACTGCCAATGGCACACCCTCGGAACACCCAGTCCCACCAGGTGTATGTGTAAAAGGAGCAAGTGGTACGATAGGAGCAAATATATCTGATCTGTAAAATTACCATCATTCTTTCCCACTGTTGTATTTGGAGTTTAGCTGAATTAAAAAGGTACTTGGTCTCTGGATATTCAAGGAGAGGATGCAAAAGATCAGGTTAAAGGGACACTTCACCCATTTGCATAAAGCTTTGTATAGATAGAACCCCAGTCATGTTTTTGAATGGTCATGCATAATTTTCTCAGTTGTCGCTGAGACAGGAGAAATACAAAGTTCAGTGTTGCACTTCCTTCTTTCAATGATGTAAAAATCATCATTTTGCATCATTGAAAGAAGGAAGTGCAATGCCTTTGTTGAGGGAGTGAGACTACAAACACCCCTTTTCTCTGTCAAATAGGCACCAAATTCTAAATGTATGTTACATTTCGACTACAAATATGACGCACTTTCAATAAAGATTAATGTTTCTACGGGTGAAATTCTCCTTTAAAACAATAAAAACATAACATTAAGGTATGCATATTATAAAAATAAAACCCAGAAAATTCTAAAATAACCTTCAAGTATGCATATTATAGATTATATGAAAATAAAAACAGAGATTGTTAAAATGATCTTCAGGTATGCATATTATAGATTGTATAAAAATAAAACCCAGAAAATGTTAAAATAACCTTCAAGTATGCATATTATAGATTATATGAAAATAAAAACAGAGATTGTTAAAATGATCTTCAGGTATGCATATTATAGATTGTATAAAAATAAAACCCAGAAAATGTTAAAATAACCTTCAAGCATGCATATTATAGATTATAAAAATAAAAACAGAAATTATTAAAATGATCTTCAGGTATGCATATTATAGATTGTATAAAATAAAACCTAGAAAATGTTAAAATAATCTTCAGGTATGCATATATTGGGTCAAGTGAAAATAAAAAACTGAAAATGTAAAATTTGGTTATGCATACTATAGGGTGTATCAATAACAGTGATAGTATTATACTGCTATAATAGATTTAGGTATGGACATTGTAGTCCATATATAATAATAATAATAATAGTAGAAACATAGAGTTGTAATCATAACCTGCACACATCTATAATTAATTTTTCAAAAATACTCTTAATTTTCTCACATAAACAACTTGTAGGCCTAAGATAAACTTAGAATATGTTCAGAACATGTTGAGTTCATGAGTACAAGTGAAGATTCAGAATCTGTTAGATTTCTATGTGTATGTGTACAGGTATGTGCCTTTGTGTAGATGTATATGTATGCGTGTATAGGCATGTGTATGAGTATGTGTATTCCATAAATTTAAAGATTCAGAATCTCGGACTTCTATGTGTTTATGTGTATGGGCAGGTGTAGAGATACGTAAATATGTGTATAGGTGTATATGTGATCTGTTGACTAAGTCACATTTAAATATTTAGGAGTGGAGTAAATTGTTTGATTGATCAGTAGAAATGCCCGCACTTCAAGTTCAATCATTTTGACAATGTTTGTGCTGTTGTTAGTGATAGGTTGAAAATCATGGGCCCTGATTTACAAGTATCCCAACAACAGTAAGATTATTGTTTAGGTATTTTTAGATTTTAATAGTAAGTATGCGTTGTGTGGTGTGTTGCATGGTGTTTAGGTCTGGATAGTCTTTACGTCTATACCAGATATGTTGCAAGATTGCGTTGGAAAATGTGTGTGTGTGTATATACGTATGCATGTATGTATGTGTGTGACTGTGTGACTGGGAAGATGGGTGGATTTTATCTCTAACAATTAGTGTTGCAAATTTCGAGGCCATCGCTATTCATGATGGTATAGTGTAGTGAGGTGTAAAATGGCCTTTGAATTTTCTTCACACCCAGATCCCAGACTTTTAGGTTGTGTTTCTGCAAAGTTTGTTGTCCTTGATGTGGCCAGACATCTCTGGCCAGGATTTACAGCTTTCAACCTGATAAAGGACAAACAGAGAAGCAATTTAGTTTTTAACCCTTTATGCAATTTGCATTAAGACATGTGGTACAATTTCTCCTTTTGGTGATCAGTCATTAGGGAATAGATGTACCATTGTCATATTACATTGTGCAAATTTATTTGCAGAGATTAAATTAGTTTTACATCCTTTTGTCAGAGTTTTTTTTTTTTTATTGACTACTGCTATTGCAGTGTAGTCCGACAGCATATTACTTTAAGCTGTGATAGCATTTAAACCCTTGCTGTCTGCTGTGAGCATTCAAACTCCATTTCTGCTGGAGAACTTTTCCATAAGCTCAAATGGCTTCATTTTAAGTTGCTCAGTTCAGTCAGACCTGTGGGCAATTCATCAGCTCATCACACCTTTGACTGCTTCAGATCTCTGACCCAAAAGGACTCTTTTGCTTGATGTGTTCAGCATTTATCATAGGTTTAGTTACCAAATGATTAAAATAGACCTCTGTATTGGATTAAAAAATGGGTTAAAGATTTCCAGTGAAGGAGATTTGGTTCACTATCATGAGTGTCACATTAATTTTGTGTGTTAAAACATGGCAGCACGTGACAGCGTGCTCCGCTCCTTGACAAACTGGGTGGTGGACCAATTCTGTGAGTTTGGCCTGTGCAAGTTACTCCATATAGTACATGTAATACACCACGTTTTACCATCTGAGGCCTGTTTGGCCATTACAATATAATGGATATTGCAACTTGATCACAATGTAGATTGTATTATATTAAAAACAGGATTAATTAAAAATACATTCGTTACTGATCTCTTAAGGATTACCAGACTGATGTTTGTGTGTCTGAATTTGCAAGATGTTCCTGTATCAATATATTTGAATGTGAAAAGGTGTCAGCCCTGGACAGACTGGTGTGAGGCACAGATTTTCATTGGTCCATGCTAATGTATTCCTACAACAGTTTCAAGACTAAAAATTGTGTGGCCTTTCACATCTCTACAAAGCTGTACAAAACTGTCTTTAAACAATTTTCACAGACTCATAGGGAAAGACTAAGCCAAGAACTTTTAACAGTCCTGGTGTTTATCAAGTTCTTAAATAACACTGAGATTGATTTACAGAAGGAAAAATATGGTTACAGACAATTGTCTCTCTTAAAAACAATGTGCTCTCTTGGGAACAATGGATAGCCCGTTATCTGAGTGGGGGTAAGCCCTTTCATCTCAGTTGGGTGTCTCACAGTGAGAGATAAGACCATTTGTGTTGGCCTAGAAAAACATTATATTTTCCTGCAACAATTTTAGGTTTTGCTTAATTGTATCTCATCAATGGAGGAATACTACATTGAATTAGAGGTTTGTAATTGTAATATGACTTCCTGATTTCATCCTCATTCAGTCCAGGGTGATCTTTTAGAAGGCTCACTCACAACAACTCATTTAAAATCATTTCCCTACTTGCTTAATGTCCGGCATTCAGTTACATTTCTCTATGCATTGGGGATTTTTAAATCCAACAACGCTGCCTTCAATCATTCATACATTTCCTTCATTTCCTTCATTCTCCAGCTTGATTACAATATTACCTTAATTCATCAAATATAGATTGTACACTGATGTTTGCAGCATTTAAAAATCTTACTATCTGTGTGCTTTTCACATATCAATTGTCCAAGTCCTCCCTTCACATGCAAACACATTCATTGCATTGTAGTTTAAATCATCCAACATCATTTTCCAATTGTTAAAAGTTATTTTGGCACTCTTTCCAGGTTGTGCATTTACTGTCACAACATAAACAATTGTGTAGAATTTGGTGATTTAAATTTAGATTCTAGATGTTTTCCTTGTTTGAGAATCAGAACAAATTTTGGATGATTTAACTCCAATGTAAGACGATCTTTTGTTTTCCGTAGGCACGTAAACAAAAGATCTTAACAGAGCAAAGCAATTCATTCTTCATATAGCGTTACACAGCATTTTTTGATAATGTGGTTTCATTTCATTCTTAAAGGCCCCACCGGATTTGATTTCCAGTCTAACATTAGGTATATTTACAACCTATTTCATAAATGTGGGATGTTTAAAACATTCCCTTAAACATTTTTAAAAGGCAAAGAAAAGATTGACTTACCACATCAGCTGAAGAAATAGAAGAAGTTCAAACCTTTAGCTCCATGAAAAGACTCTTATTCTCCAGGGATCGAATCAGTCGTACTTTGTACATTTTGATAAGATTTTCTCACTGGTTGAATATCACGTCCCGGGAATCACCACTTTGTAAGGGGGTGAAAATTATGTGCCCCCATCCATCCGTTTGGCCCAATGGCGAAGTCCAAACCGCATGGGAAGGATTATAACGCGTTCGGTCTTTTCCGGAGCTTTGCAGATAACGTTTTGGCGTTACGTAATTTAGGTATATTTATCTCTAATCTGACTCCAAAGACAAAGATTTAGTTTATATTATATTACAAATTTGATTGATTATTACTTTTAAAGCTTACAGAATTTAGATGGATGTTTGTTTATTTATTCTGATAAAGCTCTGGTATTACACTCGTTCATTCGGTTCTCACAGTCGCACATGATCCTAGTACGGGCCTCATAATTAATATACTGGTCAACGGTCGTAAGCGAATCAGTGTTGGTCGCTGCCAGAGGTTGGACTATACGCTTAAGCGGCCGCTTTCTGCGTGCTCAACTTTAAACATACTTTATTTAGTCCCCTTAGAGGTGACACTTAATTATTACAATTATTATTTCTAATCAAGATTAACGAATAGAATAACATTGAAATAAACAGAGGTTGAGGCTGACCCTATTTAGAGTAATCAGAAATGTTACTCTAAACGGAAACACAGCCTCCACGCTTCTAAGTACACTTAAACTAACGCCAATTGCTAGTCGTATCTCTCAAATCCTCAGCTGATGTATTATTCACTATCTAACTGGGATTGGGCCGATCCTAGCCTGATTTCAGTCCTTACGGTAACTACGGATACAACGATATTACTTGCAGTGTCAACATTTACCGAGCAACACAGAATAAAATCAAATATAACAATTTATTATCCAGGTAGGTAAAACATAATTCAGAAGCCAATTCACATTCCAATTCAAATACGAGAAAACAAATATAATCAAATGAGAATAATGCATACCTGGCAAGTGATGAATATCTGGTTACAGATTTCCCTGGTAAGGAGATGAAGATCTGGTTACAGATTTCTCAAAGTAAAATAAAATACATGATGCTGTATCAAAGATACAGCATCATGGGGGTGAACTTCCATGAACAGAAAGACCCACTGAACCATTTTACATCATTCCCTTAAATATCCAGAGAGACAAAGCATATAGGAGTTTGCTACTGATTGGTTGTTGTAAAATTCAGGGGTGTTGCCTAATATACATACAGTGGGTGATTGGTCAACATCTCTAAGGTAGGAGTTGTCTCCCAACATTAGGTTAAGTTTACTTGTTTATTGTCACAGATTAACATGTGGTGTTTGAAAATCAAGTGTAACTCTCCAGGGAGTCTCCTGTATTCGAGATAAAGTTCTGGTTCCCGAGAGGGGTGTTTTGGGGGTCTTGGTCCCCTGCCGTGAGTCCTGGAGGAAAACTTGTTGTGTTGCAAAAAAGTTCTCTTTTGATGTCCTTGCTGCCTCAGGCACCTACAGGGCACACACACTGCACTCTCGGGCATCCATGCTGTGTTCCCAGGAAGGGCTGACCTTTTGGTCAGGATCAATCAAAATTCTTACATGGTCAAGCATGCGCCCTTAAAATAGCATAGTGAACCACGCGCAACGCGCCAATGACTTTAGACTAGTTTTTTTTGGTCAGTGGCGCAATTGTTTTTTTAAACTGCAAAATAGCATCAGGGATGGTTTGCGCCAGAACACGCCTCCTTTTTGCGCTGAACCGCCCAGGGAGCGCAAGTTCATTCCCTAGTTTGCTGATGTGCGTCTGTGGAGGGAAAAACCCGCTGTGCGACGGTGCAAAATACGAATGAAACATGCGTCACTGACAAAGTCAATTGCGCTGGGTGCAAGATAGGGCCCATAGTGTAAAAGACACTTTGTTTATTTTATTTGTTGATTTTGTGATAAAATATGACATTTGTCATTTTTTTTATTCATATTCATCTTTAGTCATTTTTAGGAGACGTTTTTATCCAAAGCACCTTGAATGTGAGCCAGCAAATTGTGTCTAATGTGAAAGCCCAGCTAAAGTCATTTTATAAGGAACTGATTTCTAAACAAAATCACCCTATGTAATGGAAAGAGCATTCTGTGAAAATATAACACTGATATCTTTAATATTGACTGAGTAAGCACATCAAAGATTGAAATCAATAATTTGATCATGAGACTTTAGCCTGGATTTCACAGAAAGGGTCACATAGTTACTGAGTTATAACTGTTTCAGACTTATATAGATATTGAGACGAAGAAAAACGCACAATATAAATCATACTGCACACTGTCTCACACCATAGTCACAGTTGATATGATCCTTTCACCGCTTACACCCGTTGGCTGTGCTTTGGCGAATAGGTCGAAACCGGTGATGAGAGAAAACTGCAACACAACATCGATTTTCTGCAAGCTCAGCCTTTGAGTGTTTGTGTTGCAGGTAACTGGTATTGACTGGGGCTAGTGCTGTATTGACCTGCGGTCTGAACTCATTAACAGGAGCGACGTCTGCTAATGAGGGATGGATTAAGAAAGTGAAAGATGAGAAGAGAAACGGACTAAAAAAGGTTGTCCCTTCACCTCGCAACACAATCAGAGGTCACTGTCCCTCCAGTATTGACCAAGTCTTGCGAGCCTTCTCCATCCTTCCTCCCAGCTGACAAACAATTCATCCTTACAACCGTTCCTAACCGGCTCCATCTGGCATGCCACTCTCTGGCCTGCCCTCGCTCCCAGCTCTCACCTCAAGTAATGGCAGCATGCGTCAGGCGCTGTGTGGTCATTAGTGATGTTATTGAGAATCAATGCTCCTACCGCTGTGGCTGGCAGCCGATCTGGACGTGTTGCATCTGAGAGGTCCGTCGCTGGAGAGAGAGATGGGCTGGCAAAGCCACCGTGAGGTATATTGGAAAGAGAGTTAAATCGGGATCCGTTTCAATTTGGCCGTGTTGTAATTGAGAGGGTTATTCCATAGACACACAGCATCTGCGTCTCACCGGCCTTCTGCTGTCTCTCTCATCAGCTAGTTAGGACTTTCAAGACAAGGTCCTGATTGAGAAACCACAAACATAAGGTTTCGATTTTGGTTTTCTTGTCTTGACGATGATGAAATTGCATCAAGGAATCAACATATTATAGACATTTTCCAGATTACTGTTTAATCTGCCCAGCAATGGCCATCTTTCTACGTTAACTGTAGACATGATATAGTCCGGCTATGTTACCCACTTCTAGCAAAAAAAAATTGAATGTTGTTTTTGCCAAAATAACTTGCGAGATATTTGATTTCCCATCATTTACAAAAATAAAGGGTATCCCGCACACTATTAGCTTGCAAAAGATGAATATATTTATTAAGATACAAGATCTTCATCAGGCAAACATGAAGATCTTGTGATCGAAACGTCGCAGTAATAAATATTTTCATCTTTTGCAAGCTAATAGTGTCCGGGATACCTTTCATTTTTGTACATGATTGGACTTTATTGTCACTCTATCCGACGCACCCCCATACGGGACTAGCAGGTGTGCAACGCTGTTCTTCTTGATTTCCAGTCATGAAACCAAAATCAACCGCAATTTCATTTATTTATTTGGTAAGACGTCTATTAAATGTTCATTGGCAGCCCAAATTTTGCCTTATTTTAGCCTAGACGTCTGTCCTGAGTTTGGATGGCTATTAGACATATTTTGTATGCAAAAATGGAGTTGAACCTATTTCTGGTCTACTCCTTAACTCTACTCCCGTCCCCATTTTGGGTATATAAAGCCTATTGTGGGTACAGTACCAAACAGGGCCTAAAACTATTAAGTGGTATAAAATTAATTTTGTTTAGTTTTATTTTTTTAAAGGGGACATTTCACAAGACTTTTTTAAGATGTCACATAAATCTTTTGTGTCTCCACAGTACATATGAGAAGTTCAAAAAATTTATTATAACATGTTAAAATTGCCACTTTGTAGGTGTGAGCAAAAATTTGCCGTTTTGGGTGTGTTCTTTAAAATGCAAATGAGCTGATCGTTGCACAAAATGGCAGTGCTGTGGTTGGATAGTGCAGATTAAGGGGCGGTATTATCCCCTTCTGACATCACAAGGGGGAGCCAAATTTCAACTATCTATGATTGCAAAGAATGGTTTACCAAAACTAAGTTACTGGGTTGATCTTTTTCACATTTTCTAGGTTGATAGAAGCACTGGGGACCCAATTATAGCACTTAAATATGGAAAAAGTCAGATTTTCATGATATGTCCCCATTAATGGCCATTGAAAGGAGGCACTTAACATTCAAAAAGTGAGAAAATTTAAATGTTTAAACACTTTTCCAATATACAAAATACATTTACGTGAAATAGTCTAAATAATGCAATTCATGTGTCCCAACTTTTTGTAATGGGGACACAATCAGATCCAGGTTATGTGGTCACAATTTACTCTTATTCAAGGAACAAAACTCGTTGGATATTCTGCTAGGTTTTTTTTATAAAACATTACCTACAGTATAACACTTTAATGTCAATACGGTATATTTTATGGATCATATATGACACAGTGAATCTCTGACCTCAGACGCTGTAAATTTTAGACTCAAATGATAAAGTCGCACTTAAAGTCGGCATGAAACGGAAGTAGAGATTGTCTTATTTTCCCCGTCGTGACACATATCCGAGTGAAGCAGCTTCTGAAATGACAAAATGGTAGGGCCAGTGGCGTAGCGTCTGGGCATGCAGGGTATGCACGTGCAAATGGGCCCACCCCATCTTTTAATCAAAAAAAATTTTCAATTTAATTTTTATTTGTGGCAGCAATAAATATATTTTTGAATGCATATCATGTGTAGTGATTTCTTATTTCTCCGTAATGTCTAATTCCTCCATCATTGCTTGTTTGCATTTATTTTTTTTTTACATGACGCATCGCCGCGCCAAAAAAAAGAAAACACAGTGTGAGAGGTGACTATATCTACATGAACATTAAGGATGGACAAATATAAACATAAAATTGGGGCCTCAAAGAGAAAAGAGAAGGCGGAGAAGTCAAACATTTTGTTTTTCTTTATTTAAATCTACCCTTTAAAGTAAAAAAGTAAAGTAAAAATATTTGACTACCTTATTAAAAGTATATGTTGTTAACAGACCTGCGCGCCACATTTAACAGTGCCAACGGGCAAGGTTGGGGGGGCTTTGGCTTAAGGAGGCCCATACATTTTTTTTGCATATGGGCCCGGGACTCACTTGCTAAGCCACTGGGTAGGGCTGCACTTAATTTTGTCCATCGAGAACTTATTGGATCGTTTGAAGTTGGGTCATGTGGCTATTTGCTAATCAATGCGATCTTTTCTCAGGCACCGCCCTCGTGTCATATCATATGACCAGAAAAGAGAGATCGTTTTGAGGAGTGGAGGAGATTTGCATTTTTGATTAAAGATTATAAGGGCACAAGAATAAAAAAAAATGAAGCTCACAGATAAGTCATTTATGAAAATCCCACAATATTTCATAAAAGAAATCATGCACCTACATTTCAAATACGGTGCACCTTTCTAGAAAAAATGCTTGTGGAAAATACACATCCACTCCAAACAGACAGTTTGCTTTATTTAACCTCTTGGAGAAACAATTGAAACATTAAAGAGATCTCAGTTGGATTTTTCTTTCCTATGAGTGGGGAAAAAACAGATGGTAGTGAGAAATCCAGACAAACCAAGTGAGCCTCAAAAGCCAAAAGAATAATAATAAAATAATTTTCCACTTTCATTCATTCTCAAAATGATGTTCATGGCTCAGTGAGACCTGCCTGACTCATCACACTCACATACACAGGCATCATTGTGTATAAAAACCAATGAGAATTTATGCAGCTGGGTTCATCTGGCAGAAACTGAGGTTATAAAAACTGGCATGATATTCAGACAACTAGCAAATCTGCTGCCAGTAAGAGGATGGAGGCGAAAATAGATGGTGGAGGAGAGTGCTATGCCAAGAGAGAGAGATAATAAACCAAGTATTTTACAGTGTCAATTTCATTTAAGTGTAATGTCACTAATGCAATCTCCACAGATGCCGGCATGTTGATGGGTTCACCATTGAGAAGTGAGACGTCTCGCATCACACCACGAAATCCATAAATTTTTCCATGTTCCTGTATAGCTCAGTGGTTGAGCATTGCGTTATCACCATAAAAGGTCATGGGTTTGAACCCGGGAACACACATACTGATAAAATGTATACCTTGTAATGCACCATGTCGTTTTGGATAAAAACGTCTGCCAAATGCATGAATGTAAATGTCTTTGACCTTAACAAATATACAGTATCTGTCTGCTTGGTCAGTGTAAATAAGACCTTTATCCAGTCATTTTAGGTCTGGTGTAGGATTCAGGGATTTTTTGCATATAAAAATTATGCAGAGAAAACATCACATGTTGATTTCATTGATTTTATGAAACTCTTAGAAAGGATGTGTTAATTTTTTTAACGCGTTGCTTTAAACACATTATGTGTTATTTTGTGTTGATTTTGTGTTAAAATATAACACAAGTTGTGATAAAAGTAACACAAAATGTGTTGTTTCAATAATACCACAGAGATGTGTTATTTTTAACACATTTGTTCTAAGAGTGTGTCTTTATTACCCATTTCAACATTTTCCTTTTTTTTTGCGTTCTGTTAAATATATTTTCACTGCAATTATTTCCATGAGATATGAATTATATATTTGCATTAAAGAAACACAAAACCTGTACTTAGCATATAATAAATCTACCAAAGAAATGCAATAGAGTAGAGGAGGGATCTAAACCAGGTCTATTCTACTCAAGTTGGGTAAAGGCAATATGGACAAATCCAACTGTTGTGTCTAAATAAACCTATGCTGGGTTGATTTAACCCATAGGTCTGTGGACATTTTATAGGTTAATTTAAACCCAACAACTGCCTTTCTCAAAATGTTACCCAACCATGAAGCAGTGGTGGCTCGTGACTGCTCATTCGAGAGGCGGAAATTCAAAATAAGTGTTCGGAGTGTCATTGTTTTCAAAATATGTGTTTGTTGCGTCATGTGAATCATGTGCATCACGTGTTTTGACCAAATAAGTGCCTGCTGCACACGCGTCAAAACCGTTTATGATAAAAGAGACGCTCGCGTTCACAAAATACACGCAAGACACTCCCTTAACAGTAAACTCTGATTACGCATGAGATTTTTGCGAGTATCTGGCAACGCAGGCGTCTCTTTTATAATAAATCCTTTAGACACGTCTGCAGCAGGCACTTATTTTGACAAGACACGTGATGCACATAGGATCACTCGACACGCAAAACACTTATTTTGAAATTACGAACCACACACATGACGGGCTACATCCATGTTGTGACTGACGAACTTTGCATCGAGCGCCCTCAAAAAAATAAGTCACCAGCATTTTTTTAGAGTATGTGGACCACTATACTGGCCAGTAAGCGCCTCCTTTCAATTTGTTACCTTGTTTTTATGCGCATTTTAAAGTATCCCATCAGAAACAGGTGGGGGCAATGCCAAATTTTATATAAAAATCCCTTTATTTTTTTAAAAGGATTTTACACTTGCATGAGGTGGTTTTTGTTTTGTGCGAAAAAGAGTTTTTACGGATAATGGGAGATGGAAATGAATTTGCCAAATAAGTTTTAACATAGCGAACAGAATAAACGGCTGCTTCCGCTGATGGATTTGACAAGTCCTGAAACGTTTTACGAGGCAACTGCAAAAATTTTAAACATTGTTACGTGGGCGAGAAATGGCAGCTGTCCTAAAACGTTTTTTGGGGGGAACACAAAATTCAAGCACTGACGAAATGCATAGGATTCACTACTGTGTCTTCTGTCATGAATAGTTCAGGAGGGGTTTCCAGAAAGCTGGTTGTGTGACATACCATGTTTAAAATTGAAAATATCTTTATGTATTCCCCATGTGTCCGCATTAACTTTAGGTAACCTGTATGAGGTTGATTAAACTAACTCTTAGGCCTAGTCCTCCTGTGTTTAAATAAAAACTCCCGTCCACACATGCTCGGTTTAAAAGAAATCTCCACCTACATGAACATGCAAAAACACGTGATCATGTGCTGTCAAGAGCGTGCCAAACCAGCAGGCGGTGATATAACCCTAATCGTAAAGCCACATGGCCAATCAGAAGCCTTAATCAGAAGCAAAAACCTCGCTTTTACTGTCTGCACGAAAACACTGCAACCGGTGTTTCTGAAAATTCTCACCCTGGCAGGGGTATTCAAAAATGTTCGGTTTCAATGACCTGATACTGCGTTTCCGTGTGGACGAACGACCGAACCGCGTAAAAAAAGTAACGGTTATAAAAATACCCGTGTCCATGTGGACAAGGCCTTACTCTTATGTTTTGGAACCGACATGATCTGGATAAGCAGGTTTTGGGTTAACCCCTTCAGACCCTGCGTCCACTGTAATGGACATAACATGTTTTCTGGTTCAAACAAATAAAAATGCAGATCAACCAATCAAAATAAGGCACACTGATTAAACACCTGAAAAATCAGGTCTGAAGGGGTTAATCAACTGAAAGTTCAGGGCTGCATTCAGCGCCGACAAAACGTTGCACAACGTTTATTAAACAGAAACAGTGATGCGTTGAACACCCTGTTGTGATGACGCAAGAGTTGCAACTACGGTAGCTGAGAGGCCATTACGTGTGTTCTTTTTTAAATGGCGCCTAATTATATCGTTATAAATATGTTTTTAATACTGTAAAATACACTCGATATTACAGTCACTGCCCATGCCGTCCAGAATGAAAGAGAACATTCCAACTTAAACCCATTGTGCGAGCTGTCTCTTTAGTACTGCGTGGTTTATTTACATATTGCTGCTGATTTGACTGCGGTTTTGACACGCCTACTAAACAAGAGAAAACGTATCTTAAACCCTGTTGCACATCGGTGCAAACCGTTTACATGAAACATGTCGTTCAACCCGGAAACCATAGCGAAACGTTGCGCACCGTTTCGATCTTGAACGTACCCCAGGGATTTACTTATACTAAGTTAACCCCGCTTTCTGGAATACACTCCAGGTTACTGCCTTGTTTTGTTTACTGTTAGTTACTACTATAGGTTACCAATATCACCATCATCGGCTGGAAAAAATCTGGACTGGATAAAAAAATATTAACAAGATGCGTCACTGGTATTAATATGAATGGGGAAGATCACAACCGTCAAAATGACTGCTCTAGTCCTGCCTCCGAGTAAAAAAAAACTAGTGCTGAGCAAAGATTAATCGCGATTAATTGCATACCAAATTAGAGTGATTTTTTTGCATAATATATGTGGGGGTAGTCTGTGTAATTATTATTAACCACACATACAATTCATTTTAGAATTTTAATTTATATATCATTTTTTTAATTTATATATCATATAGAATATATAAAAATATAAATAAATACATACATACATAAATAAATAAATTATAAATATGTATGTATGTATTTATTTATATATTTATATTATTTATATATTCTATATGATATATAAATAATAATTACAGAATAATTACACACAGCACACACTCATATATTATGCAAAAAAATCACTTTTATTTTATATGCGATTAATCGCGATGAATCTTTTTCCAGCACAAAAAGCCAATCGTAAATCGAAATCTTTGGGAGAGGAACTCAGGTTTTGTTTGTCTTGTTGTAACAAGACCTGGAGGCGTTACAAATATGGTGGCCGAGGGACTTTGCCTGGATTAAAACATACCTAATTCGCATTAGTTTTCTGGTTTTGCAAACTTTGAGTAAATTGGTTTCAAGTTTAAATGTAAACCAAGCTACTAACACTTATAAAATATAGTATAACAATGTCGGCAGAACATTTTCATTAGAAAATTTAAAAATTGATTCCTTTCTATGCTGCTGTAATACTATTTGGTCAAACGGAAAGTGCGCGTGGTCTCGGCCTGCGGTGCAAATTCATATGTACTTTAGTACTGCACGAATAAGAAAAATCTCTTAATCTGTGTGCTTTCACTTTTGACATATGACTAACAACAAACATCTAAAACCTGGCCCGCACTTGACCCTGTGCTTTTTTAAGCTGGATCTGTGCAGCGTTCAAAGTTGTATGATTGGTGAGAGGGGATGCGGGAGGGCGCTGTATGCACACCCTTGGTTAAATGATAGCAGATGCCTGGCTACAGCTCAAAAGCTCTACATTCCTCCCCTGCCGAAGAGACATTAAACAAGCTCTGCTTTGGCAAATACTGTCTGGCTCCCTGCTTTGAAAAAAAAAACACTTATCTGTTATCAGCACATGAACATATAACAATCCCCATATCTTATCTCACCCTGTTCACTAATGTCATAGCTTAAGGGCAGGTTTTGTGGTAGCTTTAATGTAAGCGTTTAGACAGCACGAATGCCTGGCCAGTCAGCAAAGTGCATTGACCGGGGGCATGTTTATAATTACAAATATTTGAATTTCCATAGAAGCGAGTTTCACATGAAAACACGTTGCACCAGGACTTCAAAGGTTGTGTATATAAGCATGTAAAACTCATACACGCTGAGATATGCAGCCGTGTCTAACCACTCCTGGCTGTAGACATCCAGCTATCATCATAAAGCGACTATTATACTCGGTGTCTCACCCATCAGTACATGGCTTCTGTTGACAACCGGCTATTTAACACATCAAAACAACAAGTGCTCCTATCAAAACCAACCTCTCCAAGATGGGTCACTGTGTCGCCCAAGAATGTCTCTTATCTCTTACTTTCTAAACGCTGGTTTTAGTCACACGGTATGCGCTGACACTCCCTTTGTTCTTTCGAGGGCTCGATGTAGTTAAGATGGAAAGGTCAACATAAAAGTCGGCCATCTTAAACACATACCATTGGGATAATGCAAAGGGTACATTATCAAACTGTTAAAAGGACAAAAATTTTGATTCCTTTTGCCTTTTTTAACAAATAAGCATCGACAGGAGTTGTAAAAAAGTGTAACATTCAGAAATGTAAAAATTTAAATAAGGGTTGAAGGAGTTAGTGGTATTTCCTGTGTGACACAATTTTTAAGGCATACGTTTATTATATTGGGAGAAATCATGTTGTAATGTAAAATATTTGGTTTATTAAGATTAGTGTGTAGATTAGTGGCAGAGCATTGCGATAAGAACACAATAGGTCATGCGTTTGAACTCTGGAAAAATTATGTGATGAATACTGCACACGCGTGAAAACCGTTTATGATAAAAGAGACCCTCTAGTTCACAAAATATACGCAAGACACTCCCTTAACAGTAAACTCGGATTACGCATGAGATTATGTGAGTATCCGGAAAATGCAAGCGTCTCTTTTATTATAAACCCTTTAGACGCGTCTGCAGCAGGCACTTATTTTGACAAGACACGTGATGCATACAAGATCTATCGATGCGCAGAACAAATATTTTGAAAAAAGGAACCACACACATAACGGGGTACATACATATTGTGATGAACTTCGCATCGAGCGCCCTTGAATAAAGAAGTCATCGGCCGCCACTGTTGCATTGTAATGCCAAACGCAAATTTATTGGTTTACGTGAGTAGATAACATACAAAGTCAATCCAAAGTCACAAATAGACACAACTTGCGCGGGGCGATACAAATGACACAAATTGGCCGTGAAATTGCTGTGAAAACGTGCTATTCGCATTTTAAGAAGTGTTTTTGCATAAGTTGAAAAATATGCATGACACAAAGTTAAATCTCGCGAGTAATCTAGAGCGAAGAATGCAATGCTTCGTGTTTGGTGTGTACGCGTTTTTTCGTTTAAAAATGCGCAGAAAATGCAACCGCATCTCTATCTATTTGAGTAAGCTTGCCACGCGTCTACTGCCCGGTCCCAAATGGCACACTTCGGACTTGTGGACTTTCTCATAGTCCACACTTTGATGACATCATGTAGTGCAGACCTTAGGGACCCTTGACGCGAGTCGTATTTTGGGACAGACTCAAGCTCCTCCCTTTTGTCGTCTGATTGGTCGGATTGCTCTTCGTAAAGAGTTCTGGGTTGGTAAAGTGCGTGAAGCCTGCTGCAGTCCAGGCCTCGCTGAAGACCAAATCAAGGGTGCAAAGGGGGCGCTGATGAGTAAAAATGATAGATGGGAAACCCTACGGACTTGTAGACTAAGCGTGCACTCACAATTTAAGGCCATGAGACCGAAAGTCCACATGAAGTGCACCATTTGGGACAGGGCCTACATTCGAAATAACATATTATTTTGTGTGCACAAGACGCGAAAATGGAAACGCCACAAAGCTGCTTTTTATGGGAAAAGAAAACATAGAAAACAGGAAATGTATTAAATACATACAGTATAAAAAATGAATACAAGGTATTTTGCTCATAAAAAGATTGTAGTTTACTATAATTGTGCACATATATACAGTACAGGCCAAAAGTTTGGACACACTTGAGTAAAATGTTAACTATGATTTTAAAAATCTTTTTATCGGAAGGTGTAGGTTAAATGCATGAAATTACGTTTGTAGAAAAAACTATACCTGTGCCAAACTGATTAATTTCTGTTATTAGAAAACTAAAATTTTATTTTAAAATATTGTTTTTTAAATAGATTACTTGCACTGAATATTAAAGAAAAATCTGTCAATAAGAGCCCAGATTAAATGTTAAGTCCTTCAATTTTCTTTAAAATTCAGTCTAAAGTAAAACTTCAAGAAGCTTCTTGATAAAATGACACGAGTATGGTTTTGCAATTTCTAGGTAAAGGGTGACTGCACTACAGATGATAAAATAAAACTGAATTTTTATTTATTTTGGATGCTTTCAGTCACCAACATAATTCCCACAGTTGCATTTGTGTTATGCCATAGTTTGGACGAGTTTATTATTATTCTGTTTTTTGGAAAAATATATAAATAAAGAACGAGTGAGTGTGTCCAAACTTTTGGTCTGTACTGTATTTTACTGACACTATAGGTGTAGCATCAGTCAGTTAAGATGATAAATCATAAATGATAGTAATTGTATTAAACCAGACTTTGTAGCTTCCATGGAAATTACCTTTTAAAAAATAAGGTGATTTAAAGAGATTATTCACACAAAATTATGTGTAAAAAAATAATGTCATCATGTTGTCCTAAACCTCTATGAGTTTCTTTATTATGTTTAATACAAAGGAAGATATAAAAAAATAGATGGTTAGCACACAGCTGACGGTACCCATTGACTTCCATGGTAGGAAAACAAATACTATTTTTAACAACATGAGGGTGAGTAAATGATGACAGAATTGTCATTTTTGAGTGAACTATCCCTTTAAGAACAGAAATGCAACATGCATAGACATTTTGCAGTAATAGAAATTTACCAAAGCGTTACATACTGAAAAATTGGTTTAAAATCAAATCTAGTTTCATCACTAGATAACTAAAAAAGTAACTTAAAAAAGATTTGTAGAGTCAATTTGATTATAGGGTACACACAGTGTGGGTTTGTGATACATCTCTGGGTGATTTATACAGAACAGTCACAAGTAAACACAGATTGCATTACGACAAATGCAGTCCTGTCTCATAAATCCTCTCTCGGAGGCTGTTTGTGAGAGATAAAATGTCCATCGTGGATAAAAATAGCATTGCTCTTGTCGCCCGTTCCTGTTGTCTTCCTCTGCATGTGCAGTTTGTGTTGAATCTCACATTAATTAACGCTGCTCTTTCAACCTGTTATCCGATTCTCATCCTTCTGCGCTTTCTATTGTGTTCCTCATTATTTTCTCTCCCTGAGAAATATGTCTAATACCTACAAGCTGTGCGCCGTCAAAAATGGTTCGCGCCCTGGCATCGTGTCCTTTGTTGTTGCCAAATGGCATTTTAATGAAAAGTTTAAGAGGGGTATAATTACATATCGGAGGCTATTGTGAAATCCAATATTACAATTAAAGTAATTTTATTTGCTTGTAATCTCCCTTCACCAAGTCTAATAAGCATTTTGAAAGAAGGGCAGGCGCGCTGTGAATGGTTTCTAAATGATGTTGGGCCGTCTTTGCACGGTCTCTTTTTCTTGCTTTGTTTCTGTGAGACTGTGAGAGAAATACAGAGGGATTTGCTGGCTTGATGTCAACTCGCTAAATGTTTACGAAAGTGCTTGCAAATAAGTTACAAAAGTGCCTCAGAAGGTTCTTCATAGCAGTACTATAGGAACCATTTTGTCAGAATCTGAAGAACATTTTTATTTCAATAAAGGTTGTGTTAAATTATAAAAAGGTATAAAGTATGTGTATTTTTAAGAATGTGTGCCATTATCTGTTGTGTTTATGGACACTGGGGTGTTGGTGAGCTGGTGAGTCACCAGTTAGATCATCTCCAGACCAGTTCTAACCAGCATAAACCAGACTGGATCAGCATTTAAAAATACGTGCTTGTTTAAGTTGGTCATTCCAACATTTCTGCTAAAAGGGAATGAGGGAGAAAAGTGAAGTGTGGATGAACCTGATCCTGCCGCGCATGCGCAAGAACACGTATTTTAGAGCATCTAGTGCATTTGAAATGCCCGTGACGTTATGCAAAACATGAATGTTCTTTCATTTTATTTACAACACGTGAGAGAATATTATACGCGGTAGTCTAGTACAATAACACTGCCTTCCCAAAATAGTCATATATAACAATGTAATTTTGAGTAGACTATGACCTGACGGTTGTGCCTCAAGGTTGCATACTTAAACCCAGTTATGGGGAATGCAAATCATGTTTAATAATGTGAGCGCACTGGTTTTGAATAATGTGTAAATCAATTTCAATACACCTTACACAAATTTGTCATTCTTTTAAATAATTGCAAAAAATATGTAAACGTGGAAATGAATGAACGCAAACTCTTGGTGGTTTGTGCCCTGAAGTAACGATGTGATATTTTTGTGTCATAGAGCAACAGCTACCCCTGCTGATTCGTGTGTGTAACTACAACTGGGAACATACAGAGAAAATGTATTCAGTGTAAATCATTCAAGTTTGAAGGAAACATACATTTAAAATGATATGAATGTATAAAAGCAACTAAATATTTTGCACGCTGTGTTTAGACATAATTTTTCCAGTATTTAATGAACATTTTGCTTTTTGGCAGAACAGGTATACAAGTATAAAAAAGTATGCAAGTCTTTATTTTTCAATACATTTAAAGGGATAGTTCACTTAAAAATGAAAATTCTGTCATCATTAGTCATCCTCATGTTGAAACCTGTATGAATTTTTTTTCTGATGAGCACAAAAGAAGATATTTTGAGAAATGATGCAGCAGATTGTGACCTTTGACTTCCATAGTAGGAAAAAAACATTTTGGAAGTATTGTGATTTACGATGAAGAAAATATTTTGATAAATGATGGTTAGCACACAGTTTAAATTCCACCATATTTTTTCCTACTATGGAAGTCTATGGTCACTATTTGCTGTGTGTTTACCATCATTTCTCAAAATATCTTGGGTTCAATCCACAGGAGCGCACATTTACTCAAAAAAATTGAATGGTAACCTACACTGGGTGGTTTCAACCCAAATTTCTGGGTTGTTAGCCAAATATAACATTTTCTGGGTTAATTTAACCCACTGATTGTGTTGTAATGCACTCACTTTGGATCGAAGTGTCTGACAAATGCATGAATGTAAATAAAAGAACTAAAACAAGCACGCAAAGTAACAATCAGCTGGTAAATAAATAATTCATGCATTAAAATGAACAGAACTGAGTTTTATTTGAGCTGTGGACACCTGCCAGATTACTCTTCCCAAATCGCTACAGTGAACTGCAAGGTTTCATGAGCTGGCAAAGAATAAATGTGAACAGACATAAAACTGCCAGACTCCTTATCAGAGTCAGACAGCACAGACACGTTCAGAGCCCTCTGAGACAGTCTATTCAATCTAAAAAGGGAGGCTTTGAAAGCTGAGTGAAAGCTTGATATAGAACCGCAGCCAAAGCAAATGACCACAGTCTTGCACCTTGCACACACTGTGACAGTTTCTCACAGTAACATAAGATGTTATCAACAGTCTCTCCCTTTTTTTTCTTAGGGCAGTTAGGTGCTTTTCCCACAATGCCAGGTTTTTTTTTTCATTTTCACAATAAACTAGCCTATACTCTAAAGACTAAAGTGTAACTGTGTTTGTTCAGTAAGGGTTATCATCAGAAGGGGATAAATGGAGGGGTGCCCACAAAGGTTCCTCATGGTAAATCCTTCATATTGGATCTTTTAGGGAGAAGAAAAAATATTTTTACTTTAACATTTAGATGTATTTGACAGATGCTTTTATCCAAAGTAAAAGTGCATTACAATGTTTCAAATTTTTATCAGTGTGTGTGTTTCCTTGGTTTGAACCCATATGGCAAATAAATAAATATATTTTTCAAAATATACCCAAAATGGCCAAATAATATATATATTTGCTGAAATATATTTTGGAATATGATTACAAAAATATATATATTTTTGGCCATTTTCTGTATATTTTGAAATTTATTAACGAACTTGTAAACATAACAGTTGTGATTTGTTTATATTAAATATATTTTTAACTTCAAAAATATAATTTATAAAATTAACTTATTATATATTAGATATATTTTTACTTATTCCAAAGTCCTTTTATGTTACAGTTTTCTTTTAAATAAAAAGCTCCCAAGAGTTCGAAAAGGTATTCTTCAAAAGACAAAACAGCTGGACCTTCCGAATTTTCTAATATATTATAGGTCAGCGAATATTTGCTCCATCTTATATTGGTTCAACTCTTGCAGACTAGTCAGTCATCCTTCCTGGCTGCATATTTAGAGTGTCTCATGCAATAATTCCTCCTTAAATGCAGTTTTATGCCTCCCATATACATTATCCCCAATATAATATTTAAACAACATAATTGGTAATAATAGTCTCAAAATCTGGACCCAATTTTTGCGTTATTTTGGTCTTTATAATACTCCTTTGTCATCCCCAATACATTCCAACCCTTTGTTCTACCCTTCTGTTTTGGACAGCGCTTATGCATTATGGAGAGACCTTTGATTCACATGGTGTTTTTACCTCTTTTGAGCAATTGACTTCTCAGTTTAATATTTCTAAAAGATATTTTTATATATATATATATATATATTTACAAGTACTTATAATGTACCTCTTCCTTCTGACCTGTATCAAAATCCAAATTCATGAACATAATTGTTCATTTGCAATCTGTTTCTGATAATTTACATATTGTCTGGTCCCAAGATATTGGTACTGAAATTAATGATGAGACATGGAAAGCGGTCTTAAACTCTTGATATGCAAGAAAGAAGTGACAAAGAAAAAAACTTCTGAAGATGTGTAGGCAAATTAAGAGAAAGTTTGAGAGGACTGGGTGAGCCCATTATTTTCTGGCAAAACTCATTTATGCTTTTACCTACTACAGTATATGCCAAATATTAAGTAATTACGTAAAAAGTTTAATAATCACATAGAATACATTACAATAAATTGATTTATATACTGTATTACACTATAAACTGTGTTTTATTAATTAAGATAAAGTAAGATCAGAATAAAAATAATATTAACAAAATTATAGTTACATTGCAAAAGTGTTAAAACTATTTTAGAGTTAAAATGATAAACGTAAGGTTATTAAACTTTAAATGATATACATTTATGCATTTGGCAGACACTTTTATAGCACAATACACTGTCAGAAAAAAAGGTACAAAACTGTACCTTTTTTGTCGCTGGGGTGGTACCCAAAGGTACTGTTCCTTTACAGGTATATAAACATAATACAAGTGTGTTCCTTACTGTTCCTTAAGGATCTATTTTGTACCTTTAAAGGTACAGTTAACTGTTTTGTACCCCTAAAATTTAACTGGTACAAAATTGTTCCTTAAGGTACACAAAAGGTCCTTAGAGTATAATATTGTACCCCATAAAGTACAACATTTCAATGTGTTTTATACCCATAAAGGTACAAAAAGGTACCTTTTAGGGTACCACCCCAGCGACAGAAAAAAGGAACAACTTTGTACCTTTCACTGAGCTATACAGGAGCATAAACTACAAACTGTATTATAAATTAAAAGACATGCAGCAAAGCATTTTATTAAGCATGACACATGATTACTCAAAACATTACTTGTGTGCATTTTGAGGCAAAACAAAGGGCACTGATGTATTTTAAGATATGTCAGTGCAAGTTGTTATCAGTTTGGACAGCTTTAACATTTATTTTAGTCTAAAACTAGTCTAATCCCTGTCCAGGAAAGCGCCCCTATGAATTCCCATTATATGGCAAAAAATAAATTTCTTTGGGCAAATTTTTTTTTAAATATGCTATGATGCCCGATTGAATATTTATATTATTGTTTTGTTTTTCCATTTACAAAAACATACCCCAAAACAATAACAGAACAGGTTTCTCTATGAAAGGAAAGGAAATTGAAATACATAAATAAGATAATAATAAAAAAAATTTTGAAGAGTTTGAACATGTTCACAAACTGGTTGCCAAAGGTTATTAACCTGAGGACCCTGTCCCGAGTCCAAAATTTCATATTTTGACTAATATAAAATATTCTTTTAATCTTTAATGGTCTGTCATGGACCCCAGTACCACATACGAGATACTGTTTGAAAGCTTGGAGTCTCTACTTTCTGCAGATATGCATCACTTTGACATATCTTTTCCTGTAAGAAAGTTTTTACACTTAATTTACACTATTACCCCCCCCCATATTTTTTAATATCATTTAATATTCACATATTTCATATTTTTCAGATATGACAAACATGGGCAAGTCTTATATCAAATGAAAGCTCTCATTCTCAGGAATAAGGCTACAGCATTATTTACAGCATTATGTCAACAAATATTCAACAATCGTTGAATGAATTATAAGGTAAAAAATGGTCTTTTGTAAATGTATGTGAAACTTGAGCGTGAGCTGCCTCAGATAGCACAGATAGCCACAAATGATACACCATCTTTTATTTTAGGTCCTACTCTAAACAATGAGTCCATTCACAGCATTTTCTTTGGTTGTGTTCATTAATAATCCCTTGCTATTTATTATATGTGCAAAACAAAAAATTTATTTATATGAAAAATTTATTTTCACACCCTTCCGTAAAATGAGAATAACTTTTGAATGCGACATGCTAAAGAGTTCATTCTTTTTTTGGGTGTTTACTGTCTGCTGCTGCTAAAAACCAGAACTGTCTGCAGTCTGCTAGAGCACCCAGAACCAGAGTTATACACTATCAAAGACAGTATTTACAACATAAAAAAAGAAAATTTGGTGTTTCATCATATGAAAAACAACATAAATAAGAAAATTTGTCACAAACAGCAGCTTTTTATGTAACTTCAAAGGGTTTTCTTTAAAATGATATAAAGAAATTGCATTTATTCCACTGTATGTGGTTATGGGGACACTTCAAATGTTTTTATAGAAATTGTATACAAAAAGGGTATTATTCCTCCCTTCAGTTGGAGTAAAATAACTTTTGCATACATTATGATAGAGAAAAAATTCATTTTTTTACTGCAAGCTGACAATTGCTGGAATCAAACAAAACTGTCTACAGGGAGCTGAGATACCCAGGGCCAGAGTTATACACTTTCAAATAAAAACTTTAGAAAAAAACATCAAAAAGTGCCTATTTATTTTTGTGTTTATTAGAGGACTAACAACACATACAACCATGTTTAGCACTTTCAACAGTGTTTTATGTAATTTCAAAGGGTTTCCTGTAAAATGATACCAAACTTTTGTATGTAAACCTCTGCATGTGGGTATGGGAAGCTTTTGAAATTGGGTAGGCCAAATCCAGGCGAAAATCCCCCAAATAGCTTCAGGGTGGAAGAAGTTAAAGATGGTGCTGGACCGGGGAAGAGAGTAACATATTTTCTTTAACTTCATAAAGTAAGGGACATCACCAACTGGCATGAGATGGAGGGTGAAAGCTTTTCCAGTTCAACAGAATTAAACGCCTAGCTTATAAAGTTAAAAAGGCTAAAATCTGAACAACGAGAAGGCAAAGAGTGGCCAGGTAGGAGGATCCCAAACAGACCAGTAAATGGGCAGAGTATCGAAAGAGGTAATGGCTGAAAGTTAATTAAAAATTTGCTGCCAAAAGACAGAAGACAGGGCAGGGCAAGACCAGAACATATGGATTAAAGTAGCTGATTCTGAATGACACCTGTCGCACTGTGTCGATAGAAAGGTTAATACGAGTCTGCTCTTAGACCAGTGAGCTCTTTGTACCACCTTGCATTGTATGAGTTTGTGGCGTGTGCAGAGAGAGGAGGAGTTAACCCTGTTTAACTAGGGTACTATTTTCTCCAAAGCTGCAATGATGCAATATGTACTGTAAAATAGAATGGATACTTTTTTGTGAAGGAATATTAAATGATTTATGTTGATTATTTACAGGTCAGTTAGCTCTTTAAAGCAGTGGATCTCAAATTGGCGGGCGCAAGATGGGGGACACGAAAAGTGGTTCTCAATGTGGTTCTCAACTTTTCATGCCCCCCTCCCCCACCTTGTGAGGAAAACTGGGGCCCCCCTGGCACCATCTTGCGCCCACCAATTTGAGATTGTGTGTACAAAAAATTCAAACGGTTTAATGAAAAATGTATGTGATTCAGTCTAAACTTATTAGATACATTATCTATATTATTTTAATGTTTTTCCTTAGTATATGATGACTGATAACTTAGTAATAATAAATCAGTGTTCTCATGCTGTAATATGTGAAATTGTCTCATGTCTAGACATCCGTCCAGACAGGTTTTTGTTCAGGGCTTTCACACGGCCCAGACACAAGCATAGCATAGTAACCCCCTACCAGCCTCCATTCCCACAGTTTCTCTCTCTCTCTCTCTCTCTCTCTCTCTCTCTCTCTCTCTCTCTCTCTCTCTCTCTCTCTCTCTCTCTCTCTCTCTCTCTCTCTCTCTCTCGTCTATCAGCTGATGGTCGTGTAAATGCCTGTGCACGCAGGAAGTGGCAGGAGAAGATAATAAACTAAAGCACACACAGTGGATTAAAGTCATCGTGTGCTAATGCTGTCGGCCTCCGATCAGGTTAGTAAATCACAATCTCAGTATACCGACATCACATCGCTGTTGCTTTTAACAACAACAACAACAACAACATGTGATTGTGAGCTAGCGACCCAGCGCGCTAGCAGCCTCGCGCGTAAACATCGCTCCGCTTTACGATAAGTATGCGTTAGAACTACAAAAACATAAAACATTAACTTAAAGAAGTCAAAATACATTGTGTACATTTATGTGTCACAAATTGTTTTCGTTTCGTGTGCTTTCGCTTTACACAGAGCCTGTCAGAGCTTCAGTTAGCTGTTAGCACGGAGTTTGACTCGAATAGCTACAAGTACGTTTATCAGACACAACTAGTTTTACTAAACATGTTGTGTTTAATGTTTGTTAGTCATGTATAACTATGTTTTAAATACATTGTAAAATATTTCGACTTGCAACTTATTGCTATGCAAAACACTGCCCTCACATAACGTTACTCAAGGCAGAGGAATGAGGAAGCGGTTTGGTGTTTGTGTCAGACTTTATGAAGTTAAGAATATTAAAAGATAATTGTGTTGGTATTATTTGCTTCGTTTACAGGTGAGCTACAGATGCAGGTGAAGAGATGGCACAAGCCTGGGGTAAACTAGTGAAACTGGATTCATTTCCTGCATCGGAAGTGTTGCTTATAAACAGAGAATGCACAGTGGGAAGAAGAAAAGGTTTCTGATTTATTATCTCTTTATTTAAGAATTGTATGTATGTAAAAATGTATGTTTGTTGAGCAAATCTGTTTCATTTCCCTGCGAAAAAGTCAATACACCATTAGGAAAGTTCTAATGGGTTTAATGGTTATATTGGGAAATGTATTGGTTTTAATGGAAAAGTGAAAGTTGTATCTACTTAAATAATAAAAAAAATTGTTCGTGAAAAATTTAAGGGGGAAGTACTTTAAAGAATTTACTTCAATTGGTGGCAACACTGAAAACATTTATATTTTTTCAACTTACAATTTTCACTTAAAATTGTGCGAAGAAAACTTTTTTTTAGGTGTTACCAATTGAAGTCAATTCTAAAATTAATCCAACTTTACCGTTTCACAGTGTAATGATGTTGGTTTACCGTATATCGGTGTGACGTTATCTGGCAGATGGGAACCAGCAGATCACCTGTAAATCATACCGGAATAAGACCCAAAACACAATACATAAATTCATTTCGTAATGGTTTAACTGGTAAACAGATGGCTCATAAAGCTGTAATGGAAACCTATAATTCGCTTCGTATTTACAGGATCTTATATTTTACTTTTAATATAAACATACTTTCTGTTTCTTATCTTTAATTAGTTACTAAAGCTTTTCTTCTATGAAGGTTGCCCGTCTGATGTGTGTGAAGTGTCTGCATGCATTCAGCGACCTGAATGACTCTTTAGTTCAGGCAAATGTACCCCCTCTTAAATAATGACAAAGGCGTCTATTGAAGACTTGCTCTTGGAATATTAAGTAGTTTTTTTTGTCTTGTGGTTTTGTGTAGGCGAAGATTGTTTCCCTTTAACTCTGTCTGGTTTTTGAAGACTGATTTCCCGCTTTAATTAATTTTATTCCTTGTGTCTGGGTACTTGAAAGTGACGTTCAAGATTTATTAGCAGAAGTGATGTTTTCATTTTTCATATTTATTAAATACATTCACTCACTATACTACATTTTTGGGGAGAGGGCATTAAAGGGCGAGTTTACTGAAAAATTAAAATTCTGCCATCGTTTACTCCCCCTGATGTCATTCTAAACCTGTGTAAGTTTTTTGTTCGGCTGAAGACAAATGAAGATATTTTGAAAAATGTTTGTAACCAAGCAGATCACTTCCATAATAATATTATGGAAGTGAATGGTGCCCCAGATCTGTTTGTTTATTGATGGTCCACTGTGTAGATTTTTAGCGGTATCTAGCCAAGCGATTGCAGCCAACGGCTCAGTCCATAACTCACCCCTCCCTTTCGAAAACGCATAGAGAAGCTACGGTAGCCGTCACAGATAAAAAGTCAATGTAGTGACACAGCCTGCTTTATAAGAGCAGTTTGTCCGTTTAGGGCTACTGTAGAAACATGGCAGCGCAAAATGGCGACTTTCATGTAAGGAGACCCACGCTGTATGCTGATAAAAGCTGCTCATTCTAAGGTAATAAAATCAATACAGTTCATTATGTAAGGTTTTTTAAGGGCGCACTCAATTATCCAAACCAAACCATGCCCCAGCGCGATTGTCCCCCCTGCTTTTTATCAATCCGAGCCCGGGTGCGCTTGCGTCATTAAGATGCGATTGCTTTGAAAAAAGCAGGAAGTAAAGCGCTTTCTTAACACTGGAACCCATCGTGTGAAGTCTGTGTTTTTTATTCGTTTTATACGTTTAGTCGTTTGGTGCGCGATGACTGACAGCCCTCTCACATATCATTATATTGCTTAGTTAATCTGTCACGTGTGCAGCTCAGACATTCACGTAACCATGCTGTGCGCATCAAAAGGTTTTACGGAGGCAGATGAAGGTGAGTGGTCGCGGAATTGACGTCATTACTGTCATCACCGCAACCTTCTTAAAACTGGTGCCATCCGGGTCATTAAGTCCAGGTGGTCTAAAATTTCCTGCATGCCAAGGAATGGGAACAACCAACTTGCTGGTTTTATCCGGGTGTGCCTCATAAGCCTTGAAAAGTGAAGCCTCTGGCTCTTTGATCGCTCCCTGGTGGTTGGCTGCAGTACAAGTCATTCAAACGAATGGGACTCTGCTCTAAATAAAAAAATATTTAGACTTCCAATAAAAGTTTCAGAAAGATGGTTTTGGTCCTTTCAGGTAGTTGTTGTCACGCTGATATATGTTCAAGTGTTCATTATTGTGGTAAGTTTCATTTTAGCTTGTAATTTGATGCTATAGAAATGGAGCGTGTCGTTATGATTGGCATGGTTAAATTGGTTGGCGAGCGTTTGGGAGGAAGTTTGATACCGCGGCTCCGCCTCTGGCTCCACGGACGATTCCTTCTGCGCATGCCTTGGCTCCAAACTGAAGTTTTTACGTAACATGGTGTCGACCGTCGTCGGACATTTTTGCTTCGATTCATTGCAATGGTGGGAGGCGACGTCGCGTCGTCCATCTTTTTTTTACAGTATATGGTTTTATCCCTTTGTGTGCCTAACAACCTCTCTAGTGCAAGGAAATGTCAAAGTCGCGCGTATTACAAGTTCAGGTCCAAGCAAGAGTCCAAGTTGCGCATTACAAGCTCTCTCACGCAAAGTAAAGCCCACAAACCTTCTCATGCTAGGAAAAGCATGCCAATGCGCATGTTAATGTGAAACTATGATGATGATAATAATAATAATAACTATCGCCAACTATCCTCATGAAAGGCCGCTAGCGATATGTCTGACGATCGTCTATACACAATACTATAACAAGTCTATTGGCACAACCCTATTTTACACTACTGATAATATAGTTATGTATATTTTATCACATTTCTGTCAAGAAATCCTTCAAAAATGTACACACTGCACCTTTAACATTTTTAAAATATCTCATTTGTGTTGAGCAGAACAAATTGATACAGGTTTGAAACAATGTGTGGGTGAGTAAATGATGACAGAATTGTTTTGGTGGATGCAAACCGAACTGATAAAAAAAAAGACAGTCTTTATTATAGTCAACACAAAGCATTGTTTGCATTACGTTTTACTTTTGTACTATGAGAATTTTACGTGAACAGTCTGTTCAACAAGGATAAAATGGCCTTGACCTTTACTCAGTCAGTAATTAAGACATCAAGATTATAGTTTAACAGAATGCTCTTTACATTATATGAGATAATTTTATGTAAGCCCTTTAGATGGGTTTTCACAGACAGGGTCACATTTTGTTTATCATAATCTGATCTTTTGTTTTTAGGATGTGACCTCTCATTCCCTGCAAATAAACTGGTCTCAGGGGATCACTGCAAAATCACTCAAGATCAAGACTCAGGAAAGGTGTGGCTGGAGGACATGAGGTACGGTCACCTGTTTGACCCTACTTTCTTAAAAAGTCCATCTAACTCCATCATTGTTGAATAATGTTGTACCAGTGTAAAGTGTTTTTGCTTTTGTATCCTTTGAAATGAGACTAAATTATCATTATTCTTAAGATTTCAATATAAGATGTTTAAGCAAAAAAGAGTGGTAATGAAACATGTTATGTGCCTGTTTAAAGCTTTTATTTGCTTCAGTTTGTTTGTAGTTCAATCAAGTATCTGCAAATTATATTAAGTGAGTTGTATTTACATTAGAAAGTGAATTAAATTAATGACAAGCATGGCTCTAAGGCAAATATATATCCAGTTCTCTCATTAGATTGAATCTGTGCTTTAGTGAATAATTAGTTAATTTGTTTAACAGTTAGGGGTTGATTTCCGTATGTAGTTTTTGAATACATGAGAGCATCCTGTAGACTTTCATCCAGCAAAATAAGCGAGTATGTCGGCTGAATGTTTTGCAGAATGCTTAGCCCAGCGAAATGTAAATTTATTGGCGTAATTGATTTTGCACAATTCATTGTTGAAAGTGTAATTGTAATCTTGATGATTTAGTCTCATTACGTGTGCAGCCCTGTGCTCGGACACAAATAATTTTTGCAAAATCCCTCACCACTTCTCTATAACAACTTATTCTTCTCCACTGTCCCTTAAGCCCGGAATACACTACACGATTTTTTTCCATCCTATAAGATCATTACCTTATCACACTGTGCGACATGTATTTTTTAAACTCGGGTACGAGAGGCATGTAGACTGTACGATGATGACACGGAAGCTTCGGCGGCAGCGTCACACGTTACACAACGTCACCAGCATGCACTTGTGGTAAACAAAAACCGGCGCGCAGGTCGTAGCAGCAAACACACTGTGCGGTGATCATGCCGAATTTCTGACACTGTCAGAAAACTATCGTAGGCTATCTTTGGACGCAAGACCGAGAAAACGTCCGTCTTTGAACCTCTCTCATTGTACGACATAGGACCACCGATGAAGAGCCACAATCACAGAAATCGCGACGATGTTGGCAATCTTTTGTCTGGGACAGCCAATAATCGTGCAGTGTATCCCGGGCTTTAAAGGGATAGTTCACAACAAAACCGAGGTGGTCGCTATTCACTCCCATAGTAACCAGAAAACCCCCAAACAACACTTCTGTGGTTCTGTTGAACAACTTAAAACAAAGGGGTTAAAATAATGATAAAGTTATAATTTTGGGTGAACTGTCCCTTTAAAAATAAAAGGCCATTGGTCAAACCTTAATAGCTATCCCAAAAGACTGTTTGATGTTGATCTGTGTCTGTTTGCATCAGCACCAATGGGACGGTGATAAACATGTCCAAACTGGTGAAGAAACAGACGCACTTACTGCAAAACGGTGATGTCATTTACTTTGTGTACAGAAAGAGCGAGCCAGAGCAGAGTAAGTTTGTTTTCACATTTGTTAAGCATTTGCTGCTTTTGTAGTTCAGTTGTTTCTAAACAGATGACACAGCTTTCACATCTCGGTGTCGTTTGTTTGATTTTCTTTGCCGCATTGATCTTCTGTTCTCTGTTTTGCAGATATTGCTTATGTTTATCAGGCCATCACGCCAGAAGAAAGTGCCTCACAGGACACTGAAGGTAAACAAACCTTGCGTGTAACATTTCATACAGATGGTGTCTCAAAGGGTTTGTCCACCCTAAAATGAAAGTTCTGCCTTTGGATCGTTAAACGTTAGATCCGACTGATTTTCTTCCAAATCCGTCACTTAAATCAGAGAGATTGTGTGCGATTTTCTGCCTTCACAGCTCATGTGGGTTGAGTAAATTGATGGTCTTACATTTGTTGCTTTTGATGGGTGATACAAAACTGTAAACGATGCACGTTTGATTCGGTTTTAGCACTTTTGGAGGGTCTCATGTCAAATTAGGTTGGAGGTCTGAAGCTAACTGTTGTATAATAAAGCAATAAGCCCCAAGATGCAGTGGGTTACTGTGCATTTTATAACAGCTAAGGGGCGTTGTTAGGCACGACGCGAAGCTGAGCCCCATTAGCTGTTATAAAATGCACTGTTACACTGCTGCTTCGCGAGGCTTATTGCTTACTTCATATGCATAGCAGGGTTTCATAAAATAAAACGCACCCAATAAGTAAAATAAATCAATATTTTGGTACAAATATTACTCTTCTGCAAACAAAGTAGTTCTTCAGTATTGTGTGTTGGTGCAACAGAGCGCAGTTCCCAACCAACACAGACACAATGAAAATATGATTTACGACTGTGGTGTTTATTTTTTTCATAATTTAACATTCAATCATAATTTATATATTAACATTTATATCGTGCAACTTTTGAAGTGTGGATCAAATATGTTTGGAATGTTTAACTCTTTCCCCGCCAGCGTTTAAAAAAAAGTTGCCAGCCAGCGCCAAATTTTTTATGATTTTTACAAAGTGTAATGCTTTCCAGAAAATGTTCTTCTTTAAATATATAAACATACAATATATCAAATGAAAGATCAGACCCTTTGCTTTCAAAAAACAAACTAAAAAATTAAAAAATAGCTTTTTTGGAAGAACTTTTGTTAGTGGTCAAATTCAGAGCGATGATCAAAACATCTGTTCTCATTTCTACTGTTGAGTCAATGCGTCAGTGTTTTATAAAATGTGTAAGTGCGGCACCTAGTAGATAATAGCGGAAATATGGATAGCCGTAAATTCTTCTCAGGGAAGCGTTTTCTCTTTATTGACGAGATAACTCAACAATGTTTATTTACTTTTTTCTGGATATCGACATTAATTGCGCAATTATTGAAAGTATGATATGAAAGACTGTGGTGTTTATTTTCATAAATCAGTATGTAGCAACAGAGGTGCAGGGATGCTTAAGCTATGTAATGCGGTCTGAAGCGTGGGGTTACCGGGGTATTTATCACAGCTTAGAATTTGTTTCAACCAATCAGAATGAAGGACCAGAACTGTGCGTTTTATAATTTCTGATCATCTTTCCCATTCGGCAACTCACAATTCTTAATCTTGTTTTCATGTTGTACATTCAGCCATGGCACATAAATGCAACAGACAAGAATTTATGCATTTTGAATTGATGCAAGGTCAAATCATAGGCAGAATTTGGGAGCAAGGGGGGCACTTCCCCCAGACCAGAGACATTTATGATTTTCTCTGAGCTATTAATGAAATTGAAATATGAGAATTCATATTTGTCTTAATATTTTAATGGATAGACGGAGTTATAGGCTAAAATAGTTTTAACTAATTTAAACCATATTAAAAAGCATTGAAACTGCATTGCATCTCGCCAATGTCAAAGCATGCAGTACCCTTGTTTGCCAGTAGGTGCTCCAAACACAAATGTTAAACTTCACCTATGTGTCAAATGCAATTGACTAATTCTGGCCAAAAGTGATATATAAATTTGAAAAATTTACATTTTTGCTCTTTATTCAATTTTTTTATTAAAGATGCATTAAAAATGTTGTATGCATGTTGCGTTGTTTTGTTTGAAGTATAAACTAAAGCTCAGCTTTGAGATGAATTTAAGGAGGCTTAGCAAAAAAATTACACATAACACATTCGTAACACAAATTAACACAAAACAGGATCAACAGATGTTAATAACAGATAGTCAGTGGATGCTTTATTACATGTGATATTTTTGTTTTTAAATGCAGCTTTTTGTATATTTGAATAAACCCAGATTCCCTTATATGCTGTGGTTTGCCGTTTGCAAATTATTTAAGGAAAATACCTTAAAAATTCATTGTTTTTTGTCTATTTTGTGCCATGCAAATCTAATCTGACAGGGCATTACAAGTAAATATTGTAAAAACAATTCCCACATGGACATCACTTTTGGCCACTACTTTATATTTAAAGCTCATCTACACACAATGCTATGATATTGCCCCACGACTTTCACCTCAGTTTGAAGCTTAAAAAAGACTTATGTTTCTTTCTTCATTAACTTTCATTGTATGGAAATAAACAGTGTGAACATTCTGGTTAATTTTTCTTTTGCTTTCCTGGATTTTAAAAAAGACATTAACAGTGGGAAAGAGACTTTACTTTTTGCCAAATTGTTCCTTTTAAAGCAATTAATAATTGAAAGCAATTTTTCACAGATGCTGGAGGAGAAGAGGAATCCGATCTCACCGAAACAGAGAGCGAACCGGCACCTGTTGAGCCTGTTATTGTGAAGCCTTTACCTCAGTGTGGGCATGAGGAACCCCAGCCATCTACCTCCACTTCTTCCTTCCACTTCTTCAACATGTCTTTATCTACATGCTCTGGTAAGTGCAGTTAAAACTTTTTTGAAAGTTGGTTTATGGTTGCGTCATTTAATCTGTATTGAAGTCGGCATGTGTTTTAAGCTGATCCCATGGGTCCTTGAAATCCTTGAAAGTTTGTGAATCTGGGGGAAGAAATTCAAGGACCTGGGAACTTTTTGAAAATATACATATATAGATACAGGTCATTGAAAGTGCTTGAATCTATTTTATGCAAAAAGTTTTCTCTTTCTGGAAAAAATCCATATTCCCTGTGTAGTGTAGGATAATATCATAAAAATTCTAGACTTTTTAAGCACACGTGCTAAACTGTTTGCTTTAAATGCTTATATTTTCTGTCTGCGAATGTGGATTCATACCAAAATGCTTTTTTGCATAGTTGTGTTTGACACAAATGAAAATGTCTCGGGTTACGTATGTAACTGTTGTTCCCTGAGAAGGGAACGAGATGCTGCGTCTCCCTTGCCATACTTCCTGTGTCCCTGTTACGCCATCTTTGGCAATATTTTAGATAGCGATATACTTCCTGACTCCTGCGTCACCCTGTCTTTGTCGTTAAGCCTCATCATTGGTTGAATTTGTAACTCACATTCAGACGCACTTTTACCCCTGGAGGCGTCCCCAAAGTGTCACCACAGTGACGCACTGCGAGTTACCTTAAAAGGGAACTGCAACAATGTATCTTAAAAGGTAACACAATGTAACCTTGCTCTCACTTGAAATGTGTCCCCACATGTAGTTTTGTAATTTGAGATTATTGGACCTGGAAAGTCCTTGAAATGTCCTTGAATTTGAAGTTAACTAAGGTGTGGGAACCCCGAAAAAGGTTTTAACAGACTTGACTATGCATAGACAATCTCAGTCAGTTTTGTCCCTTGTATTTTTTTTTTATTGCAATCAAAAAGAAGATAAGTTTTGTCCCTAGTACGAGGCTCTGCTGGGTCATAAGGCCTTTATGTGTGGAGTTTACATCAGCATCCCTATGTCAGCGTGGATTTACTCTGGGTACTCCGATTTCTTCCCGCATTCCAAAGACATGAAGGTTAAGTGAATTGATTAGTATTAGATTAATTTGTGTATGGATAAAGCCATAGGTACTGAAATGGAGTTAAAAAATAAACAAACTAACTTAGGAATTTTGTACCGTTTAAGGAGTTTGTCTAGTTGAGAGAGAGATGTCTCACTGGGCATATGAGATGACTAACCATGACCTCTTTTTATTTTTTGCAGGTTATGAGAATGATAAACAAATCGAGTCTTCAGGTTTTTCCCAGAATGCCGCAGTAGGAATCCCTGCGGATGCAATAGTGAATCACTCCTGTCTGAAGAGAACTTACTGGACTGATGGAGGGCAACAGATGGTGCTGGAGACGGAAACTGAGAGAAAAAGAAGAAAAATTGAACAAGGTACAGTAAGATAAGCGGGAAGCGTTGTTAAGAGTTCATTATATCTGTCAGATATGAGCAGTCTGAACATCTGTATGTGTCTGTGTCATCTGCTAACTTGACAAACATTTGGAAAGCAGTCAGTGATAAATCTACAGTAGTGGAAGGAGTGAATGTTTAGAAATCACAGTGTGAGGGATTCAGATAAGTTATGTTATGATAACAGTCCTGGTTTCAGAAAGATAGGTTTGTGTTTAAACAGCTGGATACGTTTTCCTATTTTGCTGATGTAGCTATTTTTAGTAAGATAATGAAAGAGGGGTGAGGTGAACGTAATGGAGAAATGTCTCAAGAACGATTTGAACACCACAGCAGGGATATTATCATTAATTAACCCTATTATAACACATTTGAAATTTAAAGGTGACATATCATGAAAATCAGACTTTTTTTTCATATTTAAGTGCTATAATTGGGTCCCGGTGCTTCTATTAACCTAGAAAATTTGAAAAAGATCAACCCAGTAACTTGGTAAACCATTCTCTGCAAGCATGTGAAAAAATGTCATTTGAAATTTGGCTCCCCTTGTGATGTCAGAAGGGGACAATACCGCCCCTTAATCTGCACTATCCAACCACGTCACTGCCATTTAGTGCAGAGATCAGCTCATTTGCATTTAAAAGGACACACCCAAAAACTGCACATTTTTGCTCACACCTACAAAGTGGCAATTTGAACATGTTTTAATAAATTATCTATTACTTATTTTGAGCTTTAACTTCACATAGATACTTTGGGGACACCAAAGATTTTTTGACATTTAAAAACCGATGTTCTGTTTTAAAACGTGTGCTAATTTAAAATATAGGACTTTTTTATTATGTCTTTATTGGGACAGGATAGTTTAGAGTTGACAGGAAAGCGTTGGGTGGAGAAGGGGCAGCAGGATCTGCAAAGGACCTTTAAGGCGGGATTTGAACTCGAGTCGCCATGAGCGCCCTGGTGCTACATGTTGGCGCACTAACCACAAGGCAATCGTGTTAATTGTGTGTTATTGTTTTGTGTTTCTCTCTCTCTCTCTTTAGATGATCAGATAGCTTTTGGATCGGCTTACAGTGACTCCTCTGTTTCTCCGGCAGCTCCTCAGCTCAGTTCCAGAGGAGCAGCCGGTACAGAGAAGACCGAGGGAGACAAAACCGATAAGATGGAGGAATCCCTTACATGCATCATCTGCCAAGATCTGCTGCATGATTGTGTCAGGTCAGTCCCACCACAAATCATCAACTAATTTCTTTAAACTAGCACATACATTTGCATGTATGCATTTGGCAGGCACTTTTATCCAAAGGAACTTTTTTATTTTATAATTGTGGGTTATGGTGGGTTAAGTTGTGTGTGTCTGTGTCCATCACTGAAGTCTTCAGCCCTGCATGCATACGTTTTGCGCTGCGTGTTATTCTGGTTGGATGGAGCGCTCATCCCTCTGCCCCACCTGTCGCTGTCCTGTGGAGAGGATTCGTAAGAACCACATTCTCAACAACCTAGTGGAGGCCTACCTGATCCAACACCCCGGTAAAACACTTAGCTAACAAACCTAGACTGTACGCACAAAAAACCTACTTAGGCTCACTCGTGTCTGGAAATTTGTTTGCTTGACAGGAAAATGTCGTAGTCAAGACGACTTGCGCAGCATGGATGCCCGCAACAAGATCACGCAGGACATGCTGCAGCCGAAGATCGAACGTTCCTTCTCGGACGAAGAGGGAAGTTCGGACTATCTGTTCGATCTCTCGGATAATGACAGCGACACTTCTGATTTGAGGTTTGTTCGTTATGTGACTTCATATTTGCAACATGTTCTCTCTGTCGGTATCTGATATAAATATATAAAGCCAACAGGGCTTTAAAAAAACAATAAAATTTTATTTTTTTGCTAGTAAAAGTGTGAATAACCAAAGCAACTTACTGCATTTAAACGATACATTATAAAACGGCTCGTTCTGGTTCTTCATTCTGATTGGTTGAAATGCGTTCTAAGCCGTGATAAAATACCCCGGTAAATCACGGTTCAGTCCGCATTACATAAGTATCACTGCGCCACTGTTGCTGCGTACTGAATTATGAAAATAAACACCACAGTCTTTAATCATATTTTTATTTTTCTACATTTGCACAATTATGGCGATATCCAGATAAATGTCATAGATATTGTTCAGTCATTTCATCAATAAAGAGAAAACGTTCTCTGAGTTGTTTTTGTCTTCAATTGATATTTCCGCTATTATCCACTAGATGGCAATCTTACTCAACTTAAACACTGACGCATTCACTCGACACAACAGCGTTGTGGTGGATTTAGCGTGACGTGTATGTTTTGATGGCTCTGAATCTGATCTCTTACAAAAGTTCTTCACAAAAATGGAATTACCTCCACTTTTAGCTGAAAAGTTGAGATGTGATAACTGATAAGAGAACAAATGAAAGTAGGATTTTTTTGCTGTTGTTTGAATGCGGATGGTCTGTTCTTTCATTTGATATTTTATGTTTATTTAAAGAAGATAATTTTTCTGTAAGGCATTAAACTAAAAAAGGCAACAAAAAAAAAACCGCTGACGGGGAAAGAGTTAAGCATGCTTCCAAGCATATTTGATCATCACTTCAACGGTTGCACGATATAAATGTTAATGTATAAATTAAATTAGATGAATGTTGATTTATAAAATAAACACCACAGTCTTAAATCAGATTTTCTTTGTGTCTTTGCTGCGTCTGTGTTGGTTGTGAACTGCGCTCTGTTGCAGCCACTCTTGATTCTGAGGAACTACTTTGTTTGGCGGAAGAGTAATATTTGTACTAATATAATTACAACTTATTTGTGTTTTATTTTATGAAATCCTGCTATGTATATAAAGTAACCGTTTTATAAAAGCAATAAGTCCCAAGAAGCAGTGGGGTTACAGTGCATTTTATAACAGCTAAGGGGGTTTTAGGCACTCCGATTCACGTCGTGCCTAACAACGCCCCTTAGACGGTTTAAAATGTACTGGTAACGCACTGCTTCTTGGGACTTATTGCTTTATTTTAGCAGTTATGGGTTTTACCTGGGTATCAAACCTATAATCTTTGGCGCTGCCAATGCGGTGCTAAACAGTGTTGGGTTAGTTACTTAAAAAATTAAATATATTACTCATTACTAGTTACTCCTTTCAAAAGTAATATTACTTTACTCATTAATTCTTTCTCCACCATTGACAGGATACAGTTAATTTATGTCATTTAAGAGAAAACTTTTGCATAAAAAACCGTGTTACTGATGAGGTTTTATGGTTATCTATAATACCGTGATTATCCACTAGATGGCACACTTCCCTAATTTATAAAAAACTTCTTTTTTTTAATAAAATTTAATTTTTAATTACATTTTAAACTGTGTTTATGTTTTGATAATCTTGAATCTGATCTCTAACAAAATTCCTTTACAAAAATGCTACTTTTTTAGCAAAAAAGGAATTTTGTAACACTTTTTATGCAAGTGTTTTCTCTTGGGCTAACTTGTTTTGTTTGTTTGTTTATTGTTTGTTTGAAAGCAGAGGGTCTGTTCTTTCATTTGATATATTTGTATGTTTATATATTTTTAGAAGAAAATTTTCCTGGAATGTTTTTTTTTTAAACTTTTGTGAAAATCACAAAAAAGGCTGGCGGCGAATGATTTAAGGGCACATTATAGTTTTGTAAAGCTAAAAGGTGTCATTACTTGGTGTCCACCTTCAAGCCTGATGTCACTCATAGACAAACTGTGTTTGTGTTTATAGTCAGCCCTACATGACATGTCGGCAGTGTTTGGGTTATCGTAAGGAGCTGAGTTCTGCTCTGTGGATCTGTGAACCTGCTCCATCAGAAGCTAAAGCACCTGGAGACGGCCCTTCCACATCATCTGATAATACTACAGGTCATTCACAATATTATACCACACCTGCTAGGACTGGGACGATGAATCATGCAGTACGTTTGTTACGCTTCTCAATGAATTACGGTGAAACGCCACCACATCCAAAAGCCAGAGGGCGCTCTTGTGCAGAAACACAAAAGAAGAACCATTTCCACACGCAGTTCCATCGCAGTATTTATATTAAATCTTTTTAGTTATTTTCGTGATGATAAAGAATATTTATACTGATTATGTTTGACGATTTTTGCTTTTTGCATGTTATAAACGAGTCAAACTCTGTGATTTTAGATTGATAAGGACTTCGCACTGAACAAAGCGCCATAATACATGAAAGAGCTGTGCATAATATCGCCTTTGCGATACAGAATCGATATCAGACCGTTATTATTAGTTTAATCGCGATTAATCGTCCCAGCCCAAACACTCATACTGTATATGCAATATCAGAAATCCGGTGCTGATGTTTTCCACTGTTTCTCCTGCAGGTCCTCAAGAGTTCAGATGTCCTCCTCAGGGTAACCACCTCATCTGTACCTGCTGTCTTCAGCCCATGCCTGACCGACGCTCTGAACATCTGCCGCCACAGATATCACCCCAGCACTGTGAGTGGCCGGTCCATCAATGTTATCATTAAAGCACCTGATTGGTTGTTTATTGATCTGTTGATCTCTGCAGGTATGGTGTGTCAGAAACCGTTCTGTCATGTGTACTGGGGCTGCCAGCGGATTGGTTGTCATGGTTGCCTGGCACGTTTCAGCGGTAGGTTTGTGATTGATTAAACCGCTGGATGTAATAGTATACTCGTGTTGTGATCTTATGCTTATGGTCTCTTCATAGAGCTCAACCTGACTGATAAATGTCTGGATGGAGTTTTAAACAACAATCAGTACGAGTCAGAAGTACTTCGGGTATGTTCTGTTCCTTCACAGCTACTGTACATGCAAAAAACTTTTCCTGTAACTTAACTTGTGCTGAGAAAACACTACGGTTATGGGTTTGATTCCTAAGGAAAGCATGTACCGCATAAAAGAAATAGCTTTGGACTAATTTGTCTGTCAAATGCATAAATGTTAAACATTTACTGCTTTACAATATAGTTTTTCTTTTGGAAGAGCATTGTGTTAGCAGCACAAAAGGTCATAATGAGTTTGAAAACACATACTGATTAAATATATATACTGTAGATAGCTTGTAATGCACTATAAATGCGTTAATGTTACAGAACTTGTTTTGCTTGAATTATAACCTTTCACCATCTTTGTTGCAGAATTATTTGAGCTCTAGAGGAATGACTTGGAGACACATGCTACAGGAAGCACTTCAGGGTGTACAGCAAGGCTTGTATCATCTGTCAGGTAAGTTAACTAGCTTTTGATCATATTAACACTTGATTTGTTCAAGTTAGAAGTTGGAGATATGTGACCCTGGACCAGTCAAAAATCATTAGGATATTAGGGCGATTTCCCGGACGCGGCTTGTCCTAGTCCCAGACTAAAATGCATGTTGCCTGAATTTAAAAACACCTTAAATATAAATGGGTGATTCTCACGAAAACTTGGTTGTAAAAATGTCAAGCATGAAAATGTAAAAATTGCTTAAATTTACTTTTTTTCCCACCAGACATTAGAAACAAAGTCTGAAGTATATGGGAACATTAATTTAAAAACTTTTACTTATCATTTAACACTTTTTGTAACATAATTTCAAAAATAAGTCCTAAAAAATCTCATTACCGCAACAGTCAGAAAACATCAACACTGTTAGAGAAGCTAATATATTTTCACATTTTTAAAAATTGATTATTAATAGTCATGCACAGTAAATTGAAATTCTGAAATAATATTTATTTGAAATTTAACGTTTTTTTTTTATTTTGTTTTATTTAGCTCATATACCGCAACACCTTCCACAATTTACAACTATTTTTTTTATATATTTCGAAGAAACCTGACACATTTTCAAAATGACATGACAAACCTGAAAGAACATAATTTGGAGATTCTGCACATGCATTTAAAATCAAAGTATTATGCTTCTATTAATTAAATTAACATTTAATAAGCATCTGTTGCGGTAATGATACATAGGTTTCGGAAATGAGGTTAATTATTTCGGTAATGAGAATACGTATACTAGCCTGAGATTGTGTTAAAAACAAATTTTAAAGTAGAAAGTCTGATAATATTTACAGTAGAGCTGAAGATCTTTGCCCGAACCCGACGGGACCCGTCGGGACCCGACGGGCTCGGGCGGGTTCGGGCTTTATTTCTAACATTTTACACGGGCTCGGGGCGGGCTCGGGCTTCCGCTCCGGCTTTGTGAGGTAAATGAGTGGTCAAGTTCAAATCAGTAGCGCAGGATCGCGCTGAATTCATTTACAGTGGATTTAATGATTTTCCTCATCAAAAACATGTAGCCTAATCTTGGTGAGTAGGTTTTTCAATGTATAACTAAATATGAATCGAGTCTTACATAATAGACAGAGGATATAGACTAATGTTGGCAGTAGGCTAATGGAGAGAAGTGCCGACGCAAATCCCGCGGAGCCTGCCTCTTAATTTCGTTATTGCCAAATACCCATCTTAATTCAGAATGTATTATCTTAATTTAATTCGTTAAGAAATAATAATTTTATTGGCATATTTATAGTGTATTGCATAAGCCTATTTAGAATGAGATGTTACAACGTTACAGATTACTTATTTCTTTGTTTCAACTTCCAAGTGGCGTGTAGATTATTAGTCATGAATAAATAATGTTAAAACCTGTGTAAATGTCTCATTCTTGACAAAAGCTGTGTCTGTGCGCACATTTAAATAATGTCGGGCTGTAAACGGGTTCGGGCTTTTAAAAAGCTGTCAATCTAAATGTACGTTCGGGTTCGGGCTGCATTCTGTCGGGCTTCGGACATTTCGGGCCTAACTTTTAAGGCCCGATTACAGCTCTAATTTACAGCATCATGTGTTCAAGTTCAAAACTGTTTTATTGTGTAGTCTTTGAAAAAAATATTAAAGAAAAAACATGAGAACAGGAAGGCTTATATTAATATTCCTTTGTGTCATATTTAAGTCCCCATTTATGCATTTAACAAACTGAAATAAGATGGTCTTGATGACATATTCTGCCTACAAATGCGAGCTCTGAAGGCTGCAGCCATTGGATTGAGAAATGGCCAGCTAATGTCAGCTAGATATCACAAAACATTTGTGTAAATAAGATGAAAAATATTTCCTTGCTGGATATGATTTGGTCTTCTGACCTTTTACCATTCTGTATCTGTTTCGATGAGAGAGAGAGAGAGAGAGAGAGAGAGAGAGAGAGAGAGAGAGAGAGAGAGAGAGAGAGAGAGAGAGAGAGGCTGTATCCGAAAGTTTAGACAGCTGACTTGTTCCCTCGCTGCCTTATGAGACAATGACTTTGGCTGCATAATGGCAGATCCGAGAAATGCTTTAGGACAGACTTCATAGGCAGCAAAATTGAATTCAGGTTGAAATGTAAGCAGCCCTCTCTGTGTTCCGGGATGTCGCAAATCTGCTTGTGGTGCGGAGGTCTGATCGACCCACCCAATTCACACGAGCTCTGTGTGCTCCACCCAAAGGCGGCAATTGTTGGCTCAGGGTGTCCCTTATTGTGAGGATCTCCCGATGAAGGTGCTCAGGACCCGGCTCAACATCGCCCTTGGAGGTTTCTTACTGCAGTGTCCCACTGCCGGCAAAGAGCCGCTGGTGGTCGTCCTCCCCTCGCTCAACCGGTTCAGTTTGTCGCCGAGAGCCTGTGTCCTGAACCGGGAGCCGCCAGGTCTGTTTCCTTTGGGTTTCCGGCGGAGGAAGATGAGATGTCTCTGACAGCGTTGGATGGAGACTGGGACCAGGCTCCACGTGGTGCATCAGACACACAGCCATCCTTCTAAAAGGAAAACTGGTGCGCATTCTCTTTAAAGCCGTGCAGGACTTGGAGATTGAGTGGAGCACCCCACAAGAACCCCAGAGAAGCAAGCTTGACTTTTGTTTTCTTCACTCAGGCCGCCCCGCTGATGCTCGGAGGAAAGTCACCAAAGTGTGGGCTACCCCTCCCCCCATTTTTTTTCTTAGTTAGGCTACCTGTGTATTCCCCCCATCAAGGACGCTGTGGCTGCTCACCTCTGCCCCTTGTCCACTTCCTTGGATGGTGTGGCGCAGCTTTGAGGGTAGTGAAGCCTCATGACAGCACACCTGTCCGAAAAAGCATACCCGCGCCGAGAGAGGCTCTGTCTGCATTGCACACTATGGCGGTCCTACAGATCTTTTAGGCGCAGGTGCTTAAGGCTCTGGATGAGGGCAGCACGGATCTAAATACCTTCAGGGATCTGAGAATGGTTACGGATTTCACGCTAAGGGCCACGAAGACCACTCATGGTGGCCATGCACAGTCACGCCTGTTTCTCCATCCGGCCTGTTTGGTGACACGGTGGGCACAATCACGGAGCATTTCTCGGAAGCGGTGAAGAGCTCTAAGGCTATGAGGCACTTCATACCTCACCACCCTGTGTCTCATGGACCAGAACCGGTGGTGCATCACAAGAGTCCCTGGCACAAATCCTCCAGTATATGATGCAAGAAACTGGGTCCTGGGGGACTGCCGTCCGGAATGAAGCCGCTCAAAAACAGAGCATTTTTCTCCTCAGTTGGTTTTGTGTTGCTCGCCCCAGGGCCCGTCCTCACATAAGCTTCTACAACACGCCCCCCCCCACTCTCGAACACGACCCACATGTTGCGAAGACAGCAGAGGCGGAAAGGGTTAACGCACAGTCCTAATGAATTGCGCAGCAACCCGCTTTCTGTCACAGCGCCGGGCGCTTTTTGGCCATCCTCTCTGGTGTCTGTGACTCACGCACTGCGCAGAAAGGAGGTAGTCTCCCTTTGTCCCTTGCCCCCAGGCAGCAATCTGACGCTGCACACAGTGCGCGTTGTGCGGTCGCAGGTAGCTGAGATGCTGGCACGCATGGGATCCAACTTTATGGATCTTGTTATCCAACTGATGTTGCAGCGCCTAGATGCGTGGCGTGCCATCGCTAGGTTGTTTTTGATACCTGAAAGTGGAAAGAAAGCATAACATTAAATTAGCATGTCTCACAACATGGGAGAAAAAAATTAATGTACACATCATCATATAGTATAGACTTGTTGCGTTGTGTTGTGTGTTTGTCATGTACATTTCCTAACACTGTAGTGTGTTTTTTGCTAATTACACCTGCTAGTAACATCTCCAAACCTAACCTCTCTCTCTCCTTCCTTCTGTACTCCTCTAGCCATTCTGGGTTGCTGTTAAGTTTCTCCCTGAACTTTGTCAACATGGCCTTTGCTAAAGCTTTTTTCTCACTTGCTGACTGTCTACAATGAAGCATCATAAAGCGAAATATCAACAGTTATTACATTTTAAATTTATATTAAATTCATAAGAGATATTTAAATGTAATAAACAATATGCTTAAATTCTCATTTCCGAAACAGAAGTTCTCTTTACCGCAACTGCTATTAAATGGTTGCGGTATATGAGAATGGTGTTGCAGAGGATGAGGTACCCCAGTATGTTTTGCTAAAAATAGAGAAGCCACGTAGGCTTTGCTCATTTTTTATTCAGTGCATATAATTAGACTTTAATAAAGAACATTTTCATAAAAAATTGTAAATCAAACAATTTTCGAAATGTAGAAAACTACCTGTTTCGGTAATGATAATCAAAATGTTGTGTAAGCATTCTGACAAGAGAATATTTCAAATTTAACTGGAAAGATATAAAGAGATGATCTTAACTGGTAGCCATCTTGAAGTAACTGGTCCATGTGCTTGGTCACTCAAAATCAAACTTTATTAAAATTCTGTATGTGTGCTTAAACTGTTCTCAAAAAGTGTTGCGGAGGATGAGAACATCAGGCATGGACACATCAATTTCCTAATTTTTCTTCATTATTATTATACATGAATATTCAGTAAATTATTTTTCTGTCATCTAAAGTAGTCTAGCAAAACATCCATTTATTTTTTTTCTAAATATTTTTGTTTTAATATGTTTAAATTACAACATAACGCATGTTCAAACACAGCCGGACGCATTGCGGTAATGAGAATTTCAGCAGAAAATGAGATAAAATTGACAAATTATAAATTCTTATGTTGAAATCACACATTGTGAAAGGTAGAACACAGTATTGTGTTAATTCTGAGGCTTTTTAATATTACTATATTACACATTTTATATCTAAAATCATTAGTGCCGTGGTGTTTCAATGGTTTCGTGAGAATCACCCAAATAAATAAATACTGACATAACTTAACATTTATCAGTGCCATTGTTTTTTGTTTTTTTAAGGTTTGTTTGTAAAAACTACTTAAAGCTCCCGTTCTTTGTGTGTTTTTGCAGCTTTGATTCTGTTTACAGTGTGCAATATAACATGTGTTCATGTTTCACGGTTAAAAAACTGTATTTTTCACACAATTTCCTTATCTGTATAGTGCTGTTTTCAGTGTCCTAAAAACGGTCTGATGTCTTCCTTGTTCTATGAAGTCTCTCCATCGGAAATACGTAACGAGTTCTGATTGTGTAGTTTGTTTAGTGTGTTGTGATTCGATAGCAGCTTAGCTTGCGTTAGCTTAGCTGGCGACTGACATATTCCTGTGGGCGGAAAAGTCATTAAAGCAGGAAGTAGAAGGCTGTATTCCCAACCGGTCGTTCGCTGTAGGCTTTGAAAGGGAAATTCTGTTTAAGAAAATATATCGCCTGGCATTGAACTTTGAGCTTTATCATTTTACAGCTATTATTTATGCTCTAACAGCAACATAACACACTAACTAAAATGGGACCAGAAAGAATGTGACCTTTAAATGTCTTTGATTAACCTAAACCCTGTCTGGGAAACCGCCCCAAAAAGTTAAGATCATGATCCATGAAGATAATTTGTACATTTCTACCGTAAATATATAAAAACTTTAGTTTGGTGAGTTGAATTCATTTCGACAACTTTAAAGGTAATTTTCTCAATATTTAGATTTTTGCACCCTCAGATATCAGATTTTCAAATAGTTGTATCTCTGCCAAATATTGTCCTATCCTAACAAGGCTTTTTATTTAACTTTAAGATGTTGTATAAATCTCATTGTTTTTAAATATTGATTTTTGTGGTCCCGGGTCACATCCCATATGGCCAAAAAATATATTTTTAAATATTATTCAAAATTTACAAAAAATTGCCAAAAAATATGTGTGCTGAAATTTGTTTTTGTATACTTTTTTTATACATTGCTGATATTTTTGTGTATATTTTGAATTATATTTGAAAATATATTTTTGCCATATGGTATGTGACCTATACATATATTTTTAAGCATTTATACTCGCGTTGCATTAGAAGAAAAACTTTGTACATTACAAATGTTATAAACATATCAGGTTTAAAGATTCAAATAAAAAAAAAATTCAACTGCAAAATATACTTATAATTTTGTATTTTATACATGCTTATACATTTTATATTTTGGCTAGAAAAATATATTTTTGTGAATGGTTTGTAAAATGTTAATGTATTTTTTGCCCCTGAAATACATTTTGAAATATATGTTCATATATAAAGGTTAAAACTAAATATATTTTCAAATTAAAAAAATATATATTTAATTAAGCTTTACTTTTTATTGAGCATATATTTAAAACATATTTTGAGCCAGGAAATTATTTTTTTTTGTTGTTGTTGTTGTATAGGATATTTGCAGAAATGAATGTCACAATATTGATAATCAATTTTGCGTGATAATACAACTTTTACCCGCCTCTAGGCTCAATTGTTATTATGTCTTAATTATTATTTTTATGAGATCTTTTTCATGTTTGTATGTGCACATGTTTCAGATTATAGAATTACCACAAACTCCTTCCTGTGCTATTGCTGTGGACTTCGTACCTTTAGAGAGCTGGCGTATAAATACAGAGAACATATTTCCCCATCAGAGCTACCAGGTACCAGTGGTATGCATTACACTGACAAGCGCACATTCAATTCAGTTGATTTATATCATGCTTTTTTACAGTGTTGGATTGTTTCAAAGCACAGACAAACACAGAAAATCATTCAATATATACATTACATATAGAATAGAATACAAGGTGTTATTGTGCTTGCAAAACTATTGCAATTTAAAGCACCAGTGTGTAGATTTTAGCGGCATCTAGTGGTGAGACCACAGGCTTTCTTTCGAAATGCATAGAGAAGCTATAGGAGCCGCCACGTGACAAACAATAGATTTTTTTTCTGAGAATATAATAGATCAGAAAGGTATCATTATAACATGCTAAGGAGAAGTATTATTGGGACGGTAAAGACAAAATGTTTCTTTTTGCTGTGTAGATAAAAAATTGTCACATTTTAATAAGATATTTTTATCAACATGTTTTAACACGCACATGCTTTTTCAACAAACAACAACAACATTTCATCCTGACTTATGTCTGTTGTCACCAAATGCAAGACTTGGAAGCAGTGGATCAAACTGATGTGTGAACAATTAATGCATCAGCACCGTTCATCACTTAACACCTGTCAGACAATTTTATTTACATCAGATAAAAGATTTAAAATCCAAACGTTGAGTTGCTAAATTGTTAAAACGTATTAAATGTGACTTTCTGTACTTTTGTCTCATATTCACCTTTTAACTCTTTCACCGCCATTGACGAGCTATCTCGTCAATTAAGAGACAACGCTTCCCCGCCAATTACAAGATTTTCCGCAATACCGCTATTATCCACCAGGAAGTATTGCCCTATGGCAAGCGGCTGCATGTCCGTGTCTGTTTTAAAGATCGCTCTGGATGGGATCTCTATGAAAAGTCCGTCACAAAAATGGAATTATCTCTGCTTTCTGCTCAAAATGTGGTGTTTTTGCAGAAACCTACCCTTATTCAAAAGCTGATTACAAAAGAACCACTGAAGGTAGGATGAAAAGTTTTTTTTGTTTGAAAGCAGAGGGTCTGTTGTTTCATTTGGTATATTGTATGTTTATATATTTAAAGAAGAACATTTTCTGGAGGGCATTAAACTTTGGTGAAAATCATGAAAAACGCTGGCGCTGGCTGGCAACTTTTTTTTAAACGCTAGCGGTGAAAGAGTTAATGACATTTCTTGACTTCACAACAAACAGAGGAATTTTACCGTTATTGTCCCAATATTATGGATTTCTCAATCATGCTAAGGTTGTTTTTACTCATCAGATGCGGTAACCACCAGACCAGACTGCTACTGGGGACGCAACTGTCGGACACAAGTGAAAGCGCATCATGCTACGTAAATACTTAAAAGCTTATTCTTCCACAAATATAAATTCTGCTGCCTTATTACAGATTTTTTTGTTTATTTGACTTGGTCTGCTTTGCTTTAAAACAAATACAAAAATACTATGAGCTTCCAAAGTGATCATTCTTATCCTTTGAGTCGCTCAATACTTTGATCTACCAGCTATTAAACATTTTAGTAGGTACATTCTGTTCAGGACATCCAGTAATATATCATAGTTATTGATTATACTTAATAGTGCTTTTTTCTTTTTCAGGAAATTCAACCACATATGTGAGCAGACACGTTTTAAGAGCTAATCCGGATGAAGTGCTAAAAGCCTGATTCTTGATGTTTGTGGGTAACAAATCTGCAGTGGGCAGGTGTAATACCTCTTTTTTTCCACTAGATGGCAATCCCAAGTCTTGCCATTTACACTTGCAACGTCAATCAAATGAATAATGCATCAGTCATTTTTGAGCTGGGGTGAAACTTTATTTGGATCTGCACTTTGTATTTCTTTCCTATGCTATTCGTGTCGTTCCGTGTTTTTCATCGTGAAACGAGACAAAGCTGGCAGTTGACACAGTAGCTGGTGTACTGTAAATGTAATTTTTTTTAATGCAGATGAATATTATAGTACAGTATACAACTAAAGGAGTAGTTTATGCAAAAATAAAAATGCTGTCAGTACTTTTGGGATGTTCTTATATTGTATAATGTTTTTTTCATCATGGGACACAAGCTGAGGTTTTGTTATACGAGAGTTTAGGATGAAAAATTACACTTAAAGTCTATATTTATTATGCACTGTTGTATGTAAAGTCTACTTAATCTATACATACATATTGTGTTGCTTAAAGGGATAGCTCATCAAAAAATAAAAATTCTGTCATTATTTGCTCACCTTCATGTTGATAATGTACATACAGTACCTGTATACATGTCTCTGTTCTGCTTAACACAAAGGAAGATTTTCTAATCAAGATTAAATTGTCTTTCATAGTAAAAAAAAAAAAAAAATGGAAGTCAGTGATGCTCCAAAATGGTTAAAAAAAATGCTCAAAATATTTTTATTTGTGTTCAGCAAAACAAAGAAATGCATACAGGTTTGTAACAACTTGAGGGTGAGTAAATGATGACAGAATTTAAATTTTTGGGCAAGCTATCCCTTTAAGACTTTATAAGTAGTCCATACAACATACGATATTTAAACTTTACTGTATTTATAGTCTTTTTTTAATAGTTAGATGGACTACCGTTTATGTCAAGAGCATGTACATGCTTATTCAACTGTATTATACAGATTTGAAATTATG